>NC_134546.1:49350108-49656521 GCF_050624435.1 Tenrec ecaudatus
ACTTTATGCCCCAAGGAGATAATTGATAATACGCTCTATCATAGAATGATAATAAAGCCTCTAAAGTGAACCAGAGATGTATGTAAACCATAGATATGTAAAATCATTTGGAGGCTGACACTTAATTCTAGCCTCATTCTAAGAACAATTAGTTCTTATGACATGGCCCTGTTTGACACTCACTCTCAAGAAGAGATCACTGAAGATATGGGTGCTACAGCAACATGTGGTGCAGAAAGTAGACCTGTGCCCTGCTATAAAAAAGAATAGCATCTGAGGACTTAAAGATGTGTCTTCTTAAAAAGCAGCCACATAAGTGAGGTGTCAGCTAAGTACACATTGAAATATACCAGTCTGTGCAATCCCAGCATGATAAATAATAAAATCCTAATCCAAAGAATGGAATGGTGTCAGAGCTTAAATCATGCTGTGGATAACAGCAGAAGCCCAAAATCCATCTACAGTATCACTGTATGGACTAAGCCTCCGTTGAATTCCCTCTGACCATAGACAACAGCTGTGAACAGCCTTGCTATCAGAGAGCATTGTAAACTCAGTCGTGGCAGATGTATTTAGGTTAAAATGTCATATCTTATCATTTGATATCCCTTTTGATCCTTTTAAAAGTGGATCAAACAAGTGGACAATATCACAGACAGGGGAACAACTGGGGATCTAATATTGAGGGTGAGTGGGGAGCATAAATCCTGGTAATGGTAGAGTAGCCATAATCTAGCCAGACGAATTACTGAGAGGCAAACGAGGGATGAATATGATAGTGGGACAGGAGGAAGGTAAAAGGAAATAAAGGCAAGAACTAGGAAGTAAAATTATTTATAGAGGTACAAACACAGAGATGTACATATGTAAATATACCAATGCATAAAAATGGGGGGTATTGGCCTATGTACATATATTTATATGGGAATATATTGAGGCAGTGGATGGACTCTGGGCCTCTGCTAAAGTATTCCCTCAACACAAGAGCACTGTTATAATAATGTGGCATTGGGCGATGCCCACCAAGCTGACACAATTGCTGGAGACAAGCTGGGTGTATAAACAAACGTGGTGAAGAAAGCAGACAGTACTTGGCTATTAAAAGATATAGCACCTGGGGTTTTAAAGACTTGAAGGTAAACAAGTGGCCATCTAGCAGGGAAGCAACAAAGCCCACATGGAAGAAGCTCACCAGCATGTGTGCTCATGAGGTGTTGACAGGAAGAGATATCAGAATTCCAAAAATAAACAACCTCATTGAGGTGATGGAGAGGGGTCAAACTAGAGGCCCAGAGTCCATGCATGGATGAGTGGACATCCTCACACAGAGGGGCTGCATGGAGAAAATGCATCCAGGGGCAGTTTAACACTGACAAAATACACAACATTCCTCTAGTTCTTTAATCCTTCCTCCCCCCACTAATATGATCTCGGTCCAATCTCGCAATTCCTGCTACACCAGTGTACAGATAGTGGCACAGGCGAGAGCTTTCAATATACAGAATTAGGGAAACACAACCTCCCTCAGAATCAGTAATGGGAGCAATGATTCCAGGAGGATAGGGGAAGGGAAGGGTGAGGAAGGGAGGGAAGGGGGGACGGATAGCAATAACAGCAGAATACCAGGATGGTTGGTGAAGAGATAGAATGGACTGTGTAAGATATGTACAAATAATAATTACAATACATCATATATTAAGGGTTCACAGGGGTGGCGGGGTAGAGGAGGGAGGGGGCAAAAAAGAGGAGCTGTCACAGGAGAGGGAGAGACCAGACGTCAATGCGGCATGCCAAGATGTAAATACAATATGCTGTCATGTAGCAGGGAACCCACAGAGAGGTCTACAGGCCGGCCCCCAATCCCAACTATGTGGGTCTTCCCCACAGAAGAACGCACTTCAGAGCACAGCACTGGAGATACAACTTGGAGAGAGGGGCACCTGATCAGAGCGCATAGAAGAAAAGAAAAAGGAAGGAGAGCGAGTGGAACACATCCTAGCCCACCAAGTCCTGAGAACGATATACCTGCTCAGAGCAGCAAAGAACAGAGAGGACCATCAGGCTGGCCCCACCATGAGACATGATGCCCCTCACTATACTGTAATGTTATGGGGGACAACACTGGAGACACAGTGTGGGAATTCTGCTGGATCTGACCCCATCACACTGGGGCAAAACACTAAGGGCATGCAACAGAGCAGCAAGGGTAGCAAAGCAATGAAGTCCCCAGGGAATACAAAAAATAGACTTTGGGGTCTGAGTGTGGCACCCATCAGACTCAACTGGAAAATACCCCTAAAGGTAAAAAAAACAGACCTGGAACTAGGCTTTTCATTTCTTGTCAATGGCTTTGATTTTGTTTTTTGTTGGTTTTGTCTTCCTTTATTGTTTTGTTTGGCTTTGCCTTGTTTTTGCATTTATTAATGTCTCTGCATGTCGATCTAGATAAGATACGCGGGATAAACAATTTTGAGAAGAAACCAATGGGACCGACAGTTACAGGGGGGGGACTCTGGAGAAAGGGAGGTGGGAGAAAGGAAGGGGAGGGGTGTCAACCAACCCAGAGACAAGGGAACAACAAGTGAACAAAAATCATTGGAGAGAAGGGCGTAGAATGCCTAGTGGGGCTTAATCAAGGGCAACGTAACAGCAAGGAATTACTGAAACCCAAATGAAGACCAAACGTGATAGTGGGACAAGAGGAAAGTAAAATGAAATAGAGGAAAGAACTAGGAGGCCAAGGACACTTATAGAGGTCTCAATACAGGCATGTGCATATGTAAATATATTTATATATGACAATGGGAAAATAGAAGTATGTGCATATACTTAAAGGTTTAGTATTAAGGTAGCAGATGGACATTAGGCCTCCACTCAAGTACTCCCTCGATGCAAGAACACTTTATTCTATTAAACTGGCATTCCATGATGCTCACCTTCCCAACAATCGCTGACAAAGACAAAGCAGGTACATAAGCAAATGTAATGAAGAAAGCTGATGATGCCATTGTATCAAAAGATATAGCATCTGGAGTCTTAAAGGCTCTTCTAGCTGAGAAGCAACAAAGTCCACATGGAAGAAGCACACTAGCCTGTGTGATCATGAGGTGTCATTGGAACCAGATATCAGGCATCTAAGACCCAGAATAAAATTATACCAATGTGAATGGAGGGTGTGGGGGGGCGCGGAGTAGAGACCCAAGGCCAATCTGTAGATAATTGGACATCCCTTTACAGAAGAGTCATATAAGGAAGAGACAAACCAGTCAGGGTGCAGGATAGCACCTATGAAACATACAACTTTCCTCTAGTTGTTTAATACTTCCTCCCCTCTCACTATCATGACCTCATTTATACCTTACAAATCAGATTAGACCAGAACATACACACTGCTACAGATAAGAGCCCATAACACAGGGAATCCAGGACAGATAAACCCCTCAAGACCAGTAATGAGAATAGAGATACCAGGAGGATAAGGGGAAAGTTGGGGAAGAAAGGGGAAATCGATCACAAGGATCGACATAAAACCCCTTCCCGGGGGAGGAACAACAGAAAAGTAGGTGAAAGGAGACAGTGGATGATGTAAGATATGAAAATAATAATTTATAATTCATCAAGAGTTTATGAGGGAGGCAGGGTGGGAAGAGAGGGGCAAAAATGAGAAGCTGATACCAAGGGCTCAAGTAGAAATAAAATGCTTTGAGAATGATGATGGCAACAAATGTACAAATGTGACATGATGGATGGGTGTATGGGTGGTGATAAGCATTGTATGAGACCCTAATAAAGTGATTAAAAAATTTTTAAGAAAGAAAGAAAAAACATGTACAAACAACCAAAAAACACACATTCAAAGTAATATTCTGAATAAAGAGCCCTGGAACTACCAGAAATAGAAGCTAGAAAAATGATGTTCCAGTCCTACAAACAGATGGAGTAAATGTTTGTGGGAACAATGGAGAGAATTGAAAAGTCTACACCAAATAGAATTCCAAAAGATAAGTTATATGATAACAAAATGGGAAAGAGGCGAGCAATAGAATCAAAGAAATAGAAAGCTGAATTAGTGAGATTGAAGACAAGTCCCTTAACCACAACCAACGAGGTAAACATTCAACAAAAAGAACAAAGGAGTCTGAAGAAAGCCTAACAATCACGTGGGACACTCTCAAGAACAATGTACCTCGCATTGGGATTTTGAAGCAGTAAGAAACCAAAATAATCTACAAACAAATCATGGAAAGAAATCATGGAAGAGCACTTCCCTGACACCATAAGAGAGGAGGGAAGAGAGAAGTTAAAAGAGCTCCGAACAAGATACACTCCCAAAGAAAAACATTATGACATACCCTTGTCAAACTCCACAATACCAAGAAAATGGAAATGATCCTGAAAGCAGCAAGAGATAAAACAAAACAACAAAAAACCTAATACGAATAAGCTCGTAAAACTTCTGGGAAGATGGTCATCATCTACGTTTGGAGGGATTGCCTCAACAGAGACCAGAAAAAACAAAACAAATAAACAAACAACTAAAAGAAATAATTTCTTAAAACCTCACTGCCACCGAGCCATTACTGATTCCGAGTGATCCTATAGATGTGCCCACGTGGGTTTCTGAGCCTGTAACTCTTTACAGGAGTAGAAAGTCCCATCTTTCTCCCATGAGGAAAGAAATTAGTCTTTCTGAAAACCAAGAACACAGTATCAAAGCTAAGGAGACCTAGGTTTCTCCAGCCCAGAGCCTGGAGGAATGTGTAGAGCAAGAGGGGAAGGGAGTGCAGCCAAACAGGGAGATTAGGGATTTGTGCAGGCTGCTATCGGCAGATCTGGCACATGGCCCCATCGGAAGCTACCTGCACTCCTGTATCTTTCCTTCATCACTGATTGGCCCACCTTGAATGCTCCTGCACCCTCCACCCTGCACTGACTCCCAGCCTAGGTAGAGACCTTCCTCTTATGCTGCTACCACTCTCTCCATCCCAGACAATCCCCACCAAATTGCCACTCTTGTCATTTCTTAGTTATATAGCAACTCCTGCCACCCAGCATAGAGACACTCCCATTCCAGGGCAGAGACTCCAACCATGACCACCAGTAAATCTATCCACAGAGGCCTGGCACTGGGCACTGCCCCAGGAGGCATCTGATCAGAAGGCATACACCTGGCCCCACCCACCCACTCACAGGCCTATTCCTGTACATGCCATCCTGGTGCGTGCACCATCAGCAACCAGCCTTCGAGGCACTCACCCTTCCATGGAACACCAGTCCCAACAACACTGCACTGGCCCAGATAGCATGCCCTAGCCCCAGGGGCGTTCACTTCACCTTAGTGGCACTTACCTGCATGGAAGTTTAATCTCCTCTAGCCCCCATCTGCTCTTTTTTGTTCTTACTCTCTTGATACTGGTACAGTGATAGGTGCAAAGACCAATGGCATAGAACATAATGTCCAGAAATAAATCCATCCACCTACAGACAACTGATTTCCAACAAAGAACCCAAACTTACTACCACTGCATTGATTTCGACTCATGCCAAACCTTTATAACAGAGTAGAAGTGATTCTGTGGGCTTCCAAGAGGGTAATTCTTTCCAGGGGTAGAAAGTCTCAACATTCTCCTGAAGGGTGGCTGGTGATTTTGAACTGCTGACTTTGTGGTTAGCAACTGATGTGGAAAACCTGTGCCACTAAGGTTCTGACAAAGGGCCACTAAATATTAAATGGAGAAGAGATAGACTCTTTAAGAAGTGATGTTGGAATATTGTATCACATCAGCAGAAAAATAAAACAGAACCTATCCCGTGTTCAGAAACAAACTCAAGTTAAATAAAAAACCTAAATGTGAACCACAATACTATGCAGACCATCAATGGGAAAGTAGGCAAAATATTAAAGTATATGATAAATAAGTGGCAGAGACCTAAGAAAAACAAGACACCCATGTACATCAAAAGATTTAATCAATTAAGTAAAAAGAAAACCCACAAAGTAGAAACAATTTTGACAATGATCCAGTGGACAAGAGACTAGCCTCTAGAGTCTATAGAAAAACCCAACACTTCACAAGAGAAAGACAAATAATCCAATTAAAATTAGGCAAAAGGCATAAACAGACAGTTCATCAAAGATGGTATTCAAATGGCCAAATACATATGAAGAAATTTACATGATCACTAGGCATTTGAGAGATGCAAATCAAAACAATGAAATATCATCTCAAATCAACATCAACAGCAAAGTTTTTAAAAAATGACAAATGTTGGAGAAGGCATGGTGAGACTGGAACTCTTATCCACTGCTGTCGGGACTGTAAAATGTGCACCCACTGTGGAAAGTGACATGGCATTACATCAAACAAGTGGGAATATAAATTCCACACAACCCTGCAATCCTTCTGCTTAGGATATGTCTTTAAAACAAATAATAAACAAGCAGCCATCTAGCTCAGAAGCAACAAAGCCCACATGGAAGAACACACCAGCCTGTGTGAGCGAGTGGTCCCAAAGGGATCAGTTATCAGGCATCAAAGAACAAAAAATCATATCATTGACTGCACACCTCCATGATAGGATCGCTGAAGACAAATGGGTGCATAAGCAAATGTGGTGAAGAAAGCTGATGGTGCCCGGTTATCAAAAGAGATAGTGTCTGGGGTCTTAAAGGCTTGAAGGTGAACAAGCGGCCATCTAGCTCAGAAGCAATAAAGCCCACATGGAAGAAGCACACCAGCCAGTGCGATCACGAGGTGCCCAAGGGACCAGGTATAAGGCCTCATGCAAAAAAAAAGATATATATATGTATATATGTGTGTGTATGTGTGTGTATATATATATATGTATATATATATATATATATATATATATATATACCATATTGAATGAAGGGGGAAGTGCAGAGTGGAGACCCAAGGCCCAAGTGTCGGCCACTGGAGATCCCCTCATAGAGGGGTTTAGGAGAGGAGATGAGTCAGTCAGAGTGCGACGTAGTACCGATGAAGAACACAGCTTTCCCCCAGATCCTGGATGCTTCCTCCCCCCAACTACCATGATCCGAATTCTACCTTGCAGGACTGGATAGGGCAGAGGTTGTACACTGGTGCATGTGGGGGCTGGAGGCACAGGGATCAAGGGTGTGAGGGGTGATACTGGGAGAGTGGAGGGTGAGTGGGTTGGAAAGGAGGAACTGATTACAAGGATCCACATGTGACCTCCTCCTCCCTGGGAGATTGGCGGCAGAGAAGGGAGGGAAGGGAGACTCCGGATAGGGCAAGATATGACAAAATAACAATGTATAAATTACCAAGGGCACATGAAGGAGTGGGGAGTGGGGAGGGAGGGGAAAAAAAGAGGACCTGATGCAAAGGACTTAAGTGGAGAGCAAATGCTTTGAGAATGATTGGGGCAGGGAATGTGTGGATGTGCTTTATACAATTGATGTATGTGTATGTATGGATTGTGGTAAGAGTTGTATGAGCCCCTAATAAAATGTAAAAAAAGAAAAGAAGAGGAAAAAAAAGAAAATGATTAGGGCAAAGAATGTACAGATGTGCTTTATACAATTGATGTATGTATATGTATGGATTGTGATAAGAGTTGTATGAGCCCCTAATAAAATGTTTTTTTTAAAAATAATAATAATATCCATAATACAAACACACATATGCACATCTATGTTCGTTGTAGAATTAATCACAAGATCAGGAAGCTGGAAACCACATAAATGTCCATCAGTAGAAGAATGGATAATCTTTTGTATGTACACACAATTGACTACTACACATCATTTCAAAACAACAACTAAACCAAGAAGAAATTCATGGTGTGAGTAGACCAGGAGAACATTATGCTGAATGCAATTAGTCAACCACAAAAGGGAAAATGTTCGATGAAACCATTGTTATAAGAAGAGGAGGGGTGGGAAACACAACAAAGATTTTCAAACCAGAGAACCAGACTTTGCAGGTTGCCAGGGGGAGAAGGTAAGGGAGAGAAGACGGAGCAATAGGCTAGATCTAGGGCCAGCAAACTGCGGCTCTAGACTCATCTGCAGTTGTTTTGGTGGGTCTATGCAGCTCTTATACATTATCTTATACAGATAATGGTGCTTTCATTTGTAAAAATATATTTATGATCCATGAATAATTTTTCAATCATTGTGAGGGATAGGATTGGCTCTTGTTTCTCAAAAGTTTACCAACTCCTGGGCTAGATGGTAGAAATGTGTTAACTTCGGTGAAGGGGAAGACAGTAATTAACAAGAGGGAGAAAAGAAAAGAAATACGAGGGGATAGGGGAAACTATTAGGGAGTTAATAAGAAGCTTAAATTGTTGAATCTAAAATTGATTATCTGAAATGTAAACCACCACCGAATTCACAATTTAAAAAAACATTTAATACATAAATAAAGGGCAGCATTCACCTGAGGACAGATTAGGAAAGAGCAGGAAACAGGGGAAGATGTAGGATAAGTGATGGACCACTCAGAAGAATGAAATGGAATCGTGGAAAGAAGATAAGTTTGCATTTTGAATATAAATCTGATTATCTGTTGTGTAAACTGTCACCTAAGTCACCATTTAAATGTCTTTTGTTTTTTTAGGAGCAGGATTTCCAATATTGACATGGTTTTAAGAGACAACCAAGGACATTATAAAACGTTATTGATTCAATTGAATGAGAGGACATAACCATCATAAGTATATATGGCCCCAAAGAAAGACTTCAAATACATTAATGAAAGTCTTACAGAGTTTACGAGCGCTATAGATACAACAAAAATAGGAGACTTCAATACACCACTCTCAATTAAGGCCAGAACACTAAAAATAAACTCAACAAAGACACTGAACTAAACAACACAATTAACCAACTTGACCTCCATAAAAATATATAGAGTAATCCACCCAACAACAACACAATATATATTCTTTTTAGTCACATGGAACGTTTTCCAGAATAGACCATATATAAGGGATTACCAAAAATATGGATCTTTTTCCCCAAAGATATGTACTTAATTTTTTACAACGCACCCTTATGACCTTCAAAGTACTCCCCATTACACTTAATACATTTGTCAAATCTGTGATTCCATTCTTGAAATCATTTTTCAAACTCATCTGTTTGGATGGCAGACAGCACCTCCCTCGTTTTCTTTCCTCACCTCTCCTATAGCCTCCAATAGCTGGCCTTTCATGTCCCTCTTTATTTACGGAAACAAAAAGAAGTCACAAAGAGTGAGGTCAGGTGAGTAAGGTGTGTGGGGCAAGAGAGGGATGCTGTTTTTGTCAAAAACTGGGATGGCTGCGTGAACAGATGTATTATCGTGGTGGCAAAACCAGCCCCTCGGCCACAAATCAGGCCTTTTTCTGTTGCACACTCTTATGGTATCTTTTCAGAACCTCTATAAAGAAACCTTGATTAACAGTCTGGCCTGGTGGAACGAACTCCAAATGCACTACAAATTGGCATTTTCATCCATTCAGGAAGTTGAGGGACATCCAGAAAGAGGTTTGTCATCAATCAGCATTTCACCTGTTTTGAAATGACAAAAACACTCATACCCTTGAGGTTTTCCCTATAGTGCTGACCTTGTAAGCTGTGTTCAACATCACAACAGTTTCTGCAGCATTTTTCCCGAGCAGGAAACAAATCTCACAGCTGCACACTGTTCTCTTAAATTGGCCATCACAAAAAAAAAGAGGTTCAAGAGAAACTGTTTTAAGAAAAAATTCACTGTGACTAGAGAGAATCTTCCCAAGCAATGCCACTGGGTGCACTAACTCAGAGTAAGTTGCTCGATGCTTGCTTAGTGGGAAAAATGCACACTACAAAAGCTCTACTCTGCCCAGTGCAGTTCCGGGTTTTGGGGGATATCCCCCTCAAATTAGACCACAAATAAAACTTAAATAAATGTTAAGCCACTGAAATTTTACAGACCATATTCTCGGGTCAAAACATTATAAAATTACAAATCAGCAATAGGAAATTTGAGAGGAAAGGTAAAATACATAACTGAGCAGGGGCAGTGATAAAAAATAAAATACATGACAACTGAACAACCCCTTGCTTAAAAATTACTGGTTAACAGAAGAAAACCGAATGAAATTTTAGAATGCCTCTAGACAATTGAGAATGATGATATAACATACTGACATCTTTGTGACACAGCTAGAGCAGCCCCAGAGGGCAAGTTATAACACGGAAACACACACCAAAAAGACCAAGAATCAACACCCTAGCCCAACATCTCCAGTTTTAAAAGTTAGAAAAAAAACAGCAAAACAGGCCTCTAGCCACTGGAAGAAAAGAAATTTTAAAAAGTAGAGCAGAAATAAGTTAAGCGGAAAAACAATAGAAGCAACAAGACAAGAAGATAGCTCTTTGAAAGCATTAGCAACAATTACAGACAAATGACAATTCTAATAAAGGAGAAGATGAAAGTGAACTTGACTCCATCACAACAAAACCAACTGAAATAAAAAAGACAGTAACACAGGCCTGTACTACAACAAATTTGGAAACTCAAAAGAAACAAACAAATCTATAGAAACACACTACTGTCATAAACAAATATGGGCTGGTAACCTAAACAGACCCATAATAAAACTTCTTAAGCATAACCAAATGCCTTGAGAGAATGAGATTCTGGTCCTGGGACATCAAGACCATCGTCTTGGGGACATAAAGGTCAACTGGCATAGCATAGTTCACAATGACAATGTTCTACGTCCTAATGTGGGGTGGCGCCACTGGGGTTTTCATTGCTTGAGAGCAGCCATCTAAGTTGAAACTATTGGCCTCTCCCCAACTGGTGGAAAGAAGAATCATGACAACCCAAAAACATATGGTAACATTTAATCCAATGGACTAATGGACCACTCAAACAGAAGTCTCCCCAACCATGAAATCAGAAGAACTGGCTGCTATCTGCCACCAGGAGAAACTTCTTGAAAGGGATTATGTTAGAAAGTCCACATGGAATGGGAGAAAAATGTACAACAAAAACTCAAAATCATAAACGATACCAGACTCACTAGTTGGAAGAAAGAATAGAGGAGCCCCGTGACTGTGGCCCTCAGTCACTCTTCAGATCCAGACCTAATTCACCTTCGAGGCTCAAATTGCAGTCACGTAATCTCAGTGGAACAATAACACTAGTGAGGTACATACATCTTAAAATAATCAACCGTTGAGATCAATGGGGCAGCCTTTATTTAAGAATAAAGTTCAGAAGAACTACCGTATACACTCGAATATAAGCCGATCCGAGTATAAGCTGAGGTACCTAATTATTACCTGGGAAACCAGAAAAACTGATTGACTCGAGTATAAGCCTAGGGTGGGAAATGCAGGATGTGAATTAACACAGAGACCAGAGGGGAGAGACGGAGCGCAGCCACAGACACATCCTTACCAGTTCAGCTGCCGGCCTAAGTGAATCACTACAGGTGCTTCTGCGAATTGGAGCCATCCACGTCATAGGACAGCTCTGATTGGTTAGATGTGAGTAAACAAACATTCAAAGCCTTGCAGTGTCAGCGGGGCTTTGAATGAACAGCGGAGGAACGGCAATCACCCTTGAGATGTTACACCTCTCTGCGTTACCACTGACCCATGTATAAAATGAACTTCAGTTTTTCAGCACACTTTTTATGCTGAAAAACTCGGCTTATACATGAGTATATACAGTAGGTGATAACAGGTTACCAGCTGCAACTTCTCTGAAAGGAATTGCAATATATGGAGTGAAAGAAAAATGTGAGATAAAACCCCAAATCCTAAAAGATATGAGAAGAACAGAAACAGCAAACACAGGAGGAAGTGGGATAAGTGGTGGTAAATTGAGGAGAATGTGATGAATGAGCTGAAACAAACGTGTATGCATTGTTGAATATAAAGCTGGGGATCTTCTATGTAAACTTCACACAATTCACAATGTATAGTTTAAAACAAGAAAAAGAAAACAAGGAAAAACTCAACGGTAAGAATCAAACAGCCTAATTTAACTGAATAAATATGTCGCCAAAAAAAGGCATTCAATAAAATACATGAAGAAATACTTCTGATCATTAGCTATCAGAGAGATGAAAATCAAAATAATAATGAGATATCATCTTATCATGGCAATAATAGCAAAGTTCAATAAGAAGAAAAAAACAAATGTGAGCAAGGGTGGAGAGAGCTTGAAACTGTGACTATAAAATGGAACAACCCCAGAATAAAATTGCATGACATTTCCTTAGTAGATTGAAAATAATACTGTTTAATCCGGCAATCTCATTATTAGGCATATGCCCTAGAGAAATAGTATCCAAGACACAACTAGATACATGCATACCCATGTGCAAGCAGCATTATTTGCAATAGCAAATAGACGGAAATAAATCTAAGTGTCCCTCAAAGGATGAATAGATAAACTATGATGAATACACAAACTTGAATACTAGGCAACATTAGAATCTGTAATACGACTCATAATGTGGATGTTTGAGTGAAATACGTGAAATAAGTTCATCAGAAAAGGAAAAATGTTGTGTGAGTCTACTATTATGAAAAGCAAAGATGTATACACAGAAATATTATGTGATGTCTACCAGGGATGGCAAGGGAAGGAAACTCACTAACCAATTAATAGACACATATTAATTTGAGTTAAAGGAAAGGAAATATGCAATAAGAGCATGATAGGCACAATATCACTGAGACACTGAGAAATGCACAAGAGGTACAGACAGCAAAGGAAAATACAATTACGTACAGATTCCTGCAATAGCAAATAATAATTAATAAGTAGATAACTTATATAGATAAAAAAGTTGAACAGGTATGGATAAGTGAATGGGACAATACCCAGAACCATTTATAGGTTTGACAAAAATATTTCTACATATATATTTGTATGTGCTGCAAATATATTGGTGTACATAGTAAAACAACTAGGGGCAAAATTATGAAAACATTGACTATAACTAAACACCTTCAGGTAATAATTCACTGAACTTGGGGGCTTAGGACTACAGTCTCCAGGTATAGTTAAATCAATTGGTGTAACATAGTTCACAAAGATAATTTTCTATATCATATTGTAGTGACTGGAGTCTTAAAAATTAGGAAGTGGTCTATGTACTCATTGGGTCAGATTATTTACAATAGCAGTTACTAAAAATCTATAGGTGAAACTATTAGTCTCTCCCTGTCCAAAGCAAAGAAGAATGAAGAAAATCGAATGATGTATGGAATTAAATAATCCAGTGGACTAATGAATCATGTAAACTTCAGCCTTCTCAACCTGGAGATCAGAAGAACTAGATGGTTCCCAGGTTCCATGATAAACTACTCAAAAAAGGATCACAATACAACATTCCAGATAGAGTGGAGAAATGGAACAGAACACAAAATCTTTTAAAAGACAAGGCTTATGCATCTGATAGAGACTAATGTTCCCTCTAAGACTCTGGGACAATTTAGCCATTACTCAGGTCTATAGCCGAGCTCACTCCCTGTGGCTCAGCTCTAAGTCAAGCAACATATAGGAAGGTACACACCAGCCATGCAAGGTCCAACAAGCAGCTTTTGCCAAGGGATAAAGCTCAGACAGCAGGAAGTAGTACAAAAAGAAGCTAAATAGAAGAAGAAAACACAAGGAGGAAGTACAGAGTGCCGTTACGTTGCAGAGATTCAGTCAATGTCACAAATGAAATGTGCATAGATTGTCATGTGGAGTTAACTCAAATCCCATTTTGAAATTTTAAATATATTTATTAGGAGCAACACTGTGATGTTTCCATTTACCTGAAAAGGAATAAAGTCTTTTTATTGAGCTCCCATTAAAAAAAATAGGTTGTGGACTTTTGCGAAACAAAAGTCTGTCCTGAATTTTGGTCTTTCTGGTTCACATCTGCACCTGATTGTCTCAATATTTGCTCTCTTTTGAAGATTAGTCAGTCAGTTATCAATACCTAGTTCTATGTTACTTGTCCTGTAACTCAAGGGGTGTTGTGAACCTTTCTCCTCCGGTAGCACTGGAGGCAAGCCTGTCAGGAAGATGGTGTCGTGGAGCTTTCCCAATCACACTTACCTAGCTGTGGGGCTGGGACACGGCTGTGGCAGGGGACAGCTCTGTAACTAGAAGGGTGGACCAGGAGCAAAATCAAACCTTAGCAAAGTCACAGTCCTGGGCTTCTGAACAATTCCTCTACACAGTCACACTCAGGATTGTACAAAGGCCCAAGATATCCACGTGTTGCATAAAGTCTTTCCACTGCGACCAACTAACAATCTGTAGAAATGAGTGAACCCACTAGCTCAGTCTACCCTGAGACCAGTTCCATAGGATGCTATGATTTTTCAAACATTTATCATTGATTTTGCACTGGTTCACAACAATTAAAAAATAGTCATATTCATAAAAAGAATCCCATAAGGGAGAGGTAGGGCATGCAAACCCAGAATGTGACCAAGCAATAGTGACACTGGCCGTGCACAACCTTGAAAATAACCACTCACCTTTCATGCAACGTCATGGTCTTGGGGAATGCTCAGGTGTGTGAGAAGTAAGCACCCCATAACTGCCCCAAACACACAAACTAGCCCTGTCAGGCACCGGGGTCTCCTGACAGGTGGGAAGCGGAGCAGTGCTGTAGAAGTTGTCTGCCCTGTCTTCTATGGCAGTCATGTCACCAGAGCAGCTAAGAAAATGCGTGTTGTTGCTGTTGTTTTGTTTTGTAATTAATCTAAACTTAAATAGGCAGAGGAGTCAAATGGCGATTAAGTCATATAGTGCAGATTCTAGCTATGCACACCTACCTTCATAACAAGAGAGATAGTCTCTCTGAAAAGATAACTCAATTAACAGCATCCTAATATGCGATTGAATCAAAAAGCACTGCAATGAAATAAAGTAGGCGATGACAAAGGATCCAAATGACCACACCACCTCCATCTCAATTAGCTTCATTCACAGGCATATTATACACACCATGAAGCAGAGAAAGGATGAATGTTCTGTAAGCATCGAAACAGTATTGCTCCTCTGATGTGGACCACTCAGTTACATCTTCCCTAGAACGTTGCTGCTTTTGCCCCAGGGAAGAGCTGGCAGAAAGTGGTACTTTTCTGCAACCCGAGTTGATGGACATCTCATTGATACTTTAGGATTTTGCACTCTGATTTGATGAAGAAGGCCCCACCTTGTAGCAGATTACACACCACACACACACACACACACACACACACACGGGACTGAAATACAGATGCTTGTAGGCCTCCTAGATGACAGGAGTCTGGAGAAAAGTGTGTCACTTGAGACGTGAATTTCCTCCCTGGGCTGGTCAGCAAAAGTTACAGCTAAGAGAGCTGCAAAGAGGCCTGGGCTGGCACAGAGAAACAGCCATGTGGAGGCAGAGCTACCCTGGATATGAGATGGGCCTTTTACCAGAGAGAGGCAGAGCAGAGGGATCTCTTGGGAGAGCGGCAGATGACAGATCTGAGCAAGCTTCTGCACTGGCTATGATGTAAGCCAGCTAGCAACCCAAGAGGCTGGAGAAGGAGATGCCTGAGGGTGAAGGGGCCTGACAAGGGGCAGAAGCTGAGAACGCTTTCTTGCTTGGAACCTGTCCTACATTGAAGAAAGGAGAGATGTGTTCTCTATAGCAAGGACCCTTCCTGACCTTGCCTCTGGGTTTCCTGACCTTCTTTCAAACTGTTCCTTTTATTTCCAAGTTTATCCTTATCCCAAGGTGGCGCCTCTTACTTCCCTAATAATCCACGTTAACTGTGAGTAAGGTCTGAGAGTTCAGTGTGGCTATTGCAGGGAATTCCCGAACCCAGCAGAGAGATGGTGGCCAAGGAAGGAGCAGAAGTGGGAAGATGACAACACACCTGACTTCTGCCTCATATGACTGAGCATTGTGTCAATCTTGTTGCTTAACCCTTAAAAAGGGACACAATTCAGGTGATGGCCTAGAGCAAGACAGTCCTTGGAAGAAGGGGGAAGCAACTAGGGAGGCACGTGCTACCATCTCAGAAAGAGTCCTGCCCATGTCCTCTAGGCCGGTGTCATGCAGAGCCTGCCATAAAGACCCAGATTTGTTACCGCGTAGAAATGGGGGTTTTCTGACACATCATACAAGGGAAAGCAGAACACCCCAAACTCATATAGATCATTCCCTATAGTCGCGGCGGCCCTGGGCATTTAGCATGTTCAACAGCAGCCCTGACCTCTAGCCTTAGATGCCGGGAGCTCCACCAAGTCTTCAGACAGGGCCGGCCTTGTCACGGTGAGAAGCACTGGGTCAGTGAAATGACCTAGGCTTGTGAGCATAGGTCTTCTGAGCAGCCTAATGGCCATAGAACATAGCCACAAGAATAGAACCATACACCACGTTTTACATTGATATTTAAGAGACCAAACACATCAAGTAAATATTCTTATCTCAGAAGAAATTCCCCAGCATAAAAGCCTATGGCAATGCCAAGAAATTACATCATTCATAGAAAGGAAAATCTCACCTTTTCTCTCGTGAAGGATTCCTCAGCAAAGGTGTCTTTTCTGAAATGCTGGAGTCTTTAGACTTGAAGCTGAAGGGAAAAAAACAAACAGGGTAAAGCAGAGTGAGGTCTAGAGGAAGATATTAAAGGAGCAGGAGCCATCGAGGCAAAACCACAACTTCCCCCTCTAGTTTTGCCTCTTGCTTTGTGCCCAAGATTCAGCAATGGCTTTCCTACCAAACTATGAGACACCGGAGTTGTAAGAGAAACACAGAAACGCTCTTCTTCCCAGCAGAAACCATGTTCTCCAGCAAGAACCAGTGTGGATCTGCAAAACAATGCGTGCCTCCGAATCTCATGCTGCTGAGGATGTTGTCAGGCTTCTAGAGAGAACAGTCGGTCTGACTGCCTCTGCTGTTACACACTAGAAAGCAGTCTGAGTGTGGTGGGTCCTCTGATGCTCAGAAAAGTCAAATTCCTAATATCTCAATAGAGTTGTAATTTTTACATTTTACTACTTTCCTTAGGAGTCCTCTTGGTTAGACTCGGTTAGCGCTCAGCTTCCAGCCCAAACGTTGGCAGTTTAAACTTACAGCCACTCCACAGAAGGATGAGGTGGGTGGAGAGGGGCTGCCTCCAACAAGATTAGTCTTGGAAACTCTATGGGGGCAGTTATAAAGTGTCCTGCAGGGTCAAAATCAAGGTGAGAGCAATGGGTTTTATTTTTTGTCTAGTAGCTTTCTTGAGAGACCATGTAGCAGAAATTGACCATGAGTCCATAATCAGAGGGTTGCCAGACTACATGGAAGGATTCTCGGCAAAATAATCACATTTGAAATAAAACAAAGGGCCAGGCTGAGGGGTCCCCATCCACAGGCTTATTACCCAAGCCTAGACCTTTTGAAAGAGGGGAAATCCATATAGATACGATAGAGCCCACCAGAATACTTGGCCATCTTAATCAAAGGACACTGAAAATCAATATCTTATGAAAAGCGGCAGACACATGCCATTCCCAAATTTGGGGGCTACCTCAATCTATCTCCTACTAGATTCCCTTTCTTAGAAGTGCCTCGGGACTTATAGAGGTACTTTGAGTGGAATTCAATACTCACCCGAGGAAAAGAAGTCATTCTTTCAGACCCTAAGTGCACAGCAAAGAGTGAATTTTTAAAAGATTATTCCCACCTGATTGGGTTGTTTTTTTCATCTTAGCTTGTACTTGTGACACAAATAAGTCGCTGATCTTGCAGATGACTAAAATCTAGGATCTTGAGCTATGTTCAACCATAATCATAAATATCATGGAGAGGAAGGTTCATTGAGAGTCGTAGGACATCATTTCCAGTTAACCCCAGGCGACTTCTTAGAGTAAAAAGAGGAAGGATGCCCGGCAGGGGATGAGGAATGGAGTACATAAGTCAGCTTTCAGGGATGCAGGCAGAGCGGCGGTGCAGGATAATTCCACCTGAACAGTGAAACAATTGGTGGTCGCTTCTTCTTCTCTGAATTCAGTCCAGCACAGAAGAGGAAGTCCCTCAAGGAAATGGTTAGACACCGTGGCTGCTACAACGCGTTCAAACATAGGAACAATGAGAAGGAGGGCACAGGACCGGGTAGTGTCTTGTTTTGTTGTATGTATTTGTGGGGTTACTATGAGTTAGAGTCAATTTGATGGCACTGAACAACAACTATTAATATAGCGGGGCTTCAGGTACTGGTCAACACACGTTCAGGTATATTCATCTTGTCCCCAGGTAGTTGTTACGTAGCACTACTTTTAAGAGATGACCTGGTACATGCTATACCACCATCGTGTGGTTATATTGTATCAGCTGTGCAGTACACAGATGAAGAACAATCTTTTAAAACACTGAGTTAGTTAAAAGTTTATTGTGTGAACCTGGCCAATAAACACAGGTGGGGTTAATTGAAGGGTGGAGAGAAATATGTCGGTGAGCCTCGCCTTTCTAGTTCTGGGGTCTCTTGCTTTGTGATGGTCGGACCAGGGTACAGCTGTCTTAGTCAGTTCCCTGATTCAGCTGGCAAGGCTCACTTTCTGCAAGACATCCCTGTGGAGAAGCCCCATGGACCTACCCTGATGCAGCCCTGGGTGCTGGAGCAACTGTGTGGAGACCCCTGCCAGCACTGAGATGCTTACACGCTCACTGACTCGGCTTTCCCCCTGAAGTCGGCATCATTGCGTCTGTTTTGTGAGATGGAGGAGGACTTTGCGGATTGGTGTTGGGCATATGGGTTAATGTTGGACTTGTGGGCTTGGGCACCACTGGGTAGGAATGTTTTCTTGATGCGCACTTAACCTTTATATAAAACTCTCTCCTATACATGGGTTTCTGTGGATTTGTTTCTCTTAGATACCCAGACTAACACCAACACTAGATGTTATTGCCTGAAATGGTTTGGTAATTGGTTACGGTACTTCCATTAAACCGTGAACATCTTGAGAATAACTGCCATGTGGCTTTCATTTTATTTTATCTGGTACTCTAAATGGGACCAAATTCAATGGACATTCTAAACAACCCTTAAAGGTGGAAAGCTCAAATACTGGTATACTCAGAGCTTATTTTCAGTAGATTGGTTTTTTGACTCAACTAACCAAACGTACTGCCCTCAAGTTGATTCCAACTCATAGCAACCCTATAGTGCAGGGTAGGAAGCCCCAGTGGGTTTCTGAGACTGCTGCCTCACATTTCTCCCACAGAACTGCTGACCTTCTGATTAGCAGCCCAGTGCATAACCACGACACAACCAAAGCTCCCTTTTGACCCAAATAGGACAGCTAAAACTCTAACTCAATCGTGTTCTTAGAATCATCACTGGCTTTCAAGGCAGCACATAGGAGCCAAGGTGCTGTCACACTTTAGGAACATCGCTGTGAGCTGATAACAGCTCATTAGAGTGCCACCCACCAACAGGCTGTGCCTTACTGGCACTAAAAAGGAAAATCAGAACTAGAAAAAAGTCAGAAGTCCATTTTAATTTCTCTGCGGTGGTCTCTGGTTGGTCTAGTTATAATTCAGCATGTCTATATCATCTAGTGGATGCTCACAAAGTATTTTATAATTGTAGGAAATGGTTTCTATTTTTAAATGAGTTTCACTAGGAAACATGAGACCTCAGACCATTCCAAATTTAAACTAAATTTAACATTTTTCCTCTACCACTATTCATTTTCCCCTAATCTATTCTTCTCTCTGAGCCTTAAATGTTGTAGAAAAGGGCCATTCCGCTGACAAGGTCCCCCACAAAAGTCCTGGGAAGAAAGGGCTTTCAAGCCAGCATGTGGAAAAGATTCAGGCTCACCAAACAGCATTCATTCCAAACTTCAAATATAAATATAGCAACCCACAGAATGTAAATCCTAGTGGGTTGTTTGCTTTTCTTTTTGTTTTCCTTTTTGACTTAATTAAGGTACACAGTATTTTCTGACCTTACTCCTTCATACCTAAGCCTGGGTATTTTCTATATTCATAAATTTTCAAAGTTATCTGTTTCCCCATGTATCACGCTGTAACTCTGCACGCTCAGTGATGCAAAAGCGTAGTGAGAATATAAGCATGGCAGCGAGGAGACCCCTGCTTGTGAAAGGACAAGGTCTTTCCCCTGGAGAAGGGCTGTAAGGGGCAGAGAGGGCTGTCCACGTGGGCTTAGCAGAACACAGCTGTTTGATGGTGCTTTGCTCTGATAAATAAGTGAGTGAGAATCAGCCCTGAACCTATAGGCAACACATAATTTGAATAACCAGAAAATAAATAAAATCACAATTGTATATATTTCTCTAATTTGGAGCTATTCACGGTTAACATTTGGAGAACTTCCTTTCAATTTTTCAGATCCATATCATAGATTGGGACATATAAAAATTAATATATTTAAATTGGGTTTCAGTACATGTGTACATAGATATACATTCATGCGTACAAAGTTCTTTGTCATCTGATTTTTCAACTTAGGTGTGCCACTAGCAGTTTCCTGTGTTTTAAGAAAATTGTCTCCAACGTGTTGTTGAATCAGTCATTCACTCGATGAGTTGCCATATCAAGCTTTTGTTTGTAGGAATTTAAAGAATTTCTAGGTTTTTACTAAGATAAACTATAAACTCTATAAAGATCTGGATGACTCTTTGTGTGTGCCTTTGGTTATTTCCTTAGAATGAATTCCTAAAATTCCCAGAATGTAGAATTATAGGATTAAAGAGTTCCTTTGTGCCTGTTACCCCCTGGGTCCCAGAGCGCTCACACCGAGGAATATGGCATGTTGGCAGGAATCCAGGCAGAGGCGGCTCAAAGGCTTTGAGACACAGAACCAAATGCAGGACAGAGGTCATGCCGGCCTCATGGGATTCCTTGATCCTTTTGTCTCAAGTACTTGAAGGCATCTCTAAAATGTACTGGAAAAAAAAGATTTTAGGCGATATAATAAAATCTTGTTTCAATAACCTAGAGCAGTGGTTCTCAACCTTCCTAATGCCACGACCCTTTAATACAGTTCCTCATGTTGTGGTGATCCCAACCATAAAATTATTTTTGTTGCTACTTCATCACTGTCATTTTGCTAATGTTATGAATCATAATGTAAATATCTGATATGCAGGATGTATTTTCATTGTTACAAATTGAATGTAATTAAAGCATAGTGATTCATCACAAAAACAATATGCAATTAGATATTGTGAAATATTTATTTCTAATTACAAATAAATGAAATGTTGTCTTGAAGCATGGTGTAGCATGGGTAACAGTCTTCACGCCGGGTACTCGTAGGTGGGTGCCAGGGGAAGCCATCCCCTAGCACAGCATTACGGGTCCGGTAGGTGCAATTATACAGCCATAAAAAGCCAAGATTATAGTGAAGTTATAGAGAGCATGAGAGGTAGAAGAAAAATATTGAAATAAATGGAGTCAGACACATTTCATGGTAGCATGCTCACCTCAGTCCAACTTGGTGGTCCACATGGAGAGAGAGAGAGAAGGAGATTTAATGGTAGCCCAGGCTTTTCTATTCTCTGGGGACATGCAAGCCCCCTAATTGCAGGTGAGGACCCACGTCACAGGAAGGAGCTGTGCTATTGGGAATACAGTAATAGGAGGGGGTGATCTAGGGGTATCCACGCAATAGGAAGGGGAGGGATTGGGGGTATATATGTGGCAAGATGCGCAGATCCTAGATTTGGGATGACAACTTAACTTTAGATGTCACAGAGTTGGTTTGACTTGTTTCCTGGCTCATCTGATAGAGACCATTATTGATAGGGTGTGAATGCTTGGTCAAGAGCCTCAGGGAGGAATAGTTCATTGTCCCCAGCAGCAGGGAGCAGGGCCTACCCTGTAGTCTGGTGACTAACTGCTCTCAGGGAGGATGTCTGTAAGCATCTGACCTCCCCACACAGGTGGGCGTATCTGCATGTGGACAGACCCACCTGAAAATGATAGAGGAGCGATGTCTCAGATCCTAAGACCATAGGAATTATGAGTTTCCTGATGGTTTCAGGTGGCCCCTGTGAAACCACAGGTTGAGAACCGCTGATCTGGAGCCATATAAACCAGAGTGAATATTCTCGTGTATTATTCACCTACCGTACAAATACCTGAAGGAAAACATTATTCCCTCATTTACAGAGTCTAAAAGAGGCATAGATGACATAGAGGTGATAGCCTGGAGAAAGAGCTATGGCTTTGGCCATGTCTACAGAGATTCAAAGACCATCGTCTGGAGTAACAGTATTTCTGGGAATGCCCTGCTCCCATTTGAGGACCAGGATCAGAAGCGCTCTGCATTTACTGCACCTGTAAGTGACGTGGTGCAAAGAACATGCTCTCATACATCAAATGACATGAAACCCAGTACTGTGAGCCACCGCACAGTCATTCTATGTGCCTACCATGGGAAAATAAACAGCTAATTTGCCAGTTCAAGAAACTCTTTAAATTGGGAAGCACTGTAGCTTTTGAACTCAATAAATGGAGAGTTTAAGGCATCCATGAATATAATATGTGCTATGGTAAGCACTTTAAACTAAATCAAAACCAAACTCACTGCCATCATTTCAATGCTGACTCATACCAACTTTATAGGACAGAGTAGAACTGCCCCTTTGAGCTTCTGATGCTGTAAATATTTACAGGAGTAGAAAGCGCCATCTTTTCTCCCACCGAGCGGCTGGTGGTTTTGAGATGATGACTTTGCGAATCTCAGCCTAATGGATAACCACTAGCCACCAGGACTCTGGTAATAAGTACTTTAAATGTAATGAAAATCAATGTTAAGCCTAGAAGAAAATTTTACATTCTTGGGAAGTGAGTGGACTCAAAGTAGTAGAGTAGTAGAACCTATTTGGTGTTCCCAGAAACAAGGGCTAGGGGTGCCCGGTGGGCTCCATTCCTGCATTCTCTTAGTACAGCGCTGAGTAGGCAGCTGAAGGCAGGGGACGTACCCCTGAAAGGATGAATGGGGCTACTGTGCCATCACGATAGGAGGGTTCCAGACACATGTAGCAAGTTGAGACTTCAAAGGCTCCATCACCAAGATGCAGCTAGAATTCAAATAAATTATAGCAAACCTATTTATGAATTACCAGGCGTCCTGATTACTGAGGGAAAAATATCCAAAATCCAAAAATATGCAGGATGTCAAGCATAGGAAGCAGGTAAAGGAAACAGGGTAAGATTTGGAGTTTCCTGAGAGAAAATGTTCTTTCCTAGAATGCTTTAGTGAGGTCCAGCCATGAACCCATGATGGGGAGTTGGTGTGATAGGCCAATGACCTAGAGACTTCAGACAAAGCAAGAGACCTTTAAGAGCAACCAAAGTAGTTCCACATGGTAACACCCTCTTCCACCCAGTTCCTGGAAAAGCGAATGCAGACACTCTCTATTTAATAAGTCTGGGGGGTGGGAGTGCACACGCAGAATGACAAAATAATTGAAAAGGAAAAATGAATGGATGAGAGATGCAAAGGATACAGTGAGAAATAGTTGAAGTCCAAGAAATAGAAGAGAGAATGGGTCAAAATCTATATCTATCTATCTATCTATTGAAATACGAGTTGGGTTTTGTGTTGACTTGGCCAGAATTCTCAGTGACTAGGCTGTTGAGGCCTTCCCTGTAATGCAATCTAAGGTAATGTAAGCAACTTTATGATAGGATTGCTCTGAGCAGTCAAGAAGTTGTGGGAAGATTAGGGTGGAATGAAACCCTTAACTCAGGAAACAGCATGATTAAATTTTCTTGGCGTGTAGCCTATGTGAGATACATGAATAGACACTGTGGAGAATTTTGTTCCTTTCTTCCTGCTGGCTTGAATCCTGCATCTGACTTCTTGGGACGGGCCAGTGGCCCATCATATTGTCGGTCAACCTTGGGAGCTATCATTGGACTACCAAATTACCTGATGATATTGCATTCACTCAACCTGGCCTCCACCAACCTGCAGCTTGATTCACCGTCCTGGTTCATCAGCTCCAGAAACTATGTGAGTGCAGGCGTGTCTCCAATTTAGCATCTGATCCAGATGGAACTTGCCCTCTTCTGATGCTTTGTGGACTACTATCTTTTGATAAAAATTCATTTGTTGTACACATATAAATATTGCTGGTTTTGCCTCTCTAGAGAACCCAGCTTAACACATATAGTACCAGGAGTGGGGTTCCAGAGAACCAAATATTAAGGATGGAGGATGGAGGCATATCCAACCTCTGCCTTATGGTGATCAGTCTTGGGTTGGTGCAGTGTTGGATTCTCCTTCTCCCTTATACAGCCAAAGAAGGTCCGATGTGGTGCCAACACCAATTCATCACCACTGGTCTGTCAGTGTGTGACACTGTGGTAGCTTGTGTGCTGATGTGATGCTGGAAGTCACTGGAATTTCAAATGCCAACAGGGTCACCCTTAGTGAACAGACTAAGAACAGAAAAGAAAGAAGGACTCAGATGGGAGGGGAAGTGGCTGATGGCTGCAGTGGTCAATGGAATCTCAGCACTCAATGTTTCCTTTTTCTGGATTTTTGGTTCGTATCTCACCATCCTGTTTCTGGACTCCGTTTCTTTCTAATCAGTGTTCTTACTTTAATGTCAGATACTTTTCTAGATGGAGAACTAGCTGACATTGTAAACCAGCTACTCATATAAGTTGACTCTGGATTTCTTTTTCAGCAATATCGGTTCTATTGCTGGAAAAGATAAGGCTTTCTTTCATGGCACTAGTAGAAACTTTGAGATTATTTATACAGCATTTGAGCTGGGTTTCTGTAGCTCTCAGTTCATCTATTTCCTTTAACAATTTGTTCATTGCAAGGATCAGCAACCAACCAACCAGCTACCCTATGTTTCTCATCCTGGCAGAACTGTAGGAAGTTATCAAACACACAATTACTTGGTGTCTCACTTCTCAGCAACACGTCACCTATCAGTGGTGCTATTTTGAGTGTTAGCTTTGCCATATTTTGCCATGGATTAACAGTGCCCTCGTATAAGTAGTGACAGGCTTATGTGTACTTACAGAGATGGAGTTCTCAGTAAGTGAGAACTTTAGGCCAACAGGTCTCAACCTGTGGGTCGTGACCCCTTTGGGGGTCAAACAACCCTTTCACAGGGGTTGGCCGATTCAGAACAATATCAAAGTTTACAGTTATGAAGTGGCAACGAAAATAATTTTATGGTTGGAGGTCACCACAACGTGAGGAACTGTATTAAAAGGTTGTGGCATTAGGAAGGTTGAGAACCACTGCCCCAGGGTGAGAAAAACCAGAAGATTGTTATCCCAAGGTTGTAGATTTGGAAGTCATTGTATTTTTGTTTAAATCGCTTGCTTTTCAAATTGCACAATAATTGGAAACTTCAGGCTATCGTATATTTGCTATTTTCATGCTGCCTTTGCTTTTATGACATGATCTAGTTCAGCAGACCAGTCTTCGTGAAAGAGCATTATAGTAATTTTTGCCTGTGTCAAACCCTCGTTGTTTTTTTAAACAGTATTCAGTACATAAATTTTTCATCACAATAAAAAAATCCATGTATTTTAGTCTAAAAAATTTTCCTATATATGTATATTTTCCTTTTCCTGATAGTATTCTAAATGCTATCTCATTGGATAGATTAGTGATAATATAGTTATACCTATCAAAAGCCCCATGGAGACTATTTATATTAGTTCTCAAGAAACAGATAATGCTGTCCCTTAAGGAAACTAAGGATATATATAAACTGCAAATATATGAAAGGATCTGGAGCTCTCACTAAATCATAAACCCTAATCAACGAACAATTAATTCTTAAAATCCGGCCCTGCTTGATACTTGCCCTCGTGAAGAGATCACTAAAGATATAGGTGGTGAAGAAACATGAAGAAATCAAACAGTTCAAATAGGGTTAGGGAAAGGAAAAACTAATAATGAAAAAGAAAAGGGTATTGGGGGCACAGGGCACTAACCCACCCAAGGGGAGGGTATTGTTTGTGTCTCCACAGGGAAAGAGGGACCAGACTTCAACCCGGTGCTCGAAGATGTGAATGCAACATGCCGGCGTGGAGTAGGGAACCAGTCTGGGGGGCCGGCCCCAACACCAACTACTAAGTGGACACCTGCCCCTCCCCTCAGAAGAATTTATTTCAAAGGACGGCACTGAATCTACAGCTCCGGAAGAGGGACACACCTGATCGGAGGACATGGGAGCAGATGAGGGGAATGAGGAGAGAGTGGAGCACAGCCTGGCGCACCAGGCCAGGAGGTCAATGTGCTGGAGTTTGAGCATGCATTTTGGTCACCTTTCTTTGGAATGGGCACAAACAGGGCTCTCTTTCAGTCATCTGGCAAAGTAGCCATATTCCAAAAGTCCTGGCAGAGAGTGAGTGCTCGATGCTTCTTCAGCTTGATAACACATTTCAATGGCTCATACGTTCAGTGCAGCTTGACCTTCTTCCTCCAGCCCCATTTGTTCCTGCTCATATGCTCCCTCCTGGAATGGTGGACTGTCAAATAGTTCTTTGTGGTACAGTGACTCAGTACTCTTTCTATCTTCACTCCATGCTTCCTGCATCATTCAATATTTTGCCATAGAACGTTTCGAGACTGCAACTTGAGGCTTGAATTTTTTCTTAAGTTCTGTCGGTTTAAGATATTCTGAGCGTGTTCTTCCCCTTCACCATCTATCTAGCTTCTTGGATAATTTGCTCAGCAGACAAATAGCATATGTATGGGGACAGGATACAACCCTGGTGTCCACCTTTCCTAATTTTAAACAAAGCAGCATTTCCTTGTTCTGTTCACACAACTGTCTCTAGATCCATGTATAGGTTCCACATGAGCACAAGAAGTGTTCTGGAATTCCCATTCCTCTTAATATTACCCATAACGTATTATAATCTGCATCGCCAAATGTCTTGGCACAGTTAATAAAACACAAGATACATCTGACATCAGTAAAAATATTCCTTGTTCCACACCCTCTCCTGTATCCAGCTTGTGTTTCGGGCAACTCCTTTTCAATTTTCTGCTGCAACCAGTGCTGAATTATCTTCAACAAAATTTTACATGCATATGATATTGATGATTTTATTCTACAATTTTCACCTCTGTTGGGCCACCTTTTGTTGAAATGGGTACAAATATGGATCTCTTCCAGTCAGTTGGCCAAGTCATCCAAATGTCTGGGCACAGATGGCTGAGTCCTCCCAGTGCTTCATCAGCTTGTTTAAACATTTCAATTGGTATCCCAATGTAGCAGTCTGCACCCCCAGCCACCTCAAGTAAAAAGAGGAGGCTTTCTGCTGCTGTAAAGATGTACAGGCTCCGAAATCCATAGGGGCAGTCTAGTGTGTCATATAGGGTCAGAATTAACCCAATGCAGTGAGATGCCACGTTGGGGGCCAGCAGTTTCATTCCTGAAATCATACACTGTAGAGAAATTGACCCAGAGGTGCCTTAGAAATCACTATGAGAGTGTTCATTGTGGGCAGTTTCTAATAGCCACAGACTAGCAAACTCCTCAACAGGCTCCGTCACGGGGTTCTGTGGCCTTATGTGGATTCTGACTCAGTGATCTAAATAAAACAGAAAAATAAAATGCCTACTCTTGTGCCATCCTCACAATCATTGCGATTCTTTTTACCATTGTTGCAACCACTGTGTGACTCCATCTCACTTAGTGTCTTCCTCTTTTTTGCTGACCCTCTATTTTACCAAGCATGCTGGCCTCCAGTCTTAGTCCCTCTTGATGACGTATCCAAAGTACGGGAGGTGAGATCTCCCTAGTATCACCTCTAAGGAGTATTCTGCTTGAACTTCCTCCAAGACAGAGCTCTCTTGACAGTGCACAGTAGTTTTTGGTTACCAACAACGTGACTAAACTGTGGCAATTCCTCGTCGGTCTTCCTTTTCAGTTGTCCTGGTTTCATAGGCGTAAGAGGCATTTGAAAGGACCTTGGTGTCAGTCAAACACATATTAGTCATCAAAGTGACATCTTTGCTTTTGAACACTTTTTTTTAAAAAAAATCCTCTTACTGGGCGCTCTTACAGCTTTTATCACAATCTGGTGTGTCAAGCACATTTGCACATATGCCGCCTTCCTCATTTTCAAAGCACTCTCTACCCACTTGAGCCCCTGAGATCAGCTCCCCATTTCCCCCTCCCTCTCCCCCACCCTCCCTCACGAACCCTTGATAAGTTATAGATTATTATTTCCATATCTTACATCGTCCTCCATTGCCCTGCATCTAGTTTTCTGTTATTCGTGCCCCTGGGAGGGGGTTCTAGTTGATCCTTGTGATCAATTAATTCCTTGCTTCCAAGGAGCATTCTGGCTATACTTCATCCAAGACAGGTTTTTTGTTCTTTTGGCAGTCCATAGTAATTTAAATATTCTTGGCCAGCACCACAATTAAAATGTATTTATTCTTCTCCAGTACTCTTTTTTCAAGGTCCAACTTTCACATTCTTATGAGACAATTGAAAATGCTTTGCCTTCGACCAGGTGCACCTTGGTCCTCAAAGTAACATCCTTGCTCTTCAACACTTTAAAGAGGTCTTGTGCAGCAGATTTACCAAATGCAATGTGTCATTTGATTTCTTGACTGCTGCTTCCATAAGCATTGATTGTGATGGATCTAAACAAGACAAAATCCTTGCCAATTTCAATCTCTTTTCCATTTATCATGATGGAATTTATTCCTTGGCCGAGTTGTGAGGACTTTTGTTTCTTTATATTGAATTGAAAACCATTCTGAAGGCTACAATCCTTGACCTTCAAGTGCTTCAAGTCCTCCTCACTCTCAGCAAGCAAGGCTGTATCATCTGCATATCACAAGTTGTTAATAACCTTCCCTCCACTCTGGAAGCCATTCTTCTTCATATAATTGAGTTTCCCTGATTATTTGCTCAGCCTACAGATTTAATAAGCATGGTGAGAGGATACAGCCCTGACACAACCTTTCTGATGTTAAACCATGCGGTATTCCTTTGTTCTGCCCACACAGCTCCCTCCTGATCCTGTACAAGTGTCACATGAGCACAATGAAGTGGAACTCCCAGTCTTCTTTGCACTGTCCGTAGTTTCCCATGCTCCACACAGCCAAATGCCTTTGCATAGTCAAGATGGGCGCGCCCATGATGACGCTTCTGGTACTTTCTGCTTTGAGCCCCAATCTAACTGACCTCAGTAAAGAGGTCCCTTGTCCGCGCACACCCTCCTCTGTGTCAAGCTTGAATTTCTGGAAGCTCCGTGTAACTGTGCTGCCGCGATCCGCGCTAAATGAGCTTCAGCAAAAATTCACTTCCATGTGATATTCATAACACTGCTCTAGAATTTTCACATGCAGTTGGATCACCTTTCGTTGCAATGGGCACAATTATGGATCTCTTCCAGTTGGTTGGCCAGGTAGCTTCCAAATGTCTTGGCATAGACTAGGGAGTGTTTTCAGTGACTTATCAGCATGTTGAAACATTTCAATTAGTATTACATCAATTCCTGGAGTTTCTTTTTGGCTAAACCTTCAGCATCATTGGGTCTTGATATATACTACATCTTAAAATGATTCAATATTAGCTATTCTTTTTGGTACAGTGACTGGGTATCCCTTCTATGGTCTGCTGATGCTTCCTACATCATTCAATATTTTGCCCATAGAACCTTTCAAGATTGCATTACGCAGCGGGAACGTTCTCTTGAGCTCTCTCAGTTTATGATATGCTGAGTGTGTTCTGCTTTGAGGCTTCTAACTCTAGGGCTTCGCACATTTCATCACAAATATTTCATTTTGCCTTCGGGAACTACCCTTTGAAATGTTCCGTTCAGCTTTTTTGCTTCATAATATCTTCCTTTTACCTCAGCTACCCTAATCTTCAGAGCACATTTCAGAGCCTCTTTTGACATCCACTTTGATAATACGTAGGAGTGTAGTCATGAAATTATCTTCAGCAGCATTTGACGAGCATGCGGTTTTAATGACAGTGTTTGATCATTTCTGTGCTCTTTTTCTTTTCTCTCTGCGTTCTTTAATGGCTTTGACAAATAGGCACAAATGTGAATCTCTTCTTATTGGTTGTCCAGGTAACTGTCTTCCAAGTGTCTTAGCAGTGGCAATTTAGTACTTCCAGTGTGGCAGTCGTTTCTTGGAATCCCTCAATTGCTATTCCATCAATTCCTGGAGGCTTGTTTTTCACAAAGGCCAGATGAACATGTATAGATTCTAGTATATTTGTAGAATGAAATGTTATACATCGTTCAAAGGAGGGATATGCATTTAAAGAAGTGTCAAAAATAGGATAGACAAAAAGAACAATTCAAAGTTTTTCCATTTGTAAAATAGAAGGACAGGCTACTCAGTGATGCAAGGGCATTGTGAAACATGAGCCTGGCGGAGGAGACCCATGTTTGTGAGCTGGCAAGGCCTTTCCCTGGAGAAGGGCTGCGTAGGACAGAACAGAACTGTCCCCTGGCATTATCAGAGCACAGGTGTTTTGTGAGGCTTGTCTTTCCTAAATGAGAGGGTGGCAATCAGTCCAGCAACTGCTGAGGCTCTGCTGGTCAGGGTTCACGAGGATTTCTATGTCAGCAAAATGACCTATGTCCAAACCTGAAAACATTTCATGATAGGATCTGCTGCTTATAATTTTTAAGTACACTTGTGCTTTGTAAATTATGAATTGGGGATAAAAAATAATGTGAAAAATCAACTTACTGTTTTTATATCTGTAAATATCAAAGCATTTATCAAAAGATTTTTTTGCTAATCAAGAATTTTCTGATATGAACAACAATATTAAATTGATTTATTTGATATGTAAGTCAAATAACAATGAATTAAAACATACTGTAAGAGGCAGAAATAGAAATAAAATGCTAAATGCCAAGTCTTCATGCCAAATGTCTCCTTTCTGTTTTTATATTACCTTTTGGAACTACGCAGCAACATTTTAGAAACATCTTTTGTCTAAAACACATCATAAAAGTGATCTAATAATAGAAAGAGTACCTGGAAATTTCTCCCTAAAAAATGTAGGTGGTCACTTCATGTAAACCCAACATTTGTAAATTCTATATTCACTAGATAAAAAGATCTGTAACTCACCTGCCTTCCATGAGGAAGGAACAAAAACCTTGGCCCACAGCAGCCCAGCCATTCCACCTGGCCATACTGCCTGCCAGGGGTCCTGCTGAGCCCTGGGCCTCTGTGCCCCCGGGCGGGATAGCAGTCTTCCACGGGGACTCCATCTCCAGCATCGTAGAGGACAGGCTGGCATCTGTGCTCTCTAAGTGCATGCTCCCATCTCGGTACTGCAATCAGACAGAAAGAAATGCTGTTTATGAAACTCAGATAGATGGCAAGACGGTAATCTAGACAGCGCCACAGAGACCCTCAATAGCAAAGACATGAGAGAACCGATGTGTAAGAAAAACACGGAGTCTTGAATTTCTGAGGAAAAGCTAGACAAATGAACCGATTACACAGTGGCAGGCAAGGCGTGGCAGGATAGCACCCACAGCCAGAGGGCAAAACACCAACAACTGAATTCTCTGTTGGCTTCCTGGAGTATGATCAAAACACTAGAGTGGGTTCTTTGAAAGAATTTTTAAGATGACAAACCATTAGCAAAATTAACCAAATATTTTTTCAATGAGAGAGAATATGCAGATCATAAATTAAATAGGTTATGTCAAAATAGAACCAATTAAAATATTAACTAGACATTAACTGTTAGCTATGAAGAAAATTGTTCCAACTAACTTGAAAGTCTAGATTAAATGCACATATTCCTAGCGAACACACTACATATACAACCTAACACAATCATATGGTAGAAAATTTGTCATCACAAAATATACAAAGTATGCAAAGATGGTTCAACATTAGAGAAAGAATTAACATTACCTATCACATAAAAGGAATAAAGAAAAATAACCAGTAAACATATTAATTGATGGAGAAAAGACATTTGACAAATCTAACATTCATTCTTGATCAAATAAAATGCATCAGACTAGAAATAGAAGGAAATTTTGTCAACATAAATAGGTGCATGCACACAAAAAAGCCAATGGCCAATACTATTCTCAATGGCGAGAGACTGAAAGCATTCCCCTATACATAAGAACCAGATAAGGATCTCCTTTGTCATCATCCCTATTCAAAACTCCAAGTTCTATCCAAGACAGTAGGCAAGAAGAGAAGCTAAAAAGCACCAATATTGGCAAAGAAGTAAAACTATTTCTATTTGTAGATGATATGATCCTACACATAAAAAAATACTTAACAAGAAAACTACTGGGGGGGCGGGTGGAGAAAGAAAGAAAACTACTGGAACTTACAGAAGGATTCATCAAAGTTGAAGAGTACAAGATCCAAGTACCAAAAAAAAAAAAGAAAAAAGTTTAGGATTTCCAGCAAGATGGTGAACTAACCAGGCAAGCTCTACAAACCCTCAACAACCAAGACACCAGAGACCAATGAGACAAGGATGAGATCCCAGAAACGTAAGCCTCAGAAGAGAGGAAGTGGAATGAGCAGCCCCTCAGCTGAACAAAAGCAGAGGGGGAGGTGACAGATGGAGCAGATGAAGTGTCATCTGTCCTGACATAACATTGCTATTTTGAACTTTTGCAAGCAATGTTTGCTCAAGACCACAGAAGTGCTGACGACAGTGACTGGCTACCAGAAAGGTTTGATCCTGCTTTGTTCTCCAACACTCCCAGTGTCCTGAAGGTTGGCTAGCCCTACCCTCCCCACCTCGTTGCTAGTGACATCTCCCATGCCCAGTAGCCCATTCACAATCTGAGTTTGGAGGCACACACTTGTGGATCAGATGGCAGATGAATGCCAACCCTGTGCCTCCTCATACGATAGAGCAGGCAGTGCCAAGTGGGCAGCCTGCCCACAGCCACCCTTGTGTGGTCAGGAACTCCTTCCAATCAGGATACCCTGTTCTCCATGCTCTCAGGGCCCATGAGAGCTCCTTTCAGATTCAGAAATCCCAAACCCAGGCAACTCTGAGCTGGCATGAAATGCTTCTGGGATCAGATGTCTTCTTGGCTGACAAGAATTCCATTTAGGACCTGGTATCGCAACCCCTCTGACGCTTCTGTCCAATGAACCCCGTGGCTGACAAAGGGTGGCACATAAGACCACCTGCCTAGCCTCCCACTCTTTTCCTGTCCCTGACACACCCCACACCCCGCCCAGCCCAGCCCCACCCCAAACGCTTTTCTCCCTTCTCTTTTCCTTTACTTTCACTTGCCTTGTTCAGTTCTTATTTTCTTGTTCCTCTTTTATTTATTTACATCTGCTCTTTGTCTTTAATTCCCACCCCCCACCCCCAGTTCTTTTGTTATCCTCTTTTCCTATACATGTAATGTTTTCTTTTTTTTTTTCCTTCCTGGGTGTTGATGCTCCTTTTGCATCTCTCCCTATTTTTGTGATCCATTATCTTTTCTTGTTGTTTGCTTGCTTCCTCACGGTTGTTTTTTACCTTTACTTTCTTATTGGACTCTTTTTATCTCCCTCTTCTATTTTTAATTTGTGTGTGTGTGTGTGTGTGTGTGTGTGTGCGCGCGCGCTGCCGCCAACTGAAAGACAGCAACTGCCCCCGCATGACCAAACCACAATAGTCCCTCCTGCAGTTCCACCAGCAGGACTAAGAGAAGAACTGGGAACACAAACTGTTTTCTATTATGCCCAACTGGAGACAGGTCATAATCTCTAGGACCACACAAATACAAAACCATCACTTAAATGCAAATAAAACACAACCACAATGGATAGGAGACAATTTCATTTCACAGTAAGAGACATGATCAAGTGATTAAAACAAATGAACAAAGTAGAGGGCCAGAAAACCTTTCTGAGAAGAGACTGCATCCAAAAGAATGATTTTCAAGTACTTTAATGGATTGAGAAGAAAATCAAGTGAAGTTCAGAGAGAATCAAGAAAATCACAGATGTCCCCATGCAATCGCTAAAGACAAAGCAGGTGAATAAGCAAATGTGGTGAAGAAAGGTGATGGTGCCCTGCTAGCAAAAGATATAGCGTCTGGGGTCTTAAAGGCTTGAAGATAAATATGTGGCCATCTAGCTGAGAAACAACAACGCCCACAAGAAAGAAGCATACCAGCCTATGTGATCATGAGGTGATGATAGGATCAGATATCAGGCGTCAAAGACCCAGAGCAAAAAAATCATAATGTGAATGAGGGGGGAGAGTGTGGAGTGGAGGCCCAAAGCCAATCTGTAAGCAATTGGACATTCCCTTAAAGAAGGGTCATGGGGAGAAGACAGGCCAGTCAGGGTGCAGTATAGCACTGATGAAACATACAGCTTTCCTCTGGTTCTTTAATGCTTCCTCCCCACCACTATCATGACCCTAATTCTACCTTACAAATCTGGCTAGACCAGACATGCACATGGGTACAAATAAGAGCTGAAGACACAGGGAATATAGGACAGATAAACTCCTCGGGACCAATATTGAGAGTAGTCATACCAGGAGGGGAAGGGAAAGGTGAGGGTAGAAAGTGGGGACTGATCCCAATGACCTACCTGTAACCTCCTTCCAGGGGGATGGACAGCAGAGAAGGAGGTAAAGGGAGACATCGGACAGTACAAGACATGAAAAATAATAATAATTTATAAATTATCAAGGGTTCATGAGGGAGGGAGGGAGGGAGGGAGGGAGGGAGAGAGGGAGGGAGGGAGAGAGAGAGGAGGGGGAGAAATGAAGAGCTGATACCAAGGGTTGACATAGAAAGAAAACATTTGAAAATGATGATGGCAACAAATGTACAAAAGTGCTTGACACAATGGATGGATGGATGGATTATGATAAGAGCTGTCTAAGAGCCTTCAATAAAATGATTTTTTTTAAAAGAAGAAAAATAACCTTCTACTGACTGAGAGAGTATCTTTGGAAGTCATATATTTTTCCCTATCCATGGGCTCTATTTTTACTCTTTTGAAGTAATCTTTTGATGTGCTCAAGTGTTTTATTTTTCATAGGTTTCAGGCATCTCTTTTGTCTTCTGTTGTGTGGGCTTCTTTTATTATATTTGATTGTCTGTAGGTGTTCTGAAAGAGGGCCCATAAGCATGTCCCAATTTACTTACTGAAGATCCTTACAGCTCTGGGGTTTCTATGTAAAGTTTATTTTTGTGCGGGGGGTAACCTATGGGTCCTATTTCATTTTTCCCAGATGGAGAGCCTATTTTTCCAGCGTCATTTTTGAAGAGGGTGGCCTTTTCTAATTTACTGTCTTTTGTTCATTTGGAGAAAATCAGTTGTCTGTAGGTGAATGCTTTCATCACTGGTAGTTCCAGTCTGTTTCCTTGGTCTGTATATCTGTCCTTATACAAGCAGCAGGCTGCTCCGAGCACTCTAACTGTGTATTGGGTTTGAAGTCCGGTAATGCAAGGCTTTCTGCTTTGCTCTTCTCTTTGAGAAGTTCTTTGCATATTCTGGGCCTCTTCACTCTCTATGTGAAATTGGTCATTCGTCTTTCCATTTCTTTAAAGAATGAAGTTGGTATATGTATATATATATATATGTGTGTGTGTGTGTGTGTGTGTGTGTGTGTGTGTGTGTGTACCATATTGAATGAAGGGGGAAGTGCAGAGTGGAGACCCAAGGCCCAAGTGTTGGCCAATGGAGATCCCCTCATAGAGGGGTTTAGGAGAGGAGCTGGGTTAATTAGGGTGCGAGGTAGTACCGATGAAGAACACAGCTTTCCCCCAGATCCTGGATGCTTCCTCCCCCCAACTACCATGATCCAAATTCTACCTTGCAGGACTGGATAGGGCAGAGGTTGTACACTGGTGCATGTGGGGGCTGGAGGCACAGGGAATCCAGGGTGGATTATACCTTCAGGACCAGGGGTGTGAGTAGCAGTGCTGGGAGAGTGGAGGGTGAGTGGGTTGGAAAGGGGGAACTGATTACAAGGATCCACATGTGACCTCCTCCCTGGGAGATGGATGGCAGAGAGTGAGGGGAAGGGAGACTCCGGATAGGGCAAGATATGACAAAATAACAATGTATAAATTACCAAGGGCACATGAGGGAGGGGGGAGTGGGGAGGGAGGGGGAAAAAAAGAGGACCTGATGCAAAGGGCTTAAGTGGAGAGCAAATGCTTTGAGAATGATTGGGGCAGGGAATGTGCGGATGTACTTTATACAATTGATGTATGTATATGTATGGATGGTGATAAGAGTTGTATGAGCCCCTAATAAAATGTAAAAAAAGAAAAGAAGAGAAGAAAAAAAAAGAAAATGATTAGGGCAAAGAATGTACAGATGTGCTTTATACAATTGAAGTATGTATATGTATGGATTGTAATGAGTTGTATGAGCCCCTAATAAAATGTTTAAAAAAGAAAAAGAAAAAAAAAGAATGAAGTTGGAATTTGCATTAGAATCGTGTTGTATTTGTAGATTGCTTTGGGTTGTATTGACATTTTCACAATATGAAGTCTTATGCACAAACATGAGATTTTCTTCAGGTTTTGAGATCTCTGTTGATTTGATGTAATAATGTTCTTTACTTTCCTCTGTTCGGATCCTTTGTTTCTTTGGTTAGATTTTGTCCTGAGTGTTTCCCCTTTTCTGTGGCTGCTGTAAATTGTTGTTGTTCTTTTTTTCTTCATGTCTGTTTGAAGCGCTCTTCTCTGTTATATAAGAAGCTAGTTGATTTCTGCTTTTTAATATTGTATCTTGCTTATTTTCCAAACCCTCAATTAATTCCAACAGTCGTTTGTGCAGTTTTGGGGGTTTTCTCTATATAAAATCATATCATCTGCAAATAATAAGACCTTTACTTCCTCTTTCCCCAATTGTATTCTGTTCCCTGTTTGTTGTTGCCTAATGATTCTGGCTAAAATTTCTAGTGTGGTGTTGAATACAAGTGGTAGTCAGGGACACCTTTGTCTACTTACTGTGTTCTGAGGAAATTATTCCAATATTTCCCTGTTGAACGTGATATTGGCCATTGGATTTTTATTTGTGGCCTTATTATATTAGGAAATTCCCTTTCTATTATTTTATTGAGTATTTTTATCACAAATGATTGTGAGATATTGTCAAATGCTTTTTCTACGTCTGTTGATATGATAGCTATGTGGTTTTTATTCTTTGTATTGTTTATGTAGTGGATTGGATCGACTGTTTTTTGAATGATGAATCATCTTTGCATCCCTGGTATGAATTCCCTTTGGTCATGTCGAATGGTACTTTTGATGTGTTGTCGTATTCTATTGGCCTAAATTTTGTTGAGAATATTTGCACTTATGTTCACGAGGGATATCTGGTCTATAATTGTCTGTCTTTATGGGATCTTGACCTGCTTTTGGTATCAGCTACACTCAGATGACAATCCATCATGATAAATGCACATATCAAAAAAGAAGACCAAAAATCAACACTTTAACCTAACATCTCCAACAGTTCAAAAAAGAACAGCAAAATTAGCCTACAATAAGAAAAAAAGAAATAGCTAGTAAAGAACAGAGCAGAAGTAAGTGATACAGAAAAACAAAAGAAAGAATCAACAAAACAAGACATTGGTCTTTGAAAAGTATTAAAAAATAATAACAACACATAAATCAGTGGCAAATCTCACAGCAGAAAAGAAGAAAATGCAACTAACAAGAGAAATAAAATGGACAGCCAAAACGGAACTAACGGAAATAAAAAGGATAATAACAGAATACTATGAGACATATACTCCAACAAATTTAAAAGCCGGGAAGAAATGAACAACTTTCTAGAAGCATACCATCTATCTAAACTAACCCAGACTGAAGCAGAAAAATCTAAACAGACCCATAACAAAAGAAGAAATTCATCAGGACATAGAAAAAAATCCCAACCAAAAATTCTGGGTCCACTTGCCTTCACTAGTCAAATTCTACCAGACATTCAGGAACAGTGGACACTAATCCTGTTCAAACGATTCCAGAATATAATGAACCAAGAAGATAGACCCAAATTCTTTTTATAAAGTGAAAATGACACTGATGCCCCAACAGGCAGAGTTATCACTAAAAAATAAAATTATAGAGCAATATCCCTCATAAATACATATGCAAAACTTCTCAATAAATTTTAGTCAATATACCAAAGAAAGAAGACATCATGACCAACTGCAATTCATATCAGATATTAGAAAATATTTCAAAAAACAATCAATATAATCTATCACAAAGAAAAAAAAACTTAATTACATGAACGGCATATCAATGGATGCAGAAATACAATGCTCATGTTCGACGATTAGTCATTTAAGATCAAAGTGGCAGCTGTTACCCAAGAACAAAGTTTGGATGGTCAGTAAAGAAGGTGAATGGGAACAGGAATCATGGAGGAAGTAGGATAAGCGATTGTACTTTAAGGGGATTGCAATGGATGAGTTTAATCGGAATGTGTATGAATTATTGAATGGAATACTATGATCTGCTCCTATAAGCCTTCACCTAATTCACAAAAATGGTTCTTTTTAAAGTACAAATATTGTATGATCCCACTTACATGAAATAGAACAGGTAAGAATTTAGAGACCAATGCTTATTAGTGGTCTCTAGGGGTGAATGGGAGGGAGTGAGGGAAAGGGATTCATTGCTTAGGGAACACTGATCTTCTTGAGAGATAGAAACATTTAGAAATGGTGATGAAGATACTGTCACTAATGTTGAAATGGCAAATGAGTTGTAGCATATTTGTACCGCAAAGGCCAAGACTGAATGTAAAAGCTCTCCCAATGCCGTCAGTTCAATGCCGTTTTAAAGTTTTTTTGCACCTAGGTGACATTACTAACCACCTCCAGGTGTGTGTTTATATTGTGTGCCTGCGTTTGTATGTCAGGATAAGCATTTTAACCCTGAAGCTGCATGGTCAGTGAGCGAGATGGAGCCTGCCTCTGAGAGCAGTCAGGAGTGATCCAGCAGTGGGAGTTTTTCCTGGAAGTTCCCATGTATGAAAAGTTGGGGACCCCCTACTAAGTCTCACCTGTCCATCTGCCAGCAGACACTCCCAAGCTTCTGTCCATCACCTCTCGGCACCTGGCCCACCAGGCTTTGCCTCTTGGAGATCACCTCATGGACAGAGTAAGACTTCAGCCCTCACCCGTGGCCTAGGCTTTCCATTCTTCTTGCTATGTTCAGGAGTTTCAGGAGCCCCCACAGGCAGTCAGCCCCTCCGTCAAGTCTCCCTCCCTGCACCCCCCAAGCCCACAGACACGGTGATGGTTAAATTGCACACTATGCCCAGCTGCCTCCTTGAAACGTCTCCACAGTTAGATCTGCCCCGTCTGTTCTGCTGCCCTCACACCCGGGCTACAAACTCAAAGCGTGTTTTCTTGGCTCACTAGACTCAGCCAGTGTTTCCCTTTCATCAGGGTGGAGAGTCTTCACACAATCACCTAGCCCTATTTTGCCCCTGATACGGACACCAGCACCCAGGCTTTCTGAAGGAAACCCATAAGAACAAGCAGCCCATCGGACTTCAGAACACCATCTCATTAGCACCCAAAAGAAAGCAGCTATTCCTGCAGAGTCACGCTCCCAAGGCCCCAGCACAGGGCATTCCACCCTGTGACTGGTGGGCAATCCCAACACACTAGCAATTTTTCAGGAGGCAGCTCTTGCTGACAGTGGCTTCCTTTTCCTGAAGACACCACAAGCTTCTTTCTAGGGAACGTGCAACCTGGGAGGCTGAGGGGGCCTTTCCTGAAGGTACTAGGGTCAGACTCACCCCAGCCTGGGCTCTGGGGGAGGCAAGTCCACGGGTCTGACACAGCTTGGGCAAGCTCCATGCACAAGGGTGTCTCAGTGACATTCCAGAAAGAGAGCTGATGACAGGAACTTGCCTCACTTCACCGTAGGAGTCAAGATGGGCTTTGAAGGGGCTGCGGTGACCTGCCTGCCTACATTCATGCATCAAGTCATGGAAAAGACAGGTCAGATCTCAAGTAAAACCCTTAAAATGCACAGCAGATCCACGCTGGTACCCCTGCTGCAGCTTCAGAGCTCATCCTCCGGGAGGCACTTGACCTCCGCTGAGAGCCTGTCTGAGTCTGTGCTGGGCCAGGCTGGCTCCCCAAGCAGCAAACCCTCAGAAGCAGCGGGGAGCGGCAAGCACCAGTTCCCTCCCACACACATCTGCCCACCTTCCTTTTACAGCTCGACTGTCACCCAGCATAAAATAACTTTTCTGCTCAAAGCATTGCCTTTTACCTGAAGGGTAGCCGGGTTTTCTTGCAGTGTGAAATCGTGCGTTGGCATCCTCCTGACGCCCTCTGAGTCCGGGAGACCTGCTGCCGCCCAGCCTCCCCATGGGGCACAGGGCCCGCCCACCAGGCCGAAGTCAGCAGGATGGCGGTGCGCTGGTCACAGTACAGCCTGCGGGAAGCTGTGAAAAACGGTTCCCTGATTGCAGCCAACTAGCACAAACTGCCCAGCAGGAGAATGCCCGACCTGAGCTTTGCATGATCAAAGGGAGCAGTGAGGGTTTGTACGGGTTTTACTCATGAAAAAGAACTGGGAATTGTAAAGTCAAGTACATATCTGCTGACATTTTTCTGCTTTGCCTTCTAAGATTTCTCCGCTAGAGCCAATGAACTTGACCTTCACCTATTATTTCCCACTGACTATCTGCTCCTTGGAGGCTGCAGCCAAGACCACATACTGGCAATTTTTCTCCCCCCCGCCCTCTATACACATTAGCGTGTGCACATGCACACACACACAAAGCATGCACACGTGCACACACAAAGACACAAAAGCATACAAACACATATACATGCATGCACCTGCACGCGCACACACACACTCCAGCTGAGGGCAGGCAGCCCCATTGAGACCTTTGTCCCATTGGCTCTGCCCAGGGTTTGGCAGGAAGTTTATTAGATCTATTTACAAACCAGACCCAAACCCTGAGGGACATTGGGGAACAAATAATGAATATGGGAGCAGGTAAGATGCACTAGAACTGATTATCGTGATGTGTATACAGTAGTTTTTGTTTTTCTTAAATCGTTTTTTTGAGGACTCTTCCAGCTCTTGAAAAATCCATACATCAATTTTAATGAGCATAGTTGTCCATATGTTGCCATCATTATTTTCAAGACATTTACTTTCTATTGGGTCCTCGGGGTCAGCTCCTCTTCCCCGCCAACCCCCCCTTACACAATTCTTTTTAATTATGACTGAACTATGGAAGTATATGATATGTGAATTATATATAAAAATTATTAGGAAAATTAATTAATTAGAAGCCTTGGCAACCTGAAAAAGTAAACCAACAACAAAACAAGCCACACTACCCTCAAGTCAATTCCAACGCATAGTAACCCAGTACTGGGTTCTGAGACTGTAAATCTGCAAAGGACAGATCACCTCGTCTTTCTCCCATGGAGCGATCGATGAGTGGTTTTGAAACGCTAACCATGTGATTAGCCCAGCATCTAGCCCACAACACCACGAGAGCCCCATGCTTTGAAGGGACATTGGTTGTCACGAGGCACAGGTTTATAGCTGCGATTAGGGATTAGGGTGGTTAAGCTCAGCAAGTGCAGAGTACTGGAAAGCAGACCCATCTGTGATAGCTGTGCCAGGTACATGTCAGCTTCCTGATGCACTTGAGGAGGCACACAGCCTGGCCCCAAGGCCGGCAAGCCTGGCCTCAGGGTCAGCTCAGGGCTCAGGAATGCAGATCATCTCAAAGTTGCACATGCACATTGGCCCCAGGACACTAGTAGGGAAGCATGTCTGTGCAACAAGCCACTCCCCTTCCTGGCATGCACACCGTCTTGTGGTGAGAAATCCACAGGGAGCGAATTGCTTGGAGGTGAGCACCACCGTAGCCCGCAGGGCACTTACAGAAGGTGGAAGTGTCTTGGAAGCCTGAGCTCCCAGGGTGTTTGAGTCGAATTCCAAAGGGGAACAAGCACGCAGGGAGCTGGCTCTTGTGGATGACTTGGAGGAAAAGTCAGGCATGCAGATTTGGGACAGAGACAAGACAGGACCTGGAATCTTACTTTTCTTGCATGGCTCTGGTCCTCAGAGAAAGTCTAACGCTGGGGCTTCCTAAATGTTCTTGGCAAACAGCAGCTTTCCTGGGTATCAACATGTATTCCGAAGACAAAGCTCACATGCAGGCCAGGTTGTGCCGTTTGGCTACTACGGGTGCGGTAGTCAGGGGAGGAGGTAGAAGTCTCCACTGGGCAAGCCTATTGGGAGGCAAGAACCACAGCCACACCCTCAGCCCTGACCACTGCCCTGTAGCACCTTTGGAGATCTGTCCTCAACTGTCCTCCCTGTCCCTCCTTGGGCCCTATGAACACCTCCTGTCGAGTCTCTGGGATTGTCACAGTTCTCGGTGTCCCTCAGGAACTGTGTACTGATCCTGGTGGACTGTCTCAGAGTCTAGCCACAAATCCTGGGAAGAGACAAGATAAAGAGCTGGCTCCCTTTATCCCCTCACCCGGGGTGGAGAGTCACCTCAGGCATCATACCCGTATGCCCGCATACTGTGGATGACTTGGGTGCCGGCAGGGCCACACAACCCACACATGAGGGCCTGCTAAACAGGGTCCGCCAGAAGCAGGGAAGTATTTTTGGCTTGCAGTGCCAAAAATAATTTGTGGGAAGATGGCTCTGCCCTCAAAAGGACGTGGCTCTAATTCAGGGTTAAGGGACTAGATGTCACTTAGGGAATGAAAGGGGACTCCAAGAAACTGGCATGACAAGGGCAAGGATGCTACACTAGTGGGTGCACACACATCCCTACTCTGTACCTCACAGCCCCTGGCCTCTTCTACACTCGTGTCCCCAGTGCCCACCAGGGACTCCCCAGGAAGATAGAGAATTCCAGTGACCCTTGCCGAAATGACTTCCCTACACAAAGTTAGTGACTGCTCAGGTGGGTGTTAATGCAAAGCACAAGCTGCCCCAAGAGCAAAAACGGTAAGGCACTGTAAGGCCAGAGAAGCAGAGGCCGAGAAACTGAGCAATCTCTTACTTCACACGCTGTGCGGCTGCCCTGGGGGATTAAATGACTGTCAAAGCAGGAGGCTGAGTCCCAGGGTTACTGGGCAGTGTGCCAACAGTGAGGCTACCACTGCACAGACCGAGTTCAGAGCAATCAAAGCTGATCTCTTCAGAAAGAGTGTTCGCTCTCTGAGTAGTGTGCAATCAGGGAAGAGCAGAGTGCACAAGCGCGTTCCTATCCAGTTACACCCACAGCAGACTCTAGGCATCGGGCGACGGCAGTGCGGATGGGGCGAGTTGCAGGAGTTCATAGCTCCACAGAATACTGTGAGGTGTCACACAGCCTGGAAAATAGGGGATGCTTTTTCAAGAAGGAACCTGAGGGCTGGTAATGGGGAAAAAGCACAAGGCTCCTCCATCCTTGAGTTATCAGCAGGAACTGGGAGTTACTGCCATTCTGAGGTCTAAATAGACAGCCTGCAAGGGGGGCACCCAGCATGTTCTTTGTCCTTTCTCTGTTCCTGAAACTAAACACGGGGTGAAGAAAACAAAGACGTCCTTCAGAAACCTGTACCTCAATCCTAAGGATGGGCAAACTCTACAAAATGGTCAGGTGAGATAGAGAGTCAGAGTGGTTCTTTGGGAGAAGACACCTAAGCATGAACCTGAAGGTGAGGAAACGAGCTCCTTGGAGAAAACCAGGTTTTGTTGGGATTTTAAGAAGGAAGCCTTGTGTCAGTACCTTATGAGGATCTTAAGACTCAAAACAGACAGTTTCAAAATATTAGAAGTGCATATCCATCATCACATTGTTGGAAGACGCACACACCACACACACTTGCCAATTCCTCCAGAGAGGTGAGTCTACCATCAAAATATGGATTGCTGGGACCTGCCCACTCACAGAGGAAAGGTGGGTCCTAAGTTACAGCTCTCCCTGTCCTGCAGTTCCCTTTTCAAGAAGTCCACATCACAAGGGAAGAACTTTCCTAAGAAAATCATAGCCTCTCCTTTGTAGTGGAAGTGAAAGACAAGAGGAGGCAGACAAATGCCTTCAGTATTACCAAATTAACAAAAAGCAAACCTCAAAATAAGTACATCTTGGGCAATTGCTTCTGAACATGCAGAAAAGCAGAGACAGAGTAGGCATGGTAGGTAGCCTTTCAACCCCTCCACTTGCCAAGTGACACTTCAAACCCCTATCTAGAGGGTAAAGGTTAGTTTTTAGGGCCAGGTACATGCTGAAAACTTCAGTGGGGTTTTCAATTAATTTTTATTTGCATCATATCTGTCAGTAATTATCATGCTGCAAATTAAAACATTTAAAATGTCGAATTAAATTAAAAATAAAAACAAAAAGAGTAGCTGTGGTAGTTACATTATCTGTTGTCAATCTGAGACTTAAGAGTGAAGGGGTGGAGTTTAGCCTGTCAATCAAGTCACAGCTTGATGACCTCATTTAGAGGTGCTAAGAAGATAAATAGCTCACTGTAGGCGGGACACATACACACTCCCTGTGAGACAAGACACGTGGGGAGAGGCTGATGGAGCCAGGGCCCTGGAGCTGAGGAGTCATAGGAGTCCCATGCCAGCACTGAGATGCTTCCACCACCACTGGACCCACAAGACTTTCCACCCACTGGCCTGTGATCTTCCTGCATTCGGCATCATTGCGTGTGTTACATGAGTCTGAAGAGGAATTTATAGATTGGTAACAGGGATATGGGCTAATATAGGATTATGGACTTGACCTGGACTGGACTAGGATGTTTTCTCAATATTCAATTGCTCTTGTATATAAAGTTATTTCCTATACACATATGTGTTTATAATTTTGTTTCTCTAGTCTACCTCAACGAACACAGTAGCTATTAGGCTACTCATGTCCACCAAAAACCTCATGAGATTGAGGTTTTTTGGTTTGGAAGTTTCCTGTCAGTTGTCTGTTACATTCCAATTAATTGACATAATAACATGCTTAGTGTTTCTGTTCTACCTTCTAGTTCTTTGTGTAAGAACGCTTTCTTAAATGCTTATAATCAGCCAGGTCTCTATTCACCTGGAACCATAGAGGAAGATGGATAAGCTGGAAATAGGGACTGTGTGATCAATTGCCTCCATGAACAACTGTCTCGTTGCTACAATACCAGAAGAATTAAACGATGCCTGACTAACATTACAAACATTGTGATAAGAGATTTCATAGAAAAATCTGGAATAAAGGGGGGTAAATGCAAAACAGACTTTCAATTCTTGTAGAGTCCAGCTTTCCCAGCATCATGAAAGTTGAGTGATTCCCTGAAATCATCTATAAACCTTAAACCAAAAAGACCCTAAAGGCTTCTTAAGCCAAACTTTAGTAAAAAAATATTTGCTATGAGCAGTATACTTTTAAAAAACTATCTCTATGAAATCAATTGACAACAGCAACTTGAAAAATTAAAGAGGAGCCTTGGGGTCAAGGAATTTGTTTTTGAATTATATTAGGCCAACTGATTTGAGAGTCCCTCAAGATTACAGTTCTGATCCCAAACCCAGTGACTCATTGCCTCAAGGTGTTTAACTACGTCTAAGTTTAATAGCTTTGCCCCCTATATGCTCCACCACTTTCATAAATATATTTGCAGCAAAGGTAAATAAGCATATATAACATCCTCTGTGAAATATGAAAATATTCTTAGGCATACCACTCTTCCTCCCACACCTGTTCGGCCTGTGTGTCTATCCAAGCATCTAGTCATAGAAATTGTAAGGTCTCTCTCTCTCCTGGCTAGATTCCAACCTCAGTCCTTGGCTCCGCTCGAGAAAGCATTCACGCCGACGCCTGGCTCGTGATCCAAGTGAATTTAATGAGAGTTCAAAGAAGCTTCAGGTTTTATGCGGCACCCATAGGATTCCTTTTGACCATGTGGCCTGGCAGAGACTGCTCAGGGTCACGCAAGCATTTCTCTCCCAAGTTTTCCTCCGAAACAAGATGACCAGACAAGCCCAAACCCCTTTCCCTCTCGGTTCCTGCCTTTTTAAGGATTACTGGGGGAGGCGTGGTGAACGACCCCAGGTCGGTCCCATTGGCTGAATTATGTTAACCTGGCCCAGGTGGGCTGATTCAGGTTAACGCCAATCCGTGCCCACCGGCGGGAAAATGCAGCTTTGTCCTATGCTGGCTCTCCTGGGCATGCGTAAATGGACTTCCCAATCCCTAGGCTAAATTGCCTAACAAAATCACTGTTGCAAGGTTGTGTACATAGAAGTATTTACAGCTGTTGCCTTTCTTGAAAACTTTCCAGTGTTTGATATATATATATATATATTCCCCCCCCCCAGCCTCCTTCTTATACTGCCTTTTCTAATACTGCCTTCTTATACTGCCAAGATAACACTTGTCTACCTTCTAGGCAGTGACTTCTCCCTCCTTACTCTCTCACTGACAACTCACTGACCTGGAGTCGATTCTGATTCATGACTACCCAAATGGACAGTGTAGAACTGCCCCCGAGGGTTTCTGAGCCCAACTGTTTTCGGGATTAGAAAGACTCATCTTTCTCCTGTAGAGCTTCTGGTTGTCAGGGTATGGGTCCCCAACACTCAAACAAGTACTCAGGAATGACTTTGTGATTGTGGAAAGTTGTAGACAGAAAAATAGACAGCGAGGCACAGGGGCTCCTTGTCCCTATGTCAGGATCGAAGAGAGTGAATGTATTTTCCAATAGGTATAGATAATGGAGTTTACAGATCTTTCAAAAGGCATATACATCATACAGTGAACATGACATAGTCAATGAGTAATACCATAAACTGGTAATATAAGAAGCAAGCAACAACCTAGTGCTGATTGACCTCAAACACCCTGAGCCCTCCCCAGGAGAGTAATCTGTGCTCAGTATCAGCAAGAGACTTCAGAAGAGTTTGCTACATTTTTCGGTGGTTTGGTCTATAAAACTTGATTGCTCTTATCTACAGATAACCTTCAGGCATAGTGAGTAGCCAGAAACAGCTATGAGACATCTTTTACAGCAACTCATTTATGGGGGGTATTGGAGGGACTGTGTTCAGTCAGGAGAATGTGTATTAAGATTTATTTATATCTCATAACTGTGAGGGTCTTTTAGTGTGAAAACCCTCTGGATTGTGACTGATGGATTCCACTCAGATTAATGTCCTTCTTAATGATAGGGAACTTCCAGAAGTTCAGGGTGGATTCAGAAGAAGCTGTAGAACCAGGGTTATCACAGCTGTTGTCAGATGGATCTTGGCTCAAAGCAGAGAACACCAGAAAGATGTTTACTTGTGTTTGATTGACTGCGCAAAGGCGTTCGACTTTATTATGGTGTGGACCAGAACAAACTTTGGACAACCTTGAGATTGGGAATTCTGCCACACTCATTATGTTCATTCAGAACTTGTATGTGGATCAAGAAGCAGTTGTGCAAACACAAAGGAATAATGTACGGTTTAAATTTTTAAAAAGGTTTGTGTCAGGCTTTTATCCTCTTACCAAACTAATTCAATCTATATGCTAAGCAAATCACCAGAGAAGGTGGAAGAAGGTTTATTAGCCTGTGGCCTGCAGATGACACAACCTTGCTTGCTGAAGTTGAGGAGGTCTTGAGCACTTACTGATGAGCATCAAGGTTTGCATGACAACTTAATGTAGGGAAGATCAAAAATTCTCACAATGGACCAATAGGTAACATCATGATAGAGAAAAGATTAAAGTTGGCAAGAATTTTTCTTACTTGGATCTACAATCAATGCTCACGGAAGCAGCAGTCAAGAGGTGAAAAGATGTATTCGATGAATTTGCTGCATAAGACCTCTTTAGAGCATTGAAGAACAAGGATGTTTCTTTGAGGTAACTGACCCAAGCCATAGTATTTTCCATTGCATCATATGCATGTGAAAATTGGACATTCAATAAGGAATACTGTAGAAGAATTGATGCATTTGAGTTTGAGTTGTGGTGCTGGAGAAGAATATTGAAAGTACCATGGACTGCTAAATCAAATGGCATTTATCTAATATCAATTTTTTGAGGATCTGGCTTACTTCTTTCTATAATGATTGCACTATTTTCCATTCCCACTAATAAGTATATGGATTCAAGACTCATACTGCACCATTACCAGTATTTGTTGTTTTGGGTTGGTTTTTTTTTTTATTTGGAGGGTGGTGTTTCAAGTTTCCTATTAGTGGTGGTGAAATTTGTTTGTATCCCACTAAATGCTGATGATCGCAAATATTCATATTTTTGTTGGTCATCTGAATGTCTTCTTGGTGACGTGTTTGTTCATATCCCCTGCCCATTTTTTATTGTTCTTTTGCTCTGATTTGCAGTGGATTGTCTATTTTGTTGATCCTTCCAAGGAAGGAACTTCTTGTTGATTCTCTGGATGCTCTATTGCTCTCATCTTCGTTGTTTTCTTCTGGTAACTGTTAGCTTATTTTGCTGCTCTTTTCCTGATTTGGGGAGATGTTAGGTTAAGTTTTTAGTTCCTTCTATTTTGATTTGTACAATTATTACTATGATTCCCCTTTGAATACTACTTTTTCTGGGTTCTAAAAGATGTTTTCATTCTCATTTGATTCAAGGAATTTTACATGTTTAACATTACTTTTATTACAGTTTTAAAGTACATTTCAGTTTCTGTTTCTCACTTGATTTTCCTGATTTATCATTTTATAGCATTGTGATCTGAGAAGATGCTATGTGACATTTCATGTTCTCAATTTTTCATTCTTTAAATAAATCCATTTTTATTTTTTATTGGGGGCTCATATAGCTCTTATCAAAATCCATCCATCCATTCATTGTGTCAAGCACCTGTGTACATATGTTGCCATCACTTTCAAAACATTTTCTTTCTACTTGAGCCTTTGGTATCAGCTCATTTTTCCCTCCCTCTCTCCTTCCCTCCACTACCCTCCTTCCTTAATCAACCCTTGATAATTTAGAAATTATTTTTTCATGTTTTATACCAACCGCTGTCTCCCTTTACCCACTTGTCTCTAGTCCGTCCCCCTGGGAGGGGGTTATGTGTCAATCATTGTGACCTTCCCCCCCCCCTTCCCCTTACCGTCCTGGTATCACTACTCTCATTATTGGTCCTGAGGAGTTTATCTGTCCGTGATTCTCTGTGTTGTGAGCTTTTAGCTGTACCAGTGTTGTAAGGTAGGTTTTGGGTCACGGTAGTGTTGGGGAGGAAGCACTAAAGAACTAGAGGAAATTTGAATGTTTTGTCAGTGCTACACTGCAACCTGACTAGCTCATCTCTTCCTTGTGACCCTTCTGCAAAAGGATGTCTAATTGTGTACAGATGGGCTATGGGTCTCCACTCTGCCCTCATTCTCATTCACATTGATATGATTTTTAGTTCCGGGTCTTTGGTGCCTAATACCTGATCTCATCGACACCTCATGATCACACAGGTTAGTGTGCTTTATCCACGTGGGCTTTGTTGCTTCTCAGCTAGATAGCCGCTTGCTTATCTTCAAACCTTAAGACCCCATATGTTAATCTTTTGATAACTGGTCGCCATCAGCTTTCTTCACATTTGTTTATGCACCCATATTGTCCTCAGCATTCGTGTCAGGGAAGGTGAGCATCACAGAATGCCAGGTTATTAGAACAAAATGTTCTTGCATTGAGTGAGTACTTGAGTAGAGGCCCAATGTCTGTCTACTGCCTTAATATGTTACTTATAAATATATACACAGATCTATTTCCCTATCATTATATGTAAATATATTTACATGTAGATTCCTGTATGTAGACCTCTATAAGTGTCGGTTTTCTCCTAGTTCTTTCCTCATTCCACTATCATGTTCAGCCTTCATTTGAGTTTTGGTAACTCCTCTTGGCTACCACTGCCCTTGATCAAACCCCACCAGACATCCTACGCCCTCACCATTGATTTTAGATCACTTGTTGTTCCCTAGTCCCTGGGTTTGTTGGTAGCCTCTCCCTTTCCCCATTTCCCCCTCTCCCGTGTTCCCCTGGAACGTGTCTCACTGTTTTCTATATGTTCTCTTCTGGAGGATGCTCTACATTCACTGGAAAAGATTATATAATCTTGTTGTTGGATGAAATATTCTGTGTATGTCTATGAAATCAAATTGGCGGATTGTGTTTAGTTCTTCTTGATCTTTGCTGAGTTTCTTTCTAATTGTTTTCTCTCACAGAAGGTAGTATATTAAAGTCTCTTACTATGTTGTAGAACTATCGATTTCTTTTTCCGGTTCTGTAAGTTTGAAAAATGTATTTTAAGACTCTTTCCTCATATTTATTATGGTTATGATCTCTTGTTCCTTTGACCCTTTCATCATTATATAATACCCCTATTTATTTCTTATGAAGAACCCTGGTGGTATAGAGATTATACATTGGTGTGCTAATTCAAGGTCATCAGTTCAAAGCCACCAGCCACTCAGTGAGTGAAAAACAGGGCTTTCTTCTCCCATTAAGAGTATAGCCTGGACAATTCACAGGGGCAGTTCTACCTGTCCTACAGTGTCTCTATGAGTTGGCATTGACTCAATGACAGGGAGTTTGGCTTATTGTGTGTGTGTGTGTGTGTGTGTGTGTGTTGGGGGGTGTTTCTTACTACTTTTTTCCTTAAAGTCTGTTTACTCAGAAATTAATATTGGTAAATGTAAGGTAATGGCCACCAAGCAACAAATGTAGGAGCCTGTGCGAATCCCTGAGAGAACTTACCAGGTAAGTCTTTGCTTCCGGAACCAAAGCACCTGACCTGAAAAATAAGTACACTAAGGTGTTTTGTTTTTTCTGTTTGCTTACTTCCTGCCTCCTCTCCTCCTTTTCTTCTTGGGGAAAATAACTCCCCACATCTCTAACTCCCTGCCACCACAGAACCAGAGTGCTGTGCTCTTGTCCTGCTGACCACGGCCCTATCCCAACTCACCCACAGGGTCCCTCACCTTAACCTTGATGATCTCTATGTGGGGGACAGATTGTGCGGCCAGTTTGGTGTGGAATCCTTCATAATACAAATAGCATAATCCCCCCACTTTTTAAATTGCCAGCTCCACTTGAACCCCTTTCCCTTGGCCCCTATTCCCAGATCTCATGCATAAACCTTCCCTCCCCCGGCCAAGTGCCCTTGCAGGCCAGACCCTCCCACATGCCTTTCTCCAGGAGCCCAACTAGGAGCATCACCCCTAGCTCCTGAGGGAAGATACTCAGAGGGCATCTGGAAAGAGTGCCCTTGGACAATCAACTAAAGATTCTTAGCTCTCAGGACCCTCCAGCCAAAACAGACACAAATTTGTCACTTTTGCCCCTCAGTTGTGCATTATTCTTTCTTTGGCTTTCATCCTATCATAGACTTAGACTCATCTGTGAACACTTTGAGAACCTTAGATGTGTCCCCACAAACCTACAGCTGCACACCATCTCCCACAGAAAGGAGTGGGCAGGCCTGGCCCTCCCAGCACATTCCTTTCTCCAGGACCCCAACAATGCAGGAAAGAAACAAACAGGGGATCTGGTGGTAGTGGCTCTCACTACTACCACTGAGTTTTTAAAAAACTCTTAGAAGACCACAGTCAACACAGGCCCACTCCCCTCCCCCATGTCCATTAAACTAGACATCAGCAAACCCAGCCTCCATGAGCACAGACTCTCCCATGTAACCCTGCGCCTATGAAAACAGAACCTTGTAAGCACATTCTCTCCTTGGGCCCCTCCTCCCTTTTTCTCCATTCTGTATTTTTTTCTTCTTCACCCTCAACTTCCCATCTTTTTTCCCTCCGGATTCACCTTCCTTCTCAGTCTTACCTTCCCCGCTTTCCTATCCTTTCTCTTCCTAGCTATAACCACACTTCTCTTCTAAATATAGCTATACACAAATTTTGTCTCCTGAGCAGTCATCTTGCCAGAAGTTCAAGTATTTTTGCTATTAGGAATAAATATACCTTTTATATAGTAGATAATTCAGTTTTAACTTACTGTAGCAGACTGGGTTCTCTAGATGTGGGCATGTCTAATTCAGTACAAGTCCACAGGTCAGATGTTAGGTTGGGGGCTTCTCCTGACTTGCATAACCATGGGGACTGATGAGCCAGGGAGCAGGAAGATGAAGCAGGAAGGATGAAGTAGGAAGACCATAGGTTGCTGGATGTAAAGGCAGATGAATACAAGGTCAGCAAGTCATGATGTGGGTCAACAATGTGGCGAGCCATTGGCTCAAGTCCAAAGAACCAGAGATTGACAATGCAGGATTCGGTGGAGCAAATAGCAAACAAGCTCTCCACAGTGTTTGTTTATATAGGCATTAGGCCATACTCTGAGGAAACAAAAGGGCTGTGGCTTGAGTAAAGGGGTTTCAGTAACAAGAGGGCTGTGGCTTGAGTAAAAGGGTTGCCTTCCATGTAAATCCTCCATAAATGCTTAGCTGCTCACTGCAGATTCCATTGGTTACATTGTTAGGTTACATCAAAAGTTCTCAAACTTATTTGGCTACTGCTCCCTTTTCAGAAAAATAACTCAGTGCCCATCTGGCAATGAAAAATGTCTACCCATAATCTGGGATAAAGTGTAGGTATCTGCTTTTGTAGCTTTTCTGATTCGTTCCAGTGCTCTCTAAGAGGTGGTACTGCCCACTTTGGGAAAAACTAGGCAACATCAGGGACTATTAGGCCAAACCACTGATAATCCTGGCCCAGCTCAAATGACACAAAACCTAACTATCACACTGAGTGACTATAGTATTAGCACTAACAACAGTTAATGGAATAAGTCAGCAGATACTGAAGTTTAGCTATCCTTGAATTCTTCTGTATATGTTTGATGACTTGACCATCATTTTGAAAAAATTTACATAATCTGTAGGGAACTGCGTGTCCCCCCCACCCTGGATTTAAGCCATGTACGACCGTTATGAATTTATTGTTTCCTGCCATACAAACCGCCCTGAGATTTTACTGCCCTTTGTTCGTTTCCCGCCAGAGGGTGGCTGCCTTGACCCTTGCTAGGATTGGTGCTCTTTCACCAGCAGCTGCTATGTTCATTGGTCAATACATGACTGATGGCATCTCCCCCCCAGGCACCAAGTACTCTTCATTAGCATACGTACCTGTTTGCCTTATTTGGAGATGCACGACTATTGGCTACCTCAGTTGTACCTTATTTTACATGTGACGTAATGGTGCCCGCTCTTCGCTGGCTATTTAAACCTCTGCTCTCAGCTCAATAAATGAGTCTTGATCAGATTCCTGTCTTACCTCCATCTCTCCGTGCCCTTGCCCATCTTCATTCCCAGTCCCTCTTTCAGGTACCCACGTTGTTGATGTCCCACGGGAAGGGACATTTTGGCGCCCCAACGTGCCGCAAGAACGAGAGAAGCCTCAGCTCCTGTGACGCTGGCATCTGTCCATATTTCTAAGCTGTATCACTGAGGTGAAACACTGAAACAAAATGGTGCCACTGGCGCCCCGCTAACGCAGCGCCGCAACTGAGCTGACACTCTGAGCTGCTGACACTGAGCTGGCTCTATCGCTGAGCTGCTAAAGCCGCGCTGAGCTGTTAACGCCTGCAGAGCTGCTAGCACGGACACCCAGCGAAAGGCTCGCAGTCGCTGAGCACTAGGCGCGAGCGCAACGCTGCCGTAAAGCGCGCCGACGCTGCCGTAAAGCCCGCCGACGCTGCCGTAAAGCGCGTGGCTGCCGCGGGTCCTGCCTCGCTGCGCTGCACCGTGCCTGCTGCCGCTTGGCTCCAAAAGCCGGGCTCCAAAAGCGCCTATTTGCAGTGATACTCTGCAACATCCAGCCGCTGTGCCTTTGTCGCTTGGAAGCGAGGGACCCCACTGAGAAAGCAGACAAGTCAGCAAGGATCGGCCGATCGACTTATCAAGCCCACTACACCATTGTTGTAACCTGCGACGATGAATAACTGGGTGAATCTTTATCTGTCGATGGGTCAAGAAATTAGTCAGCATCAATTATTCGTAGGACAAATTACGGTGATGCGTTCAAGGCATGGGGAGTAAAAGTTAAAAGTTGTGATTAAAAACAGAATCTCATAACAGTATAGCACGGCCGTGAATATTTAGAGAGAAAATTAAGAGTAAGTGGTGAAAAGTTGGAAGTAATAAATAATGGGACAGATTTCTAGTAAATAAATTTATTTATGTAAATATACTTCAAAATATAAGCTAAAGGAACAAAAATAAGTTACCAAAGATTAGAGAAGTTTTCAGATTTTGTGGCTAAGAAAAGTTCCCTCTGCTACTGAAGCCGCTCTGGGCTTTAAAAGCGGGCAAAAGCAGTTAGAGGGTGGGTCAATACATTATCATGATAAGGATCTAGGACTTTGAAACCTGGTGCCGGAGACTCAGTCCTGCTGGGATGAAAGAATGGCAAAGGCAGTAGCCTGGGAGCAAGAGTATGAGTCATTAGCTTGTGGAAATCGAAATTTCTTGAGTTTTCAAAATACAGCAGATATAAGCTGTTTGTGTGAACAATGTGTGTGTGTGTGCACGCGTGCACGTGTGTTTGTGTGTGTGTATTACATACTCTTTCACTTTGTATATACAAAAAGGTTTTCTCTGAATGTTTAAAAATAAAATCACGGGGGGGGGGCGGGGGAGGCAGCAAAAAAAATAATAATAAAATCACTTTTGCTTGTGTTTATTATTGCTTGAAGTTGAGTCTTTTTTGAATATTAAAAAAATAATTATACCAATGGAACTACTCTCAAGGAAAATATTGCCATCATTTATAGAATAGGTAACCTTCAAGTATGTGCTAATTTTTTTGTCCCTTTGTCTAATTCAAATCAGAAATTGTATTTAAAAAATAAACAATTAGCTTTTAAAAATGCCAGGTATTGCTAAGACCTTTCAACCTCACCTGTCAAATTATATCAAACTATGTTTAAATATTAAACCTTCCTTTACTCAGGGCTTGCTATAGCAGTTGCTTTGCAAGGAAACAGTAAAGGAGGATTAATGATACTGTGGAATTTATGGAAGCCCTGCAGCCTGGCCTCCCTTCCCCCTCTGCTATTCCAGCCAATACATATAAAATCATTCTAGATTTAAAAGATTGTTTTTATACCATTCCCTTAGATTCCAAAGATTATAAAAGATTTGCTTTTAGTGTTCCTAGTGTTAATTTTAAAGAATCTATGGAGCATTATCAGTGGAAAGTCTTACGTCAGGGAATGTCTAATAGCGTGACCTTATGTCAAAAGTTTATAACTGCAGCTATAAAGTCAGTAAGAACTTCTGAAACATTGGTGTATAACATTCACTACATGGATGATATTTTGATGGCTCATAGGAACCAAAAGGTGATTCTCTTTATTTTTGACTTAATACGAGAAGCATTAAAAAGGCATGAGTTAATTATAGCAGAAGAAAAAGTACAAGTTATTAAACCTTACAAATATTTAGGACATATTTTACAGAAAGGTTTTGTTAAACCCCAGATGATAGAAATAAGAAAAGATCACTTACAAACTTTAAATGATTTTCAAAATTATTAGTAGATATTAATTGGCTTAGACCATATCTAAAAATAAGTACTGGAGAACTTAAGCCTTTATTTGATAATTTAAAAGGAGATCCTAATCCAAATTCAACTTGGGAAATTTCCCCTTTCGCAGAACAAATCTTAAATTTAGTAAATTTACGTATTCTAAAACAACAAATTATGTACATTAATTATGGTAAACCTTGATACTTTTACATCTGGTGTGTTATGGCAGAAAAGACCATTATTGTGGGTATATTTAGCTTCTTCAAGAAAAAGAGCTCTAAAACCTTATTTTGAAGAAATAGCCGAGTTGGTGATTAAAGGTAGATCCGAGTCTGTAAAATATTTTGGAAAACACCCTAATTCTATAGTCATACCTTATGACAGACTCCAAACTTCTTGGTTATGGGAAAGTTGTGATGCAGGGAAATTAGCATTTGCTAAATTTTGTGGATGATGAACAATGTTTATCCTCCAGATAAATTGTTAGAATTTGCTAAAAAAAAAATTTATTTTCCCCAGTATTTGTAAAAATAAACCCATACCTCATGCCCTTACAATAATTACTGATAGTTCCTCCAATGGAACTGCAACACATACTATGGTTAAAAAATTTACAGCCCAATCTACATTAACATTAATTCAGACAGCCTATATGTTGTTTTTGTATTAAATAATTTAGAAACTGTTGCTTGTATTCAGTCACAAAATAAACCTATTTTGGCTTTATTTGGTGAATTGCAACAATTAATTTGGAACCGCAGATATCCTTACTTTGCAGCACATATCAGAGCTCATTCTTCCCTACCTGGGGCTTTGGCAAAAGGCAACAATTTAGCTGATTGTGCAACTCAAGCTGCAGAACCATTTGTCAATTTATCTGAAGATCAAATTAGTTTAGCCCTGTGTTCTCATCAACTACATCACCAAAATAGCCAAGCTTTAGAGCATCACTTTAACATATCTAAAGAAGCAGCAAGGGACATAGCAAAATCTTGTCCCCATTGTGGAACCCATTTACCAGTTTCTCATTCAGGTGTCAGTCCCAGGGAACTGCTCCTGGGACATCTTTGGCAGATGGATGTCACATTCCTTCATTTGGTAAACTGAGTTGTTTGCATGTTACAGTGGACACTTACTCTGGATTTATTGTGGCCACTCCCATGACTAGTGAAAAAACGTCTTTAGTTATTCAACACGTTACATTGTTTTGCTGTAATTGGTGTACTTAAATGCTTAAAAACAGATCATGGATCTGCTTATATTAGTAAATCATTTACTCAATTTTGTGTCCCTTTTCGAACTAAACACATAACTGGAATCTCTTATAATCCTCAAGGAGAAGGTATTGTGGAACCTGCTAATGGGACTATTAGGCGACATTCAGATAAAATAAAAAGGGGGAGATATACCCTTCCACTCCTCACAATTTAATTAATCATACTTTAACATTTTGGAATTTGGATGTACACGGTCAGTCTGCTGCTGACTGCCTTTGGAAAAGGATCGCCAAATATAAAGATAAAGCACATGTAAAAATGGAAAGATCCACTTAATGGCAAGAGCCAGCTCCCCTCCTAATTTGGGGGCGAGGGCATGTTTGTGTTTTTTTCCCACAGGATGCTGATGGAGCAAGGTGACTGCCTGAACCTTTGGTGCAGTTTGCAAACCATGCAGATGGTAATTTGCCAGCAAGTGCTTCTGGAAACTTCGCACAGTGAGCAGTACTAGGCTTAAGTTCCTAATCCGCCACTCTTACATCCTGCTGTCTGGGAAGTCTGGCAATCATGGTGTGAGTTCATGACTCACGTCTTCCCTGTACAAGGTGAAGGAAATGTATTATCATCTACTGCGCAGTCCTTTCTCTTTTTGTGGACTAGAGACGTGAAAGAATAATAAAACCATATTGTGGAGATCGTATCTCATGGGGACAAGCCCATCAGTATAACATCACAAAAGAGAGATACATCATCGATTGGTCTGGCAACCAGGACAATAATAAAAATATTTTGCCGAATGGAAAATAAAGAGATTACTTTGGAATGTTAAGCTTATGGACACTTCCTACAAACTGCAAGGGAACGTTACTGCCTGTGTCACATCATCTTATGTATTTTGGCAGGGAATATTATTATAGATCATGATGATTGTAAGTTTGACATGTTTTATAATAATTGTAATTTGCCTAATTGTTTTACCTAGACCCCTGAAGGTATTGTCATTGCTATTTTGTGTCAATCTTCTTTTGTTATGTTGCCAGGTATTGAGAGAGATTTGAGAAAGCATTAACCAGACCTAAGCATTTTGTAGGTTTGCTTACAGCAAGTATTTTAACTATATTGCTTAGTTGCTACTGCTATTACTGCAGCAATTGTATGTTCACTAAGCATACTTCCCCCCTTTTTTCCGCAATTGTCCCCTTTCTTGGACCTTTCATTGTAATTCTGATTATTTCCCTGGGCCCTGAAAACAACAAATTGAGGCAATCCAGGCTAAACCTATCCAGGTGCATGATCATTGGCTAGAGATGATGGACAGGGGTGGCCCACTCTTGGACTCATTCGAGTGATAAGACCCCCTTCCCTTGTGTGCTGGGCTGGACAGCCAATGACGGGTAAGATTGGGCATGACTCATACCAACCTAAGCCAGGCCAAGGTTTGCTTTTGAAAAAGGCGCATTCCTTGAGACCAATGACGGGTAAGGATGAGTCAGTGGCCCTATGATCTAAGCCAGGCGCAGTCCCCGAAGGGATATTCCATATTAAAATCATACTCTTGCCTGTTATTGTCTTGGTAAAGAAGGGAGACATGTAGGGAACTGCGTGTCCCCCCACCCTGGATTTAAGCCATGTACGACCGTTATGAATTTACTGTTTCCTGCCATACAAACTGCTCTGAGATTTTACTGCCCTTTGTTCCTTTCCCGCCAGAGGGTGGCTTGCCTTGACCCTTGCTAGGATTGGTGCTCTTTCACCAGCAGCTGCTATGTTCATTGGTCAATACATGACTGATGGATTCTCCCCCTCACCCCCTGCACCAGGTATGATTCGTTAGCATACTTACTTGTTTGCCTTATTTGGAGATGCACGACTATTGGCTACCTCAGTTGTACCTTATTTTACATGTGACGTAATGGTGCCCGCCCTTCGCTGGCTATTTAAACCTCTGCTCTCAGCTCAATAAACGAGGCTTGATCAGATTCCTGTCTTGCCTCCATCTCTCCACACCCTTGCCCATCTTCATTCCCAGTCCGTTTTTCAGGTACCCACGTTATTGATGTCCCGCGGGACGGGGGAATATCAAACTTGTAGCCTAAAAAGTATCTCACTGGGCCTTAAAAAATTAGTCTACCGTATATACTCAAATATAAGCCAACCCAAGTATAAGCCGAGGTACCTAATTATTGCCTCGGAAACCAGAAAAAATGATTGACTCGAGTATAAGCCTAGGGTGGAAACTGCAGAAGCTATTGGTGAGTTTCAATAATCAAAACAAATGAAAATAAAATTATTAAAAATTGAGACATCAGTGGGGTAATGTAGTTAAATATTTATTTTAAATAAAAAACATAAAAGGACAAACAAGTCATTTAACATTAATACACCAGCACAGTAAGTGGAAAATAGGTTCAACAAAAATAAGGCATCCACAATGATACCTAAAGAGTATTATTCCCTGAGCTCAATCAGCAACCAAGCTGAAATATAAAGAGTTAAAATCCTTCAACACTGAACTCATCATCATCCGTATCCCAATGCAGAGCTTCAGCTGGTATGAGGTCATCATAGACGCTGTCCTTTGAGATCACCGTCATCACCATCACTACTGTCATTTTCACACAAAGCGCAGTCTTCACTGCCATCCATAGCATTACTACTACTACATTTCTGGAAGGTACGTCACACCATGTCTTCTGGAATGTCTTCTCATTCATCTCAAACCTTTGCTATTAACTCTTATGTTAGGCTTCATGAAATTTCCTCTTTTTGTTAGTCGGGCTTGACCAGATGACATCCATTCATGGCACATCCTTCGCACACTGTCTTTAAAAGGCTCATTCAAAGATACATCCAGAGGCTACAGTACAGATGTAAGCTCATCTGGAATAAAGGCTAAAGTAACTTTACTAGATTTTGCCAATTTTATTATGTCATCCGATAGGTGGGCTCTGAACATATCCCAAACAAGTAATGATGGCTTTTTCTTTAAGGCTGCTCCTGGTTGTCCGTTCCAAATTTCTTCCAGCCATTTTTTTTATTCCGTCTTCATCCATCCAGCCTTTAACATGTGCATGCACAGTAATTCTTGGTTGGAAATTGATCTTTTGAGGCAAGGTCTTTCTTTTAAAAATAATGACAGGATGCAGCTTAGTTCCATTAGCCAAGCATGATAGAACAACCGTAAAGTGGTTGTTTTTTTCTCCTAAACTTGCCTGTTGCTTGGAAGATCAAAAGTCATGGTAGTTTCATCCATATTCCCAATGTCTGCCAGGTCATAAGTATAAATCCTTCTTTGTTTTATAATGACTGGAATGACATAATTTTTTCAAGGTCTTGTGGCAATTTCTGGGAAATCTTTGTTCTTTGTCTCAAACATAGTAGGCCAAACCTATTCATGAAGCGGGTATACTATCCTGCTGATGCAGCAAATTTTTCAATGTCTGGTGCTTTATAGTTGTCATCCTTAGCCATTTGTGGAGCATGTATACGGATTCCCATGCGTGTTATGCAGTAACCATTTTGACGACACTCCATAACCCATTTATGCAATTCTCTCTCTCGAGCCCCATAAAAAGACGTTAAACCATGACGAGCTTTTTCAGCTTTTGGAATCTGTTCCAAATCAGCCTTCATTTTCCACTACTCCCTCACTTGCTTTTCGTCAACACAGAATTCCCTACTTGCAATACTGTTATTGCTCTCTTCTGCTCTTGATACAACCTTCATTTTGAAACCAGCCTCATGACTGGCGTTTTTGTTTTGGTTCAAGAGTATCCATTTCTAATAGGATAACAAAACAAGACTTTGAAAAAGAACTTTCATGGTAATGCTCTCCACCCCTCACCACCCCCCCATCCCAAATGATGTGTTAGCCGGGAGGATGGCAGTTGGGGGAGTGGGGGTGGAATCTGTGCAGGCGGGGGATACAGGATGTGAATTAATACAGAAACCAGAGGGGAGACACAGAGTATAGCCACAGACACATCCTTACCAGTTCAGCTGCCAGCATAAGTGAATCACTAAGGGTGCTTCTGTGAATTGGAGCCATCCATGGCATAGGATGGCTCTGATTAGTTAGATGTGAGTAAACAAACATTCAAAGCTCTGTAGTGTCAGCGGGGCTTTGAATTAACAGTGGAGAAACGGCAATCACCGGGGAGATAATGGGCGTTCGTCATCCCATTACCTTGTGGGGGGGCAGCGAGATGTTACACCTCGCTGGGGTACCACTGACCCGTGTATAAGCCAAACCTGTTTTTCAGCACATTTGTTGTGCTGAAAAACTCGGCTTATACACGAGTATATACAGTACATTTTTTTGTGTGTAACAAAAAAAACAGCTTGATCCTCTCTATCATCTTCTGATACTCTGCCGATTGCACTGTGTAACTTTGGATGAAATATAGGAAGAAAACCTAGCCACACACAGATATGTAACAAGGACTTGGGAACCCAGAGGTCTTTAGACAGTTTTGAGAACCCTGTTCATGAGCAGAATTTCCTTGTCCTTTGCCTTTGGGACTATTAAATTGATTGCTTTTTTCCAAGAAAACATAGGCGGAGGTGGCAGGGCAGTTCATGCACCCTAGTATGTGCCACTTGCTCACTTGTTCCTTTGTCATCACCCCACTAAAGTGTACCCAGGTTAAGCAGAAGACAAGCAGGGCTAACCTTCGGATGCAAATGAGTAGTAAATACTTCTTATAGGCCATTGGCTCATAAATGCTGATTAACGTAAAAGGATGGTGACAAAAATCACAACTTAAGAGAATCTGGAACAAAGTCAAAACAAAGACTACATGGGCACTCACCAATGTGCCCATGTAAAGTTCCAAGAAAAGTATATCAGTGCTAAATATTATGTTACTGAGTAAGAAAGTATCTCCCAGCATGAAATGCACTTACCCCTCCCTCAAGAGTGTACTAGATATGGCAGTCAATTTCTCTGTCCCATTCTCAGGTTGTACTGTTCCCTTCGTAGTGCCTGGCAGCACATAATCAACTCAAATCTTACCCTCTCGTCAAAGAGTGAAAAGACCACCCAACTCAAGACTCATGTTGAAACAAGAATGTACGAACTAACCAATCAGGGCTAGAAGTCAAAAGTGAAGCAGGGCACCCTCGGACCTTTGATGTCTATAGTTTCCATCTGCCCAACATACAGCAGTGTTTGCCTTGAATCACTCCATTCCAAGTCCGCTCCTCCTTTGTGAAAGGATGGAGTTTGGTCTTTGTTTAAAAAACAAAACAACTAAAGTGGCTCGAAGACTGTGTTGGAAACTAATCCACTATGTGGTGAGTCTAGCACATCCATCAGTGCTACTCAAACCAGAAGATACATTCAGTCACTGATTTTGTGGCAGATATTTTATTTATAGGAATTTGAATTTATGCATATACATGACACAAAGACTACATACAATATACTTTCCATGATAAAAAGTATAGTACTGCTCACAGAAAGGCCTCAAATTACATAATGCATATGCTAAAATGCACACCAGGGTGGAAATGGAGAATTCAAAGTCTCCAACACACTCCCCCTCTCCCACGCTTAAATAACTTCTGGATTTATTTAAAGTAATACTGATCATTTACTGTTTAAAAAGGTCTTAATAAACAAATTCCTAGTAAAATTAGTTGAAATATTCATGTTATGCTTGAACTGTTACACAGTATTTTCAATATACAATCAAGATGATTCACATACTTGAAATGAAGAGGAAAAATATTGATTGCACCCACAAGTAAAAAGGCTTCATTCATTTTTGGAACGCTGCAATTCAATCTTTATATAAACATTTACATATTTTAGTAAACACAGAAGTCCTAAAAGTAATGCAGCATTAGGGGCAAGATGACCATTTAAAATCTCTAACATAAATGTTAAATGTCCAAAGTTCATTTCCAGCCATCATTCTGCTCACGGATCAGCCCAGTCTCCCTGCCTTCCCTCCCCACAGATAAAGACAAACATTTCCCACCACACACAGACATTCTGGAGTCTGGGTCGGGTAGTGCTCGGTCTCTTGCCGTCCACCTCACGGTGCAATTCCTTATCCTAGTGTCCTGTGAGGTAATCCTGTGTGGAGTCGGAGGCGAAAGAATCAACATCCTCATTATCTGAGCCATCACTGCTGTCATTGGCAGCTGGCTCTCCTGTGAGGGCTATTCGAGCATAATCATCTGTGTCAATCGATTTGCAAAAGTGGATCGCATATTTTAGTTTTTCCTCCAGCACCTGTTTGCAGGAATACCTGGGCAACTTCAGCAAAAAGAAACACGTGTATGATTCAGGAAGAAAATGGTCAGGAGGGTTGTATTTGTCCAATACCTGTTGAGAAAACAGGTGTAAAGAGTCAGAAATATAGAGACAAGGACAGGTCAAACTTCAGACACATCTTATTATGTACAATAAGTGTCAGAAAAAGAAGGGGGTGGGGCTAAAAATAACCAAATGTAAGATAACATCATTTCACCAATATTAGAAATATAAAGGAGCAAAACATTAATTCGTAAGATTAAAGACATATCGATTATGATTACATTTTACTAATCAACACTGAGAAGAGGAACCAATGGTTTCATTCATCCCTTGATGACAGAGATGAGATCCTCCTTGCGAGCAGAGGCAGGGGTGGTGGGTGGAGGCAATGGGTTCTGGCCCACACAGGGTTCACCTTCGGTCACTACAAATTAATATGTTAAGAAGCCACCAAGAATTGTGGTCAAAAGTTAGCAGTTACCTATATTTTAAGACAAAAACTATACACACTGTCAAACATCTCCCCAAAAGTCTAATGCTTTCCTAGCCCAGTCAAAACTCAGGCCAAACTGAGCTTGGCAGAAAGCCCATTCGAATCTTGATAGTGTACTCAGGGCGCAGTCGGCAATGCACTCCAGTCAGTCCTCTGGAGGAGCCTCGCCATCTCCATGGAACTCCCACAGAGCAGTGCAATCGAGGGCTGCAGGAACGAGCAGGTAGTGGGGAGGGGAGGGCATGTTACTTAACTTAAAGGACCCTTCTGGTAAACAGAGCTTGTTTCAAGAGAGAATTACATGAGGGTCAGAGAAAAATCCTTGTTCTCAGTCTGATAAGCTTTCTGAAGAGAGATCTTTTTATAACTAAGTAATGGTCCTTAAGAGTTCGTACTCGTGCTTGCTTCGGCAGCACATATACTAAAATTGGAACGATACAGAGAAGATTAGCATGGCCCCTGCGCAAGGATGACACGCAAATTCGTGAAGCGTTCCATATAAAAAAAAAAAGAGTCCGTACTCATCAAATTTTGATGAATACAAATTTTCATTCCATTTCAGGAAAAAAAGTAGCCATAAACCTTCAGGACTCAGCATCTTTCTCCTCACCTCGTGTACACTCAGGCACCATGAGCATCAGACATGGACAGCAGGACAGAGAAGGATTACCTGGATGACAAAGTCTCTGCCCCGGAAGTCAGCAATGGTCCTGGGGAGCCTCGTTCGGCCCCACACAAAGCGAAGGAAGAGGGAGCGCTCCGTGTTGGAAAAGGACTCCATCACCTCCCAGAACCACTGGATCAGAGGCGCGGAGGGCTCAACCCCTTTATACGTTGCCACTGACTTTAAAAGATGCAGAGGGATATCCGGGCTGCCACAGACCTATAGAGGAACATGCTATCAGGACTAGATGACATTGTCAAATCTTTTCATTTTCAGCAGAAAATCCATCGCACATTTTTTTCCTACTGAGGCCAGTACTTAGAAGGACATTATTTCAATGTACTGGAGAGGGCTGGTGAGATGAGTCTTTCTTTGTGTGACCTGCTCTTGGACATTCAGAATGGAAGTGCACTTTGACCTGCCCTTTATGTGGCTAGGGTGAAGAGTGAGGAGAATGGGAGTTAGGTAGTAAGCGCATAGACACTGTAAATGTGATTGCCCTTCATTCACATGCATGGATCGCCTTGGATTTGTAAGTGTAAGATGTCACGAGCGAGTGATAGGGATACAGCAGTTCTACATGCAATGCAATGGGCAGGTCCCACAAACACAGTAAGAAGTTAGCATACCATCGTCTCCAGTTCGTATCCGGTGAATAGAGAGAGGAGGGGTACAGGCACCACACGAGCCATCCCTTCTCGCACAGCAGCCACCTGCTCGTCAAACTCATGGAGTCTGAAAGAAACACTTATTTCGTATCTCTGCTAGGGACACAGTCTTTCACCTGCTTATATCAAGGCAGAATAGAAAGCACACTTCACCATCAGAGCGGGCTGCGAATGTGACTCTGCTGAAAACTTCAATGCCTTGTTCATGTTCAACTGCGCTTCTCCTAGGACACTGTCCACTGGACTGGCAGGTATCACACACTCTTAAAGATCCAGCTACAGAACATACAGTCTAAGATTCAACTCTCAGTACCGACGATAAGTACCCAAGAAGGAGTGCGGAGTAGCACCTGTGCCACCCCATACTAACAGCACGTCCTCAGGCCTGCTGATGCTGTGGCATGCAGTCAGACACGGCACTGCACGAGACCACATCGCACAGCCACTGTAGACAATCTTCAGCCAGGCACCAGGAACACAATCCACCACCACCCAGGCAACCCACCACCTGCACATCAGGCTTGATGCCCTTAAGAAAGCATCATGCACTCTGAGGGAATAGCCCACACACCTGTAGTTTATGGCCAAGCGGACATACTCGGCCCGGTTGTCCAATGTGATGTGAGTGTACTTGGAACTCAACTGGATGTCCTGGCCACTTGCACTGGGCACTGTGAAGGGCAAACTCATAGCCTCAAACTCCTCTGAGGTCGCCTCATTATCTCGGATGTACATGAGCCCAGGGATGAAATCTTTGTCCACCTTTGAAGGAGATAGCACACTTTTGGTGAGGCAGAAGGTGACCCAAACCCCAGGACAAGCACATGCCAAGTGCTTGTTCCTCCTTAGAAGGGCCTAAGTGACAACCTGTGGTTCAAGAAGGAACCTTACAACTAACCCTTGAGAAAAAAATCCCAAATAAATGAATGAATGAACGAAAAAAAAGCAAAACCCACTGTTATCAAGTCAATCCAACTAATAGTAACCCTAATAAAATGTCTGGGATGACATAGCATTTCCGAGACTAAATCTTTCTGAGAGCAGATAGTCTGATGGCTGATGCTTTGAAACACTGACCTTGTTAGCAACCCAGGGCCGAACCTAGCGCTTCCCCAGGGTTCTTTAAGAAACCATTAGCACGTTGTCAATGATGAAATCCTCTACAAATGTGGCATGGTGAAAAGTAAGGTGCAGGAAGGAGGGATTCCCTCCTCTACCCTAGAAACCTCCCTAAATTCACTGTCCTTAAAGGAAAACAGCCACCTGCTTCATCTGACAAGATGGGATGAGCTGCAAAGCACCACAAAGCAGGTCATTTAACAAATTCTAGAAGTATCTGGTCTACTATTAACAGGACCCTCTGCTACATAAACTGACAGCCATGTGTGCATCACCTGGAACATTAGATAGACTGGGGCCTGAAGCCTGGCATCTGCCAGGGGCCTCCTACACAGACTCTGGGGGCTCCCACATCCCACACTTCCTGTCTCTCCAGAAGTGGGCGCTGCACAGACCCATGGAAGCATTGTGCAGGCCAATCCCATGCAAGTTACCTCACTGAGATCAGCGATGGTGAGGCTCATCCCAGCCAGCTGCTTCCAGACAGGTTCTGCAAGGCTGAGGCTAAGTGGACTTCCAGTGCGGATGGCAATGCCTAGTAACACACCTGGTCATCCAAAACACAAGGGACACAGAAATTTATGATCAATTATGAAACTATGAAAACCAATGCAGACTTAGCCCTACAGTGGGGTCTCAGTGCCTCTAAGTAACAGTACTCAAACCCACCTAATGGTCACTCAAATTAATCTATTACTATAAATTATACTATCCTATAAATTAATTATTTCTTTATGTTCCTTCCTATAGGCCCAGTTTCTAAATGCTACCAAAGTGCTTTCTCAAGGTAGAAATGCTTCAGTCTCTTTCCATCAATAAGGTTTAGCTGCGAAAAACCCAGTTAATACCCACAAAGGCAGAACTACTGTAGTAGTGGCCTGTGGTTAGCAAGTGCTAACCAGGGCTGCTCCAACCAGAACTTTTGAGGTACAACAGTCATTGAGGATGGTAATAGCCAAGCTCCACCTCTCGCAGGTAGATCTCAAAGGTCATACAACAAGAATACAGGAACACCAGATTTTGGACAGGCTGGTTGTTATAGTACCTTCCATATTAAAAAATCCTCACTACCAGATTAATAAACCAGACTGGGCAGCAGAGCAAGGATGTATATAATGCACAACATGTATCATCCATCAAGAACTGAGCCTGTAGAAAGTCAACAACAACAAAAAATCTTAATTTCTAAAATTTTGGGGAAACATTTATGAAAGTTATAAATAATTAAAGAGCTAGCAGTAGATAATACAACTATCCTATTTCCAACAAGGCAGAGAATAGGTAACATGCCCAGATAAAACACAGCCAGAAGAATCCAGAGCTTTTGAAGCCATAGAGGATGGATCCATCCCTGAAACTAATGCCCTGAGATAACTCTAAATCTCAAACCAAAATTAGTCTCTGAAGTCTTCTTAAAATGAAACAGTAATTTAGCTTAACTAGTAAAGAATATTTGTCCTAAGGATTGTGTTCTTCATACATCTACTTCTACGGGATCCAATTGACAACAGCAACTTGGAAGATTCGGCAGGAAGTTTAGGGAAGAGTGGGTTTGTGTTAATGGGAGAGGCCCACTGATAAAAGGAGTGTGAGCACCCTTGAACAATGTAATCAATGGCACTGAATTGTTTATGTAGAAACTGTTGAACTGGTTTATGTTCTATTGCTATAGTGTCAACAACAACAAAAATAAACTATACTTATTAAAAAAAAAGACAATTACAAATGGAACACATATGGCACCAAAACCCAGCCCAGCAAATGCCTACCCAGGAAGCGGAACATGCTCGTGTGCACAGATGCCCGGGCTGCAGGGCTGAGCAAGTAGCAGTCTCGGTTGGCCCCCGACTCATCTCTGCCGTTGGGCGTCACAATCAGAAGAGGAGTGAGTCCGTTCTGGAGCTCCTCACAGATCTCGGCTATGGACTCACTGTAGCCACCACCACAGTCATCCACAGACTCACCTGGAGGGAAAAGGAAATGAGCTACTGATTGGCTGGGATGACAATAAACCTGTGTGAAGGCATATGGGTGGATTCCCAGGCATCCCCAAAAGACACATTCACATCCCACCCATTTATCTCCAAATTTCATGGGCTCTTCAGTACACAAGGAAATTCTTACCAACAAACTTGACCTTCCAGACTCGGTGTGGAAGGAGGAGGCTGTCTGGACTGAAGGCGCTCATTTTAGCACACATCTGCCCAAAGACGGACTTTGTACCATCAGGACCCGCGAGCCCGCCTTTGCTCCTTGAGCGTTTGACCTAGAGACAGAGAGGTTATGAACCAGCTACACTACCCAGGAGCATACAGCCCATCGCCTGTCAACATGTACAGTGAGACTCCTACTGTTATCGTGAGTTCAAACTGGATTCACTGAGTGTTTCATCATATGTCAAATTTTTTTCATAAAACAATTCCTGTTCCACCTTTGTTGAAATCTTGCTTTAGCTTCAGAATGGAACAATGTCTTGAGTAAAAGGAACTGCTCTGAAGCCTGCGAGCTGTGAAATGTGCCAGGGACACCCAAACACCAGGCAAGATCATACGATGTGTCAAATTTCACTTGTTTGCACTGAAAAACTACTCCTGATGTAAAATCATTTGCCATTTCTCCACCCTGTCCCTCTACCATGTACTGACTTTTTCATAGTGCAAAGAACTGTGCGGGGCCTGAAGAAGGTGAGGCGAGTGAAGGCCAGACTAAGCTGGGCCCTAGTCACCCAGGCTTTCCCTGCTCGAGGCTCTCCCACCACAGCACCATGCGCCTCTGGGACAGGGTCAGGAGTCTGAAATGCCCAACAATTGGCAGCAGATGACCTGTAAGCCTTCAGCAGTGCTGACTTAAGAGACTCTTTCTGACATAATAGTGTACAGCAAAGCAGAAGGATCATCCAAGGTGGGGAAATAAAAGCTCTTTTATGACCTTAATTAAGCAACCCACTGATATTGGCAACATGAGCTTAGTGACCTACAGCCTGCAGTGAACACTGACGTCAGGGAAGAGGGGAAGTGGCCAGTGACCATGACCATCAATGTGGTCACATGTGATATCTAACAAAAGGCACAGTTTGATCTCTTCATTGAAAATGCCCGCAAGTACAGATCTGAGAAAATATCCAGTCATGTAACCAACATCAGAGTAAAAATCATGTGTTCATACAAAAGGTGAAGGAACAAAGAATTTTTTCTTTGCAGTTCTGTCTCTAATCCAAGAGGCTGAGCCAATCGTACTTGTGCATAGATGTCAAGTGCCTCACAGGAGTCTAATCTAGAAGGGCTTCTTTTATTGTTGTTTAAATTAAGCTGTAAGCTGTAGAAGTTTACATTCAGAAATGGTCTACTTTTTATTTCTTTGAGTACTGTCATGATACTAACAATATTTAAAAATTGGCAAAGAAAACCACTTAAGCAGGGGAGGGTATGGGACAGCACAGAAAACACTGCTGGTGGGAAGGTGATTGCTAGACTTCTATGAAAGGTAGACCTTGAAGGCTGTCAAACCAATGAGTCACCTCAGCTTCAACCAAAGAGATAACATGAAGATTATAACCCCATGTGGCCCCAATCAGCCTCGTCTACAGCTAAGTAAATGAGACAGTCTTTGAAGGCCCGCCAGCGGAGTCTGACAACTAAGAACGGGTACAGTCCTCTAACAGCACCAAGGCAGTCAGTGTTCGATGCCCCAGAATCATACTTAATGGCATGTATAAAGAAGTATTCATAATGTATTCCTTGGGGGGGGGGGGGGGGGAAAGCAAGTAGCAAAAAGTATATACAGTTTTGGTTACAATAAACACATACATATCCTGCAAGATCCAACAGTTGTTATTGCTACACTGTACAAAGGGGAGTGATTTCTGTTTCCTCTTTGGAGCTAATCTGTATTTGTACTTCAGGGTTATATGAAATAAATATCACTTCTGGTTTTTAAAACAATTTTTTTTTCACTTCTGTTTAAAGAAAAAAAAAAGAAAACACAAACCCACCAACCAAGCTAGAAAAAAGGAGGCACCAATTCTTTAAAGCAGCAGCACCTGAAAATTCCTCCCGAAGTACTCTGTTCAACCTGTGGCTGGGGCCACACTAGGTGCAAGCCACAGAAGCATCCCATAAGTCAAGAATATGCGTGGGTCTCAGTGGCGGAGTCTCTGCCATTACCTGGATCCGGTTCAGCTCCACAACAGGGCCATGCTGACGGTCTCGCACCATGGTTGCTTGCACAACTTTTCGGAAAGCTGCTTCCTAAAACATATCAAACAGAGTTCAGACTCCAACATAGACAGCGTCATTCATAAACCAATCACGACACGTCTTTGCTGAAAATCACCTGTTCCCTGGAAGTCACATTTGGTTGAGCGTATGTGATTCAATAGCTACAAATTCTTTGTCGATTCATGACACATACAGATGTGTCATGATAAGAACTCGGGAGTGACGGCATGCAGGGCAAATGAGGGAGCTGAGTTGTATTTCCTGAGAGCTGTCTCAGCGTCTCCAGCACTTGCTGGGTGACAAGGGCCTGGTAGCAGCAGATGAGTGCTATGTGTCAAGCACACACTAGGACACGGTCTTCCCTGCCAACTAAAGACATAATGAGTAGCTAGCATGCCCCAATCTCTGTGTATCTGAGGAGAAAGATGTAAGATGGATCAGGGATCCTGGGATGGCCAGTCTCAGGGCAGGAGAAAGGCAAGGAGAGTACGAATCAAAATCTTGGGAGAAAATGTGACCTTGGTTGTATATCGAGGAGCCCAGAGATGGCAGGCAGACTGTGAGGAAGAGGTAGAACTAGATGGTGCCCAGCTACCACTGTCAATTGTACTCAGCAGGCACATAATGGATGGTTCCGGCTCGACGAAGGGGCAAGTGCAGAACAAAACTCAAACTCTTTAGAAAGGCCAAACTCACTGGACCAGAGGACACTAGAAACCCCCTCTGAGACTGCTGGTCTGAGCGACCTTAGAGCTTTTTACTAAAACCCTGCTTGGAGGTCTCTTGTCAGCTAAATAAGACATTGGCCCCTACAATAGGCCCTACCAACTATGAGCATTGTACGCCTTTAAAAATCATCTCTATGCGATCAAACATTTCATATTTACAACAAAAATGAAAAGGTAAGGGAAGGAGGGAGAGAGGGAGGGGAGGAGAGCTGTACGTAATGGAAAAGGCGCAGCCAGAACATAACTAATGAGATGCTGACACACTCTGAAAAATAGCACCAATGCCACAGATTATGTATTTAAATTGTTCAACGACAACCTAATTTACTGTGTAAGCGTTCACCAAAAACATCAACAAAGTATTGCAATAAAAATAAAAGTCTTTGCCTAATACGTTCATTTTCTGATTTTTCTCAGGTATAGCTTCTGTCACATTTTGGTCTTCTGCATGGGCCACTGTGTGAACAGTATGGAGAGCCATATCTGATCTCCTCTGGCTTCCAGTCGGCCTCTCCATGTGGCTCCTTGGTCTCTGCCTCCAAAGGCCTGAAAGCCCACCTGTCACTTCACTTCAGAGTCCCAGTTTCAGTGCTGCTCCTGTTCTGTCTCATGGTTGCCTTACTTTGGCTCTGGTTTCTGTCTGGACCCTCAGTTCTGTCCCATAGTCTCCGTGCCAGTCTCTGGTACCTCTGGTTTCAGCCTAGGCCACTTCAGAGATGTTGAATATGTCCTTTTCCCAATGGTTCTGGACTTTCTCTCTCTCCAAGATGGTTCTTATACAGAGGAATGGTTTTGTCTCTCAGTAAACCATCCCCCCAATGACACTAGTCACCAACCGAAAAACAACACCAAACACACACACACGCCAGTGCCATCGAGTCAATGCTGACGCACAGGGACCCTACAGTACGAGAACTGAGCCTGCGGATTTCCGAGACTGGGACTGTCGTTCTCCTGTGGGATGGCTCGAGGTCTAGAATGGTGTAGCTGCAGATGGCAGCCCAATGAGTCACCACACCACCGGCGCTCCTCTTCCTCCCTTGTTATTACTGCATTAACGTACTGAAAGTAGTAGCTTTCTGCTTCGACGCCAGGGTCCTCACTTGGGTGCATATGCTGTTGTCAATTTACTGCTGGCTTCCCTGCTTTGCGGGGCCACCTATCACTGCTCCACTTCATGGCTCCTTGCGTAAAAGGCGCTGACTGTGCTGCCTGGGAGGCAGGCTTTGCCACTCTAACGTGGAGCTCTGCCGGAGAGCACTGGGCATGCTGTGTTCACTGGGCTGCGTAGGCCTGGGATTCTCTGCCAGGGAACGCTGGTTCACACCATGTTATTCTGACACGGACTTCCTGTCGGTGTGCTGGTTGTGGCTGCTGCTGCCCCAAGATGCTGGACTAAGCCAAGGAAGGGGTTGGGTATGATTATGTGGAGAACTTTCTCCTACTATCTATATGGGACCGCTGCTTGATCCAGCATTCATTTTGGTCTGCTGTCTAAAGTTCTGAGATTGTCATTTTTACCAATTTTTGCTTGTTTTCTTCCGGATTTGCTGTGGGGGATAAGGCTATATAACTGATTATGCTGCATGCTAGGTTGTTCCACCTGATCACCTTTTTCTTTTTTAGGCTCCTGTGGCAAATGTGTTCAGGAGCTAAGAGATGGCTCGGGGAGGACTGAGGCTGAAGCTGTTTAGATAGGACTGAAAAAATGCAAGCACAAGGAGCTCCTTTCTCGGCTGTCAGCTTAGGTTGGCACAGAGGCGAAGTGATATCAACTTACACTGGGCATCTGGTGAAGAAGCTACACAGACTGCACCCCTCCCACCTGCCATGGGCTGTGGGAGGCAGCAGGAACACAACCTTAGAAACGCACATGCTTTCCAAGAGAGGACAGAGGCAAACAGGTGGGACCACTGTCCAGCAGGGGCAGATTTGAAGATTCTAATGAAAATTAATCATTGGAGAAAAGCTAGAGTCCGGTCTACACTGAATTACCTAACATAAAGAAAACAACAACAACACTGAAGCCAAAGACATGTAGGAGACAAAATTATGAGGGGACTTCAGAAAGCTTAAAAAAAAAATCCTGAAAGATAATGGAATCTTTTTCCCACATAATCGCTATGTCACAAGCAATCATTAATGCAGCAATGATTAATATACTTCCCCTCATCCTGGTTCCCTACAGAGATAAACAGATAAACTCATGGCAAACTAAAACAAGGGCCCAGCCACAGTAGCCATATAAAACAGGTAAAGACCTCAATCTAGGGATGAGTCAACCAGGGCGTGGTATAGCACCGATGAAACACAAAATATTTCTCTGGTTCTTCAAGGCTTCCTCACCTTCCACTATCACTACCCCAGTCCTGCCTTTCAGTTCTGGCTAGACCAAAGAATGTGCACTGGTACGGGTAAGAGCTCAGGACACATGGAATCCACGTCAGATAAACCTCTCAGGAACAGAAAGAGGAGTAGTGATACCAGGGGGAAGGTGGGGAAGGAGGGGAAGAAGAGGGAACCGACTGAAATGATCAATACATTAACCCCCCCACACACACACACGGGGGGGGATGAAAGACAGAAACATGGGGGAAGGAAGACAGCGGATGGTATAAGAGATGGAAACAATAATTTATAATTTTTTAAGGGGTCACGAGGGTGGTAATGGGGGGAGAAAGGGAAAAAATGAGGAGCTGACACCAAGGGCTCAAATAGCAAGTAAATGTTTAGAAAATCATGATGGGAACATGTGTACAGGTATTCTTGATACAACTGATGTGTGGAATGTTGTTGTTTTTGTCACTGGCTTTTCATTGTTTTGTTCTTTTGTTGCTTTGTTTTGCTCTGTCATGTTTTTGTGCATGTTATTATCTTCGCAGGTCTGTTTAAATAAGATAGGCTGGATGGGAAGGGAGAACAGATTACAAGGAGCTACATATAGCCTCCTCCCTGGAGGATGGACAACAGAAATGTAGGTGAAGGGATATGTTGGACAGTGTAAGATATGATGACATAATAATTTATAAATTATCAAGAGTTCTTGAGGGAGGGGGAGCAGGGAAAGACGGTGGGGGGAAATGAGGAGCTGATATCAAGGGCTCAAGTAGAAAGAAAGTGTTTTGTGAATGATGATGGCAACAAATGTACAAATGTGCTTGACACAATGGATGTATGTACGAATTGTGATAAGAGTTGTACGAGCCCCCAATAAAATGGTTTTAAAAAATTACAAGGTGTTAATTCTAGCCTGGGTACAATTCAGTTAAAATTCACTTTACATTGCTTTTTGTTTGATATTAAGACTGTTCATATTCACTGGGCGACTCAATCCACATTGGAACTCTGCAAATGGATTTTGGGTTTTCACTGTCATCCATAGCTTTTCACACACCAGATGTTCAGAATTTAGGCACTGGTCCCATTCCCACCTCCAGGTTTGGATCGTATTATTTACAGTCTATGGATCACCCAGGCTGGTGTGCTTCTTCCAACTGGACTTAGCTGAATCCTCACTTAGATGACTGCTTGTTTTGAGACAAGCCTTTAAGACTTCGGATGCTATTTTTCACAATAACCAGGCACTATGGGACACTAACCGCTTCTCCTGAAGTGATTTTTAAGCTGTTCTCACAGGGGTGATACATTTATTAATAGAAGCTAATAGGCACATTGCTTTAAATTCTTAGGGGACCAGGTTATAAGACCTAGGAACCAGAGCCAGTCTTGGTCTGTGTTTTTCCTTAGAGGTGAACTCATAGATTTGCCACTTTGTGATAGTCTCAGCGTAACGGTTTCCAGGTCCCACCATGCCATGCAGTGCTTCATGACCATTTACAGGGATCCGGTGTATTTCATTTTGTGTATGTACGACAGTTTCTTTATACACTCTTCTACAGACAAGCACTTGGACTGTCTCCAGCTGTTTGCTATTGTGAACTTCAAAGTACTCTCCACTTAACACATTTGTCAAATCTACGATTCCATTCTTGGAAACAATTTTCAGATTCATTTGTTTGCATGGCTGCCAGCACCTCCCTTGTTTTTTTCCCTCACCTCTTCCGCCCTGTCAAAGAGCTGCCCTTTCAGGTCCCTGTTCATTTGTTGAAACAAAAAGAAGTCCGATGGAGCGAGGTCAGGCAAGTAAGGTGCGTGGGGCAAGAGAGGCCTGCTGTTTTTGACCAAACTGGAACAGAGTTGGGTGTGTGAGCACTGGTGACAAAACCAGTCCCGTCTGCCACAACTCAGGCCTTCTTTGTCGCACACTGTTGGGCTAGCTTTGCAGAACCTCTGAACAGAAAGCTGGATTAACAGTCTGACCTGGTGGAACAAACTCCAAATGCACTACAAATTGACATTTTCATCTGTTTGGGAAGTTGATGGATGTCCAGAATGAGGTTTGTCATCAATCAACATCTCACCTTTAGTGAAATCATTCGTACACATGAATGTTTCCCATAGTGCTGTCCTTGGAAGCTGTGTTCAACATCACAACAGTTTCTGTGGCGTTTTTCCCAAGCAGGAAACAAAATTTTACAGTTGCACACTGTTCTCTTAAATCAGCCACCACAAAAAAAATGAGGTTTGAGTGAAATGGCTTTTATGAAAAAATTCACTGTGACGAGAGAATCTCGCCAGGCAGCGCACTGGGTGCACTCATTCGGAGTTGCTTGATGCTACCGCTCTGACAGCACAATTCCATTTTTTGTTTTGTTTTTTTTTTTCCTCAGATGTTTGTTCGTGTTCTTTCTAATTTGGGGGATACATGCCAAGCAGAGGTATTGCTGGATCCTATGGTATTTCTATTCCCAGTTGGCTCAGGAAGTACTGTATCATTTTCCATAATGGTTGTACATACTTATAATTCCACCAGAAGTGTATGAAAGTTCCAATCCCTCCACACTCTCTATAGCATTTGCTGTTAACGGCTTTTTCTTTTTTTGTATTGGGCTATTGTTGTGGGTGTTAAGGTGGTATCTCATAGCTGCTCTGATTTGCATACCCTAGATGGCTAGTGATCATGAGCATTTCATGTGTATGTTTGCTGTTTGAGTGTCTTCTCTGGTGAATTCTCTGTTCATGACCTGTGCCACCTTTTAACTGAATTGTTTTCTTCTTGTTGAGATGATGAAGAATTCTATTTATTTTAGTGATTAGTCCCTTGTCTCTTGTATTATTGCTAACATTACCCCCGCCCCCGCAAATGTGTGGGTTCTCATTTTACTCTTTTGATGTGCACAAGTGTCTTCTTTTTAGTAAGTTCGTCATCTATTTTGTCTTCCTTTTGTGTGCTTCCTTTATTATGCATAGTGATCTGTCTCCCCTGCAACTGGGCCTTTTAAGTTCATCCTGATGATCCTTGTAACTCTGGGGTTTACATTTAGGTCTTTATTCCATTTTGAGTTCATTTTTGTGCATGATGTGAGGTGTGGGACATGTTTCATTCTTCTGCAGATGTATACTCAGTATTTCCTGCACTACTTTTTGAAGAACTTGTCTCTTTCTTATTTAATGTTTTTCTGTCCTTTGTTGAAAATCGGTATTCTGTGGGTGGATGCTTTTATTTATGGGCTTTCCAATGGTCTATGTATCTGTCATTACATCAGTACCAGACTGTTTTGAATACTGTCTGTGCAATACGTTTGAATACAGGAAATGTAAGCCCTCCTACTTTGCTCTTCTTTTTGAGAAGTGCTTTGTTTATTCAGGGTGGGTAATAAGTTTCCTCCATTTCTTTAATGAATGAGTTGGAGTTTGGATTGGAATTGCAGTGTGTTTATAGATTGATTTAGGTAGTACTGACTCTTTCACAATATTAAGTCTTCCTATCCATTAACATGGGAAAGTCTTCCATCTGTGTAGGTCTCATTTGGTTTCTTGGAATGTGTTCTGTAGTTTCCTTTGTACAAGTCTTTTGTTAGGTTTATTCCTAAGGATTTCACCTTCTGTGCAGCTACAATAAATAGTATTGTTTCCTTCATGTCTTTTTCAGAGTTCTTTTCCCTGTTAACCAGGAGACCAATTGATTTTTGTTAATCTTATATCCTGCCACTTTACCAATAACTCAATTGTTCTGAATACTTTTTTTTAGTTGAATCTCTCTCTATAAAATGTTGTCTGCCAACAGTGGGAGTCTCATTTTTTTTTTTCCCAACTGCACTCCCTTGCTTCCTTTCTATTGTCTGAGGGCTCTGGCTAAGACTACCAGCAAGGTATTGAGTAAGAGGGGTGATAGAGAGGGCATCCTAGTTTCTGACCTTAGGAGAAATGTTTTCAGTTTTCCCTACTGGGTATGATGTTGATGTTTTTGTATATGGCCTTTATTATGTCAAGCAGTTTCTTTTTTGTTGTTGCTGTTCATTTTCTTTTTCTTCTTTTTTAATCATTTTACTGGGAGTTCATACAACTCTTATCACAGTCCATACAGACATCAATTGTATCGAGCACATTTGTACATCCGTTTCCCTCATCATTCTCAAAACATTTGCTCTCCACATAAGCCCCTGGCATCAGCTCCTCGTCAATCAGTTTCTTCTATTCTGATCTACTGAGTGGTTTTATATATTGTCAGGTGTGGTTACTGATATGATCACATAATTCATATTCTTTGTCCTGTTTATGTGGTGGATTACATAAACTGTTTTTCTAATGCAGAACTATCTTTGCATCCCTGCAATATTAAGTCTTCCCATCTGGTCATGATGAACTATCTTTTGATTTGTGGTTGGAATTCTTTTGGCCAGAATATACTTGTCCCTCTACCATGTGAAAGTAAGTGCTACTGGAAAAAACTCAAAATTTTCCAAATTTTATTTTATCAGTTAAATGAGACTAACCTTTAATGAAAAAAAAAATCCTAGAACAGCCTTCATTCAGAATTACTTCTCATTCAACTTCCGCATTTTTTCCTGATACGCACGCTCCCGCTACTACATAACACTTGAGCTCCTTTTAGAGCAGCAGTTCTCAACCTGTGGGTCAGGACCCCTTTGGGGGTTGAACGACCCTTTCACAGGGTCGCCCGATTCAAAACTGTCACAAAATGACAGTGATGAAGTAGCAATGAAAATAACTGTATGGTTGGGGGGGGGGGGTCACCACAGCATGAGGAACTGTAGGAAAGGGTCGCAGCATGAGGAAAACTGAGAACCCCTGTTCTACAATGTCCTGCTAAGCTACCTGCCAGAAACGTGATCATTTCTAGTGATGGAAAAGTCCAAATGCCTACAGTAGGGAATCCAATTTCTAAGGAGCTCTAGCTACTAAAAAGTTCCGTGGGTCGCAACCTGTCCGGTGGCTTGCAGATGCCCTCCCTCACGTGACAGCTCTGTAATGCCCCACGCACTCGCCACCGTCCAAACTATACTGTGACGAGGAGCCTCCTGTCTACCTGCTCCAAGACGCAAAACTTCTGACACACCTGCTCAACATTCTTGAGAAAATCTAATTTTCTTCTTCTTTCATGTTTCACTGTCAGGCAAGGAGAGAAGTAATAGGTGAACAAGAAGCCTTTGTTTTACCCCTGCCTTTTGGGCCAGAAATGTATGGGGAAGTGGAAGGAAAATATTATAAAGGAAACAACATTTTTTTCATATAAAACCAAAAGAGAAGGGATTTTCATGTCTCCCTCTACCCACCTTCCTCACCCAGAATGAAGTCTTCTAAGCACGCAGAACAGGTCCTGGAGCCGTAGCTACTCAACACACGAAATTCTATGCATTCCCGCTTAGGAATTTGAGTCGTATTAAAAATCTACTGAAGACAGCATTATTTCATTGAGCACGGATTGCTATAACAATACCTTTCCCTGAGAGATGAGAATTCCTCGTAGCGTGTCAAACCCAACTGACGGTCCGAGCCCAGTCTCGTGCAGACACCCATCGAGGTCAAACATAGGGATGCAAGGGCAGAAGAGCTCCGAGATGTGGTGCAGCAGCAACAACCGGTTCCGCAGTGCGACTATCGGAATTTCCTGTAAGTGATTGTACTCCATGGGGACCTGAAGTCAGAAAGTACGTTTTACAATTTAGGTGCTGAATGCACAGACAGATAAGCTACAATTTCTAAATGGATACTGAAAACATTTTTTTTTCAAAAAACAGAGATACTCTATAATTCGGTTTGCAAGCTTTATGTTGTGCTTTTGGGAATAGTATTCTGGGTGGTTGAATTACTTAAGCCAAATAATCTAGAACCTAGAAGAATGTGGAAAAAAAACATTGCCTAGAAAAATATCTTACAAAGGATCATGTAAAGTATGCACTTCCAGAATAGTTCTGTGTATTTTATAAGATTGAGACTAGCCGGTTGGAGACAAGAAGGTACCCTGGTGACAATCCTTTTTCAACAGAAACAAGAAAAGCTTAGTGACACTACACCTGGAACTCTGTGCATCAACTAGGAAGGTAAAGAGTTGATTAAACACTATTGGGAATGGCAAACAGAACAGACATATTAAACAGTTTTGACCTTAGTAAAACAAAAATTACAGCATAACCACAAAGAAATTAGATAAATCTTCTAACAAAACTAATCAGAAAATCATAAAGACAGTCAACACAAAATCAGCAGTGAAGAAAATGAAAAGAAAATCTGCGAACAAAAGAAACTCAGCATAGAATAATATATGAGCAAAGAAAAGATAAATACCTTATTAAAAAGAATGAAAGCAATAAAAGTATAGAGAGCATTAATTACCCGGAAATGGGTTAGTCAGACCCACCTGTGCAGGGAGTTTCCCAGCGCTGGCAGGTTTGCTGGTTGACCAGGCAAGGGTGTGTGCTGAGCCGCAGGCCACGCGGTTGACCTTCTTACCCTGAAGAGCGGCTACCAACCGTGGCCTCTGGATAGCATTTGTGGTCCCATCACCCAGTTGCCCCTCATCATTGTCACCCCATGTATAAACTTCACCTAAATAAAGCGACAGAAGCTCAATCCACTAGGACCATAAATGCACAGCCTGCAAAGTAATCATCATTCCCTGCACTTCAATTTTGTTTGATATAAATGATCTGAGTGCCCATTTTGAAGGTGACCTAGTTATGGACACACTCTCATCACAGCATTCAAGGGGCAAATGTCCTCCCTGGGGCTCTCAACAGCTTCTCAGCAAAGTGACATCAATTCTTCCTTTCCCATTACTGAATGTGATCGCTTCTCCACCTCCACATCATCTCTCCCTTTGTAATTAGTATGTACTATGTGGGAAAGCATACACTTTTATTTATTGTTGATATCTAGGGAATCATAATTTCCTCATTTGTTCCAAAGGCTGGAATCTGTTACTGTCATTCTTTAATGCTCAAATGTGTAATGATGAAAGGAGAATAGAATTTGGAAGACGAGATCTAGGTGATCTTCCCTGCTATTTCTTTTGCTGCATCTCGCAGATTCCTGCTTTCCTGCTTTGGAGAATCCATGTGGTAACACCGGGTTCACCTCAATAAGCCAAGATAAAATCTTTATTTTAAAGTCCGCTGATTAGCAACCTTAATCCTGTCTGCAAAGCCCTCTTTGCTAGTGAACTGAGGAAGGGAACAAGCTTCTCAATTTTGAGGATTTTCTAGAAGTAAAAAAAAAAAACTCAGCATGTGGTCACGCTCAAAGCTATGATGCCAGAGAAAGGATGCAAAGCAAAATCAGCAAAGTTAAAAAGTCACTTGGGATGAAGTCTGGAGAAGACCAGGGGTAGCTTTCCAGAGTCCTCTCCCAGTGGGGTCATATGAGATATGCTTAATGCCCCTAGCAAGAAATTGTGAGAATGACTTTGAAGTGTTGTCTACCTTGGGAACTCATCCGGTGTTTACTGGGGCTGGTCACATAGGCATGCACCAAGAGCTTAGACTCCCCAGTTCAAGCAGGCATCGGCATAAACCACAATTCTGTATAAACACTCTAGGAGCACGAGCCAGTCCGTCTAACTATTAGGAAGCTCAGGGAACCCTTCTAGCCAGGGGGCATCTTGCCAGCAGGCCTCCCTAGGGACAGCAAGGATACGTTAACTCTTTTCTGCCATTGTCATGTAAGGAACTATATTCACAGGGATGCCACCAGGAGTGAGAGCCACGGGGGCCTACACCCTGCCTATGACAGATGGAATCTCAGAACATATTACAAACTCATTCTTTTTGTAACTGCACCAGATCTCAAAGCGGTGCTCCTCTGCAACACTGGACTCTCCACCTACCTTCCTCTGTGCAGCACACACAGTGCAGGGAGCCTGTGGCAATGGCAATGACCTTCTTTCCTTGCAGCCCTTGGACCTGCCGAGGTCTTCTAACATGGTCGTCAGATCCATGGCCCAGCCGGTGGTAGTCACCTTTGCCCCTAACAAATAGGAGAGGGCCTTTTCAGAAGTGCAAACTCCTCTGTGCACTATCCTGCCCAGCCATGTCGTACAGAAACTGGTTCGATACACAAATCACAGCCTGTCCTAACAGTTGTGTTCTAATTTACTGAATTATGACTAAGGGTACTTCAAATTAATGTTCTTCATAGAATTAAACAAACAAAATCCTTCTTACCAAGTGTAAACCACTCCCGATTTGGTAAGTGCGACTGAGAACTGGGATCCACATTCCACTTTGACCACACCAAGGCCTGTGAGTGAGTCGATCTAGAAAGGGAGAGATTGTTAGTCTTAATACAACACCAGGAGCTGGGGGCCTGTGTGTGACGTAGCCCAGCATAGGGCACTGAAAATGTATTTCATTGCAATCATCTCTCAACTGCTGACGATAACTGTCCTCCAGCACCACTATGCTCCAACTTGTCCTCCTTCCTGCTCTTCCTCAAGTTAGAGCCACCAGTCTTTGACTTACAGATGCCCCCTGCCCATCTGTCCAGGTTCATGGGCATAGGTCCTTCAGGTCTAGCACCAGGGTCTCAGATGAAGCTAGCCCCAGCCAATCATCATTCTGATACAGCACACATGCTCATCTCTTCTGTGATGCGTCTTAGACTTTCTTAGACTGGTTTTCCCATATTTAGGTATAAATGAACTCAAACTTAACTTGCACTCTCCGTACCTCCACCCTGCTGGGACTGCAATGGTACCTACCCTCTATGCCTTTGTGATGGCAATCATCATAATCATTAAAAGTTCAATGCCTTTGTATAAAGTCTTTCATAACATAACAGGGTCCAAAAATACAGAAACCCTTGGTAGCCCAAATGTGGTTAAAATACTACACATCTGCAATGTAAAATGAAGTGAGGTTTCAAAGCAGCTACCAGACAGGAGACTGCAGGAAGTAGGGCGCTTCCTTGTGGCATGGTCATGGGGCCCATAAATAAATGCAGCATGATCTAGAGCCAAGCATCTTCCATCAGGTGCTGCACATATGCAGTGCCTGCCCAAACCACTCAGCAGTAATAGAATGATCTATGTCTACACAGATGAAACATTTGCCATGAGCTACATGTAGTCCCAAGCACTTGGTAGGTGTGGCTGAGGAACTGAATTTTAGCTCACTTGATTCATTTAAACTTAAATTTAAGAAGCTACATATGACCAGTGGCTACCACATTGGGTGGCTCAGGTTTTAAGAGGAAAAGCTTAGGCCCGATTTCCACTCCCCGGTTTGATATGTCCTTGCCCCGCACAGACTTGTCACGAGTGCCTAAACGTGGGCCACCTGGTTTTTTATTATGATATTATTAGCAGTCCCATATCTCCCTAGTGATTCAAAAATGGAGTCCATGTGGCACAAATGGTTAATCATTCAGCTACTGACCAAAAGGCCAATGGCTCAAACCCATTTCCTGGGGGATAGACCTAGTGATCTCCTTGCCTAGATGACAGCCTAGAAAAGTCTACAGAGTGGTTTCAGTTGGGTCATGGAGTCACTATGAGTTGGAATTGACTCGATGGCATCTAACAACACCCGCACTTCCAAGCCCATGGCAAAGCACACCAACTAGTGCTCACTTCATGAAGGTGCTGAGCAGGAAGTGACCAAAACACACCCACTCACTCAATCCTATGCAGCAGGTATGACTCCCCCCTTTTTAACAACAAAAGGCTTGGCAGAAGTTAAGACCTTTCCCCACATCAAGCAGCACAAAGCTGATTGGATCCCCAGATGAATAAGCAAGCCCTCAGCCTGGCTCTTCACATGATCTTCATGAGGCAATCTCCCCACTAATCTAGCTATAATCTTGTTAGCAAATACTGCCACATTCCATAACTTTGTAGCATGCTGTGCGTTCCACTGCAAACTGACCAGAGTGAAGAACTGTTACTCCCCGCCCCCCCAAAAAACAGGTCCACAAATTGAAGAGAGCCCCATAAATTACTCAAGAGAGTACAAACATCACTTAAAATATCTTAATGCTTATGGCAGTGGTTCTCAACCTGTGGGTCACGATCCCTTTGGGGATCGAACGACCCTTTCACAGGGCTTGCCCGATTCATAACAGTAGCAAAATTACAGTTATGAAGTAGCAACGAAAATAATGTTATGGCTGGGGGTCACCACAACATGAGGAACTGTATTAAAGGGCCGTGGCATTAGGAAGGTTGAGAACCACTGGCTTAAGGGCTTCTCACTCACTTATTATATGAGTACACGCTGTATTTTCTGCACAGTAGGGGTGCTTGGGGGCATCTATGACAACATGTGGGCAGAGCAAGGGCCAACGTGATGCCTAGTTGCACATCAGCTAGTCCTCAGAGAAATCCATAAAGGTCTGGCCATCCCCTGGCCTACACAGGAAGCAGGATACAGTGTACACAGGAAATACCTTCATTGGTACTTTACAGCCATCACTGCCTCCTCGACCGAGCTTGCCATAGTCTCCATCCCCCCAGGACCAGACAGTATCATCGTCAGTTAGGCAGAGAGTCTGGGCATCACCACTGCCACAGGCTATGTCCACCACTCGGTGGCCTTGCAGGGCTTCCACCTGCAGGGAAGAGGAGCATCCTGGTTATCCCATACAATGGAGAGATGGAAGCATATCTGTTTAACGAAGGAAAGACGGTAACATTCTACAACTTTTCTTTTAAATGAGGGTGCCTATTTTAAGCCTTTGCCAAAAAAAGAAAGAAGTATTTGTAAACTTCTAAAACAAACCAAATTTTTCATCTGTTTGATTGACACTAATCAAAACTTTCAGGAAGAAAGCTTTAGCATTCTTTCTAGATCAAAGTATTATAAAAGTTGGCTTATTCAATCCAGTCTCACCTAGTATCAAGTTCATTGCAAATAATATTGACTTTTATAAATAAATGGATCCTTAAAGCTCTATCCTGCTTAAATGACCTATGGAAAGCATGCCAACATGGTACTTCTACCCAAAGTAAACTTATTTATAAATAGCGAGGCACAAATCAACCTTAAACCCAAAGCACCTAAAGAGAAACTGTCTGTTTTGCTGTTGTAGCAAACACAAGGGAGAGCTTCAAACGGCCAGGAGAACTGCCAGGCACTTGTGAAACCCCTCGTACGCACAGCAAGACACACGCCAGCTCGAGTGGCTGTGTGCACCTCGTGACTTTAACTACGATCTCTACGCGCTGCGGCCATTCGCATCCTTTTCTTACTTGTTCTTCCCCCACTAACTTAAATACATTGGCCCTAAAAATGCCCAGGTATTCAGAGAGTAGTTTCAGGGGATGATCCAACTGCCATGGCGCCAAGAAATCTGGAATCCACTGGGATTTCATATTCTGTTCTGTGTCCGTCTTCTTTTGATTGGGATTCTTCCACACACTCTTTGATCAGAATGCTCAACAGTGGCAGCTGGACACAACCCAGTTCTTCAAGTCTTCTGGCTAAGGGGACAGTTGTCCATGGGAGCCAGTAGCCACACAGGTCAGATCTTCCTCCTATTGTTGATTTCCTTCCTTTTCCTGCTGTTTTGGGCAAGTGAAAAATCACAATTTTCCATGACAGTTGTACCATTTTGCCTTCTAACTAGCAAAATGTTGTGTTCCAATTTCCCCTTATCCTTTCCAATATTGGTTATTTTCAAAAGCCCTGGTTGTCTAATTGGGCCCACATTGGTCAACTAACCACAAGATGAGCAATTTGAATTCACCAGTTGCCCCCATGGAAGAAAAATGAGGCTTTCTGTACTTGTAAAAATGTACAGCCTTGGAAACGCTAGGGAGTTCAACGCTGCTTTATAAGTTGCCATGAGTTAGAATTTACTCAAGGCAGAGGGTAAGCCATCCTTGCAAAAATGAAATGACACCTCACGCTGTGGTTTAATTTCTAGCTCTGATGGCTAACGGCCCTGAGCAACTTTTCACACGGTGGATAGCTGTTGAGTCGGTTACGACTCATAGGGAACTGTGTACCACAGGATGAACCACCACCAGAATCCAGTGCCATCCTCAAAATGGTTGTTTTCTTTGGGCCTATTGTTGCAGTCACTATGTCAATCCATCTTGTCAAGGGTCTTCCTGTTTAATACGCTCAGTAGACGTTTGGAGGTCGTCTTTAGTGAAATTCCAATTCAAGGTCATTGTTTAGTTTATCACTGGTGATTGCCTTTTTGTTGCTAAAGTGTAAAAGTTTCACATATATATTAGATTTTTATTGGATATATGGTTTCTAAAAATAGTCTTGCAGTCATTAGCTTGTCTTTTTACTTTTTTGATAAAATCTTTGATAAACAAATTTTTCAAAAATGTTTAGAAGGTCTCATTTATTTATTTTATTTTTTGCTACAATGTTAATTCATCAAAGGAATTGTTTAACACTTTTAGAAATTTTTAATAAAATCCCCTACACACGGTGTGCATAAACACAATCACACATGAACACACAATCATAAACCATTTCAATAGTAAAGGGAAGGGTGGCTGCTTCATCTTTCTGAGCACAAGGCTTGCTCACCAACTTTGGCTTCAGCTGGTCTTCACTGTCACTGTGCCCCAAGCGACCATATCGGCCTTTACCCCATGTGTAGAGGTCCCCGGCTGTTGTCACGCATGCACTGTGGGCTCCGCCTGCAGCAATATCAACCACTTCAATTCCTCTCAGAGACTCAATCACACGAGGACGGTCACACGGACTGCAAAAAAGTCACCACATATCATTGAAACACAGCTATACTTAAAAATAATATTAAGCTGAATAAATATTAGGGTTCTGAGTTTCCTGTTCATTTATGCAATCAGACTTTTCAATATACTCACTTCCAGTAAGTCGAGCCTGACTCAATGCATCCCTGTATGGCAGAATAGAACTGTCCCTGTGAGTTTCTCAGGTTGTGAATCTTTACCATAGAAAGTCTCCTGCGCTTGCAGAATGGCTAGTATAGAAACTGCTGACCTGGAAGTTCACAGTACAACACATAGCCCGTAACCTGCTACACCTCCAAGGATCCTAAGCTTTCCAATATACATCCTGTAAATCTGCTAAGTTAAATCAGCAACAATTACAAAAACTCATTTGGGCCAGAACTCAAAATAAATGCTGTAGTTTCCTACTCATCTTAAAAGTAGCGATGCCATGGCTAGAGAATAGACTTTCACAGGTAGAAACCAGGGGGTGGAAATCTACAGCCTCTTGGGCAAAACCAACCCATGATGTTTTTGAAATGCCTGTGAGCTAAGGATAGTGTATAGATCTTTAAAGGGTTGAAGACACAACAAAGCAAAAAATATATCAATCAGGGATCAAATGTGGCCCACACAGGCTAAAATACTTGTAATTCGACCCTTTACAGAAAATGATAAATAATATTTAATATTACTTTTAATAATTAATATTCCTTTTAAGAAATGTAGTCAGTTAAATTTAACTAGCTTAATATAAGGGGCAACATTATTTTGACATCTCTGTAATAAATTGAATTAGAGGGAACTGAGTAATGTAAATTTAATGTAGTTTCTGTATAATAATGTTATACATGAAAGTTTTCCAAATTTACATGCTCATATATATTGAGGGCCATGTTCCTTAGTTAACATTTAAGTCACAACCATTAGATAAACAACAATTATTTAGAAAATACAAAAAAAAATTATAAAAGATAAACTGATAAATAGGGTTTATCCAATTAAAGCTGTTTGTCTCTAAATATGATTAAGTCTTATCTGGGGAAAATGCATGCAATACTGAAAAAAAAAAAAAAGCAAACCTCACTGCTACTGACGCCAACTCATAGCAACCCTACACGGCAGGGTAGAACTGTCTCTGTGGGTTTCTAGGGCTGCAACTCCTTAAGGGAGTAAAAAGCCCTATCTTTCTCTCAAGTAGTGGCTAGTGGTTTCGAATGGCTGACCTTGCTGTTAGGCCAAAACATGACCACTACATTTCCAGGGGTTGGTGAAAAAATTATAGATATATATAAATAAATAAAATTTCTAACCAAAACATATAAGAACTCATACAAATCATAAGTCAACCCAATTTTAAAAATGAAAAACCAGTCATAAGTTGTTTAGCAGATACTTCCAAAAGGGAAACACATACAGAAAATCAAGCAGCACATAAAATCTTATTACTCATCAGGAATATAGATTAACATGATTTTGAAGATATCACTACACTCCCCTGGAATGGCTAAAATGGGGAAAGAATGTCAAAAGAAAGCATAGTGAAGATGTAAGTATCTTTAATTCTCATACATTATTGATGAGAATGCAAAACATTTACTCTGGCAAAAAGTTTAGGAAAGTTAGGATAAGTCAAAAAGTACTGCTGCTCGGGTTCTAGTTCATACACATACAGATTTGCTCTAAATAAAACCTCTTTAAATAGGTCTTTGCGATTAGTGGAGGACTGGAGACAGGATGGTTGTGAAGGTTTCCCCCCATTATTAACAATGCACCTGCTCATTCTTCCAGGTAGCGAGGGTTGTCCTACTAAATAAAATAAAATGTATTATCGAAACACATGACAACATGAGATCAACATTGTTTGCAAAGTGAAGGAAGCCAGACTCAACAGAGAAAACGCACCTACCATTTTTAGTGACAGATAAAAGACCAGTGGCTGCCTATCGTCAAGAGTATATACAGGGAAATTGTCCCCAAAGAGCAACTTATTGGGGTGTAAAGAAAATGAAAATGTTCTGTGTTTTGAATGTGGTGGTGATTGCATGAGTATATACATGTGTCGAGACTGCATCTTTTTGTTTAAAAATTCATATCTATATATATTTATAATATAGATATAAATGTATATATAGATAGAACTTTGGGAGTATTTAAAGTCAGGCTGGCATGATTTTTCTTCTGTCTGTATCATGTCTTTTCTAGCAGCTGCTTTTAAAATCTCTTTCATCCTAGTTTTGAGTAATCTGATTATGATGTGCCTTGGTGTATTTTCACCATGTTTCTTACACTTCAAAGTTTAATACGCTTCTTGGATCTGGTTTTAGTTCTCAACAATTATGGACACATTTGGGCCTTTATTTCTTCAAATTCCCTTATCCTCCCCCTCTTTCAATGTCTCCCAGTTCACAGTCCTTCTGCCTGTTTTTACTTTTTTTGGTCTAAATTTGACGTATTGTCACAGAGCCCCATTAGGGAAGAACAAAACGCTCACAGGTGGCCCCGGCTGGACGCGGCAGCAGGTCAGCGCTCTTTCTTCTCACAGAGCTGCTGCTGGAGTCAAACCCGTGACTTTGATTAGCAGCCTGACACTTAACCATTGCTGTCCCATGGCACCTCTCATTGTGAATACTTTCTATAATTACGTCTTCAAGTTCACTAACTTATTTTCTAAGACCTAATCTATCATTAATTCCACTCAATTTATTTCTCATCTCAAATAATTTACTCTTTATTTTTACTATTCTGATTTCTCTCTTCAATCTTTCAGTCTCTCCTTAAGCAGGTTCAAGCTTACCACCAACTTTCTAAAGATATGGCACATAGTTTTAATAACTTTTATTATTCTTACCTAGTAATTCTTTTTAGTACATAGTTTGTGAATGACCTGTGTCATTTCTAAGTCAGTTTAATAATAGATTTGACGTTTTCCCAAAATTATTATATTTCCCAGGTCTGGTAAATTTTGATTTAATGTAGCTCACATTGCAAAGTGTTTGATACACAGTAAAACCTATGAAAGGTGAAACCTTCATAAGGCAGGAGCTTTTCAGAAAAGGAAAACGTAATAGTGAAAAAGAAAAAGTGATGATGCAAAAAAGTACAAAGGTAAATTTTCCTAAAAAATGACAGTGGTGATGATTACCCAACTCTTGAATATGACTGGACCAGTGAAAGGTATGCCGTGTGAATTATCGGTGAGGACCCTGTGAGACAAGAACTGTAAGAACCACCCTTGAGGGTTTCTGAGACTAACTCCTTTGGGAAGCAGAAAACCCGGCCTTTGTGGTTTTGAAGGGCACTGACCGAGCAGTTAGCGGCCTACAGCAAAGCCTCTGCACCACCAGGGCTCCTCATATGCGACAATAAAAGGGCTTGAAACAAACAGAAGTGAGACTGCACCCTGTCGAAGGTGGACCCAGAAAAGCAACACAATCCTGTTAAGGTACAGCTCTCACAATTATCATTGTATTATAGTCGTTAAGGGACTATTGAGCTATGATCTGAGACAAGGTGCTTCATTATTTTGCATATGAGTAAACTTTGTTGGTAAAATCAGAGCTATTCTTCAATAAAAGGCAAAATCACTCTAAGCAATGCTCTATGAGTCTTGAGGCTTTTTATTCTGCCTTTGGGAACATGCACTATATCCTCTGCCCTGTACTAGAAAGAATCCCTAATCCTTTTTGGAGGTTTGTTCTTTAGATTCATGCTCCTCAAACATAGGTGAAGTTCAGTATACAATTAAAAGGGACTCCCTCTTGGTCCAGCTTCCTCTTCACTGGTATGCTGCTCCGGATACTGAAGCTTCGTGGCATCCTTGGACTTCTAGTTCTGCCTCTGCTACAAAGAGAATCTAAACCGCTTATATTTCTTTTTCCTGTTTCAGAGTCTGGAAACTCTACACAGGAATTACATTGAGGTAATTTTTTAGACTTTTAAGTTTTCTATTACTCAGGGTTCACCGTCTTTTGTTGCCTGATGTCCAATGTCTTTAGGATCCTTGTTCCATACAGTGTATGTGCGTGTGTGTGCGTGTTATAAGTTATTTCAGATAGGAGGGTCTCTGTTACTCCAACATGGCAGACAACTGGTGTGAAATTTTAATATTAAAAAAACTAGTGGGTTGAGTTATTTTGTTTTTAAAAAACCTACTGTGTGACTACGTATCATTATTTCTGTTAATTTCCCCATAGGTTTAGTTTTAGTATTGCACAAAACGTCAAATGTGACCCACTATATGAATTTCGTTAAAAAAGAGGACTTAGGGAAGAAGATAATTTTACTGTATTTGGTAGCAGTAAATCAAATATGAATTAACTGAAATGTGAAGCAACTTCAGAGAGTCCATGGGAAAATGGAATTAAAATAGAATAGAATTTACCCACAAAGCCTTTGAAGCCTCTCTATTTCTTTCAATAGAGAGACTATGTAGATATGCTACATACTGAAATATGGACTTGTTTCTCTCTAATGAGGTATTAATATTAATACAATTAAGTGTCATAGATAAACAAACTCAAAGGGAAGGAACACTGAAATGACTGCTTTCGTATAATACCTTCTGTTGCCATGTCCCAACTTTCCGTCTTCTGCCTCGCCCCAAGAATAAACTTCTCCTTCTGAAGAGAGGGCCAGACAGTGTTTTCCTCCTGAATTTACAGCCACTTTCTTGATAAACACATGTTGAATGGATTCAAGCAATGTTGGGGTCGAAACAGACTCTGTCCCTCCAATTCCTAGCCGGCCTCCTGCACCATAACCGGTGGCATAGAGCTAAAATATGAAAAGGCAACATACACATCAGCTTTCCATTTAACGACACCTATTTTTGATATTAATAAACCTGATCAATGCGCAAGCATTTTTTTAATCGGAGGGAAATTAAAAATTTAGGTTAAAAACCACAGGACTAATTAAGACCTTAGACGCGCTGCATGAATGTTCTAAAAATGAAATAAAACTAAATGACTATCAGAAACCTCTGAGTCACAAAATGTACCCAGAGAATAAAGCCTTCACTCTGAAAAATTATTCATTTCTGTCGAGAATGCCACGTACAATTAATACCAAGTAAGTGTAAACTATCTATTATATGTAAATCCCTGTCACTTGAAAGTCATAGAACCATATCTATAGAAAAATTATGAATATACTTATGTATTTCAGTAAGGCAATATACAAACACACAGACTATATGGAATACATTAATCTCTTCATTCTATGTAGGTGGTTGCTTTATACCAGGAATCTTTATGATTGGTGCTTTAACAAGCAGCTTAGATGGCTATTTCCAAAACCACGGCAAATTATAAGCCCACTTCTAGTAATATGGTAAACATTCTTCCTAATAATAATATTTACGTGTTATTTTAAACACTTTAATACACACACACACACACACACACACATCTGCACTGAGACTAGTAAGAAATAAGAGCTAGAGCTGAAACTGAAACCACTCAGATAGATAAATGGGCCTGAAAGCCCAGTCTCTTCTTGGATGTTTGTAAGATGTCGAGCATCTATCTGTTGTGATGTTTGAGCAGAGTATGGAGGGAAAGGGAGATTGACTCTATATAACGATGAGGCTTTGAAGGCAGCATCTCAGTATATAGTGTTAATGAAAAATAGGAATATAGTAATACAGAAAGTTATCTTCTCAACGTTGCACTGCATGCATAGGGAGGATGGTCCTTTTAAAAAAGCCCCGCATTAAAAGTATAACATGTTGGTTTTCTATCTGATTTGCTACGTAGAGCCTAAAATCCTCAGATAGAGAATGTAACTTAAAATGTATGAGAATAGTAGCAGCGGGTACATAAATTCTCTTTGGATGAGTAATTTCCAACTTGACTTCAAGGAAGTCCTATAAATAATTATCCATTGCAGATGATCAGCTCATAATTTGTAAAACATCACACAAAGAAGGCATCGTAAGTGAAAGTCAGCAGGAAAAAGGCTCTCACTAAGTTCAAAGGAGAAAAAGCTCGAAAATATGCCCACGGAGTAGGATTTTTTAAATTTAAAAACCCAGATGTTTTAAAGTAGAACATTATACCACAGCTGGAAAGAAAATTAGTGACTGGAATACCAATTGAAGGACGTACCCAAAATACTACACAGAAAGAAAGAACTAACAGGAAGCATGCCAGAGGCCTTAAGAGATATAAACAATAGATCTTTTCACTCTAATATAATCAATCAGAATTCCAGGTAGAGAACATACAGAAAATAAGGGAGCAATATTTTGGGGGGGGAAATGATATTGAAGAATTTATCAGATATATTTAAATACCAATCATCATCACTGGCAAAAAAAAGAGTCCGGGGGGCAGAAAGGGGGTTGGGAGAACATCTAAATTATTATACTTAAACTATGAAACCCAAATACATACAAATTCTCAAACGTATTCACACTGAAAAGATTATTAACTTTAGACTTTATCAAAAGAGTAGCAAGAGAACCCACAGATTAGGAAAAAATATTTGTCAATGATATATCAGTTAAAGGGCTAATTTCAAAATTCCACAGAAAACTATACCTTACTAAGGAAAACATAAATAACCCAATTAAAAAACAGACACAAGGCACAATTTACTAAAGATGACATCCAGGTGGCCAAAAATCACATGAAGAAATGCTTGAGACCATTAGCTACAAAACAAATGCAAATTAAAACAAAAACAAGATACCGCACCTCACACCAACACTCTTAGCAAAATTAAAAAAACAAAACAAAAAACAAAGTAATAAATGTGGAGCACTCATACACTGCATATGGGATTGCATAATTGTGCAGCCACTATTATAAACAGTATGGTACTTCCTTGAATAAATACAAATAAAAATACAATAAGATCCTGCAATCTCTCCACTCAGTATATACCTTCAAAAAATAAGGACAAAACATGGACATATATATACACGCCCATATTTATCGCTGAAATTTCTCTAATGCTAACAGCCCACACCCCATCTATGGAGGAATAGATAAAGGACTTTGGTACATGCACACAATGGAATGTCACACATACTGAAAAACAATGACAAGGCGGTCAAACACTTCAGGATATTGTCAAAATTAAAAGACATTATGCTCAGCAGTTAGTCAATCTTACAAAGACAAATATTTCATGACATCATTACTATAAGGAAGAAAAACATGGCTTCCCACCGCAGGGAAAGACTTTGAGGGCTATGATAAGGGCAGGGTGGTGGGAAGGGAGAAGGGAGGGGCAGGAAAGGAAGGAGGTTGGGCTGAAAACAGTAAGAACCACAAATAAGCGGTGGTTTTACCATAATAGTGTTGCTCTTCTATGTGATGGGCTGTGTGACTCTGTATACGTTTTCCTTTACGCTAATTGATTCCACAACTAAAAGGGAAACATTCTAAACACACTTAAAATAAAATACAAATAGAGATATCCTTTTATCCTTGAGTTTCCTCGCCTGTCAGACATAACACTGGTCTGAGTGGTTATACATAGAGGAAAAGCAGAACTGAAATGGATTTCAATTCTTTTATCACATATGAGCTAGTCTCAAACACATAAACAAGAGATTGATTAACTTCATTTGGGTAAAAATTAGTTGGACAAATGACATCCTAGTACTAACAATGAGAGCTCCCCACTGAAAGAAACACTTTTAACACGCAGACTGAAAAGAGGTACATTGAAAACTGTACACACTACAACAGGGGTGGCAAATTACAGTTTACATGTGAAATGTGGCCCACCTCCCAAAGAAGTCTCTTCCTGAGATGGAATGACACAGTGGCTGTAACAATGAGCTAAAATATAACAATTCTAAGGATAGTGCAGGACCAAGTGATATTTCATTTTGTTGTGCATCGAGTTGCTATGAGTCTTGATCAATTCAAAGTCATCTAGCATCATCAACAACGATAACCTTTTAAGACTCAAGGCACCCACGAGCAATTAGGAGGTAGAGCAGAAGCACGAAATATGTCATTAGGCCAATTAATGGGATGTCCTGAAACCATGGCCCCAAACCTCCAAACCCAGGAATCAAGTTCCCTGAGGTATTTGGTTGTACATAAACAGCTCCAGTAGTTACTCTTTATGTATGTGATGTTGCTGTTATAAATATAGCATGCCTTTTGCCAACTGAACTTTTTAAAGGTGTACAACTTACTGAAAAGAAGTACATTCATCAGTTGTGTACCCTACTCTCAATGACTTCTACATAACCGGGCACCCAAACTGACAGCTCTGTAAGCAATATTCTCCAGACTCTGCCTCTCTCCCACTCCTGGTTACCATTAGTAAATTTTGGGCTCAATATATTTGCCAATACTTGTCTCTTTACATAAATAAGATCCTGGATTATTTAACTTTCCACTTTGCCCTGAGACCAGAAGAACTGGAGGGTGCCTGGATATCATCCGAGCATTTTGATGAAAGATTCTAAATAGAATTCTGATCAAAAGAGGGGAAATGCAGACAAGTTTCAATTTCCCATAAAATCCAGATTTCCAGGATCCATAAAAGAGAAATGAAACTTGAAACTATTGCTAAAGTCGCATTTAAAATTAAATCAAACATAACCCCTAGCCCTGATGTCTAAAATCCAAACAGCGGTTTAGCTAACTAGTAAAGAATGTCTGCCTTGAAGATTCTATATTTGTAAGTAATACCCATATGGGATCAAACTCACAACAGCAACTCAAACACTCGGACAGTCATCTTGAGGGGCAGTTAACTTACTGTAATGGGGGAAGAACAATTTGGAAGAGAAGGGAAATACGGTTGTAAAACTTGAAGAATGTAATCAATGTCAGGATGGTGCAGTGAAATACTTTACTAGGTCTAATTTACAAAGTTTCTGGAACTCCCATCAAATGACGGGGAGGGATGACGCAAAGGAAGTGCTTTGGGCCCACTCCTAAGAGTGTAAATAAATACTACATGGCGCTCAGGTTGGGGTCAGACTATGAAAATGAAGTGTGGAAAACTAATGTGGGAACTGGTCAGTTTTGCAACCTTGCAAGGCTCAAAATGAACCATTGTTTAGGCAGAAAGGGGGAATCACATGATCTCCCTGAAGCGCATCCTTTAGGACCAGCGCCCCTGCACTAGGAACCTGTGAGACTCAGAATACAGAAAGCTCCAACACCAGAGCGAGTTGCTTGATGCTCAACTAGTGGGGAAATGTGTACTATGAAAGCTCTGCCAGCATAATTCTGGGTTTCGGGAGGTACCCCCTCATACTTCAATTTCAATTGAAGCGTGACAAACGTAAAAATCTATTCTTGAAAAGCAATAAAAAGGAACTTCCTTATTTTAACAAAGTGCATGTACTAAAATCCCAGGACAAATCTGTTGAAATATTCCAAATGTTTCCTTCACGGGCCCAGGGCAAAGAGCATGCCCACTCCCAGCCCCTCTACTCAAGCCGATGCTTCATGCGTGACTCAGCACCAGAGATGTTAAAGGGACAGGAGCATTGTAAAGAGAAACAAAATTCATTTACCAATGACCATCTAAAAACTCTTTCAATACCTTAGAAAAAGTCAGAATTCTGCACACAAAATCTTTAAAAAGATAAAATTGACAATCGCCAACAAAAAGGAATACATGTAAGATTATATGCAAATAAAATTTGTATATAGTGCTGTACTTAAAAAAAAAAGTTGTAAAACACATCTAAAAATCACATCGAAATATTTTATAAATCAAGCAGGCTGTAATTCTATACATTTTTTTCTAAGACAGAATTTTTCATACTTTATCAACTGAGGGAATGTGCTCGAATCACAATAGCCCCTCAACTTTAATGACACTAGAATATGAAAAATATACCATCACCTTTCCATCAGCCGTCACAGCAAAAAGAGTCTGCTCCCCTCCGATTAGCTGCACTGGTCGGAGGGTTGCAAGGGCCTCACATGGCGTGGGGACTTTCACTTTGGCACCTTCAATGCCGCCAAGCTGCCCCCTATGGTTATGGCCCCATCCATAAATGGTGCCACTGCCACCAGCAGAGAGAGTCCAGTCATCTGGCCGCCTACAACAAACATTGGGAGAACATTTGACATGCACAATAACTGCAAGTGAAATACCAGTGTCTTGTATACACCGCAAGGTTTGTTTCTAATTAACAACCTGTTCATCCACTGTACAAGCTGTTCATCCTGCTCTCTTTTAAAAACATCATGGCTCTCATGGAGAACATCCAGGTTTTCAATGTCTGCCATTAACTCATGAATTTTCTTAGCCACCTAGACAACAAAATTATGAGATTATAAATCACTCATCATACAAGAATAAAACAAATAATACGAAGACAAAGAAAAACTCTGCCTAAAATGAGGGAATGGCAACTTCAATATCATGATTTTATGGTAGGCAAAACCAATGATTAATTTTAAATCTAAGATAGTATAGGCATTTTTTAAATGTACTCAGTGTCAGTTTACCCATTTTTAGTCATATAGTTTAGTTCATAGAAAAATATCTGCTTCATAACACTGGCATTTTGGGGTAGCTAAAGAAACTATTATATTCCAAAACAGTGAAAAATTACAAAGTAATGTGTACTACCTCCTCCAGAAAGAGGCGGGGCAATGGTGTTCTTTTTTCCAGGGCCACGGCAACTCTAGAGGCCACACAGTACCTTCTGAACCAAGCCCATTTGTGCGTCTCAGCACAGCAGGGGAGAGTGTCCAGCTCCACGTCGCAAGCAAGAGCAACAAGGACCTACAGCCGACAATTAAAAACACTTAATGCCACTTCATCCAACTCACGTGTAAACCAAGGTAATCATTACTAGAGCTATCAAAGGGGGGAGTCCTTATTCTACACAGTCAGGTGCTATCATCAGTGACGGGATTACCCTACACGATGCGGGATCCAACACATAGGGCTTCAGATCTGACCCTGCATTTGTTCTCTATCAACTAACAAGAACTGTGCCTCACAAAGGATACGAACCTTTCGTTAAAGCATAGGGCTTAGAGTTCACAATACAATATCTTGAAACTTTTCTATTCAACTGCAGCAGGGCCTACAGGTGCCATCCAGGCAGTCTGAAGTCTAATGCCCAGCTTTTGTGGAGCTCCCTGTCAGTGGCTCAAGCACTACTTCAAACACAATTCAAGCAGTACCTTAAAGAACGGGCTGTGCAGCAGCTGTTTTCCACCTCTCACAATGGGATCTTCATATTCAAACTGCCTCTGCAAAGCTTCTGGAAGGCCTTTCACCAAAGCAGCTAGAGCACTCCCTGTGAAACTCTAACAAAAAAACCAGAAGATTCTGTTCCAGGAATTCAAATGCAATGCATGGCAGGTGAGATTTTGTGACAGCATACACGTGCTCTTCTGTTTGTATCTCTCTGAATCCAATTCTCATTGCCCTGGAGTCAACCCTGAATCACAGACAAAGTGGAACTGCCCCTTTGAGTTTCTGAGGCTGTAAATCTTTATGGAAGCAGAAAGCCTCTTCCTTCTACCATGGAATGGCTAAGGAGTTTGAATTGTTTTGCATGTATGTAACCATTCTCCTATGAAATGACTGTCAAATAGCAAAAGCTAAGAAGATACAATGAGCAGTAAAGTAAAAAGAGTCTGAAACTAATTTCAGAATGCTTGGTTTTGACTTCAGTACAGCTATTCTGGGTAACTAGTAAAAGTTCCTTTCTGACTTATATCACCTGGTCTCCTACTTGGGTTAGGCTCCAGTATTCTCTTAATAGCAACTACCTTATCATGCAAAATTAAGATGACAAGGGAGATCAGACATATTGGAAAAGACTAATAAAGGCAGTCCTATACTCACAGTCACCTACATTAATTTTTTTTTAATCTAGCATAAAAATCGTTTCCTGGGCAAGGGGGAGGAGGGGGGAAAAGTACTGGTGTTAAAAAACCCAAGGACAAGGGAACAACAAGTGATCAAAATCGGTGGTGAGAAGGGTGTGGGAGGCCAGGTGGGGCGTGATCAAAGGTAATGTAACCAAGAGGAATTACTGAAACCCAAATGAAGACTGAGCATGATAGTGGGACAGAAGGAAAGTAAAAGGAAATAGAGGAAAGAGCTAGGAGGCAAAGGCATTTATAGAGGTCTAAATAAAGGCATGTACACATGTGAAAATATTTATATGTTCATATATTCATCCTCATATATTTACATGAGGATGGAGAAATAAATCTATGTGTATATATTTATAGGTTTAGTATTAAGGTAGAAGGACATTGGGCTTCCACTCAAGTACTCCCTCAATTTAAGAATACTTTCTTCTATTAAATTGGCATTCTATGATGCTCACCTTCCCGATACAATCGCTGAAGCCAAAGCGAGTGAATAAGCAAATGTGGTGAAGAAAGCTGATGATGCCCGGCTATCAAAAGAGATAGTGTCTGGGGACTTAAAGGCTTGAAGGTTAACAAGCAGCCACCTAGCTCAGAAGCCTGTACAATCATGAGGTGTAAAAGGGATCAGGAGTCATCAGGACAAAAAAAAATCCTATCATTGTGAATGAGGGGGAGCTGGGGAGTGAGGGGAGACCCAAAGCCCATATGTAGGTCACTGGACATCCCCTAACAGAAGGGTCTCAGGGAGGAGACAAGGTGTGAAGTAGCAACGATGAAACATACTACTTTCCTTTAGTTCCTAATTGCTTCCTCCCCCCACACTATCATGATCCCAATTCTACCTTACAAATATGACTAGACCAGAGGATGTACACTGGTGCAGATAGGAACTGGAAACACAGGGAATCCAGGGCAGATTATCCCTTCAGGACCAGTGGTGTGAGTGGCGATACTGGGAGGGTAGGGGGGAGGGTGGGTTGGAATGGGGGAACCGATTACAAGGATGTACATGTGACCTCGTCCCTGGGGGACAGACAACAGAAAAGTGGTGGGTGAAGGGAAACGTTGGAACGTTGGACAGGGCAAGATATGACAAAATAATAATTTATAAATTATCAAGGGTTCATGAGGGAGGGGGAAACGGGGAGGAAGGGGAAAAAAATGAGGAGCTGATGCCAGGGGCTTAGGTAGAGAGCAAATGTTTTGAGATTGATGAGGGCAATGAATATACAAATGTGCCTTACACAATTGATATATGTAAGGATTGTGATAAGAGCTGTATGAGCCCCTAATAAAATGATTAAAAAACAATAGTTTCTAATACAAAACTGTTTCCAATAGAAAAGTACAAAATTAATGTCTTCATAAAGCCTGAACTCAATATAGGGCATATTGAGACAAAGAAAATCTGAAGAAATCTGAAAAATTCATACACTTTTATGAAATTTCCCGGTTTTCCTCAGGGATTTAGAGATGTAAGTTATTAAAGCAACATTTTATTCCCAGGGTCAAGCCTAGAAAGTTAAATATACAGCTCCATACCAAAGTTCTTACTTCTCCATCGTTATCACCAAGTAGCCTGTTTATGTTAATGGACTGTCCAAATTCTGTGGTAAGCAGCTTCCTCAATCTTTGAAGAGCCCACATCCGATGACTGGCAGCTGAGATGAGCAGACAAAAGAATCAGAAGCTTGAACGTTTTTCTAACAAGTAAGACAGGTGTAACGATAAGGTGTCATTTACCTAAGGCACTCAACTGTGCACAGGCTGCAAGGGAGGCTGCCAGGCGAGGGACAATACTCCTATGAGAGGCAAGGTTGAGCCGAAAGTCAAGCAAACATGTCACCAGGTCCATGGAGGGACAGGAGAGGATGCAGCGGTCAGAAAGAAGGTCTTTTGGGCCTGTGGATAAATCCATATTAGTTTCTTCATGATAGATACAATGAGGACTACAACTTTAATGCAAACTAAAAATTCCACTAATATATTAGTGGCTCCTTCATCCCATATGGAATGTGGTCAATCAAAGTGTGCCTCACAGGATTGTCATTTCTAATTCACATTAACGACACACTTTAAATTAATTTAAATTTTAAATCAAATGGCTAGAGTTGTGGTCTGGAATAATCACCCCTTTCCACATTGGTGAAGACAGAAATGCTATCATAACAACTAGACAATTCAGACACCTCTGTAATTTTGACCCTCATTTTGCCTCAGCAGGCCCTTTGGCAGGATGCCCAATAAAACGAGAACATGGACAAGAAAGTACTAAATGTAAAATTCTATGTGTGTCTCTGTTGCTATGCTAATGGCTCTCTACCCATTTTACCTGCAGCAGGCATGATGGGGTAGACAGTGAAGCGCCAGCCCCATCCATTCACAGACCCATCACTGATGAACTTCCATTTCAACTCATCTCCTGGGATACGCAGCTCACTGGACCAGTCAGACCACTCACGGCCTGGTGTAGAAAAATGTGTCTTGTGTTAGAGCCCTCTGATCTCGAGATAGCCCAACTCCTCTGTCTGAGTTCACCATGACAGCCCTCTCGTGATGTGAATCACACCCTAACACTTGCACCCCTTCCACAAGCAGTCCATTCTTCAGCCTTGGAGCAAGCACTGGGGACGGAAAAAGTGGTCACCAACCTGACAGCAGTCCCCATCCACCAGACCCACCACCAGTGAGAACTGTGTTACCTGAGTGCCCACAGCAGCAGAGCTGTTAATCCCCAGGCTAAGAGCTACAAGAATAGTCTTCTGAAGAAATTCTGAAAGGGTAGGAGTCGCTGTCTCCCAACATGGAGTGCCCAAGGATATGGGTCATTCAGCATAGCCAGAAAGAGGCCATCCCGAGGGAAGAGGAGAGCAGAGAACCCAGGGCTACCATGCTACGGCAGAGAGTGGGCTACATGACAGCTTCTTTGAGGAATACAGGGGCTTCAAAAAGGGTGTGGAAAAATCCCATTATCTTTTAAGTCCATTTTTCCCATGGACTTTTTGAAGTTCCTGCAAAGACCCATCTGGCTGAGGATCTGGAAATGGACTGGAAGAATTTCCTGCTGGAAGTAGAGAAACTTTTATCTAACATTTACTGAAAAGTATATCAACAGACATTTTGTGGCTTGCCATTAAAAAACTCTGTTCATATGTGACCATAGGTACTTTACCCAGAGCTTTAAAACAGGGGTTTAGAAAACTTGGAATAAATGTTTTATTGGCATACAGCCATGCCAGTTCATTTACACAAGGTCTAGGTAAGTAGTTGGCACAGAGACCATAAGGAACAGAGCCTAGAATATTTATTATCTGGCCATTTTCAAAATGAATTTGACAACCACTACTTAAGTGGTGGAAATGATCTCTCCAAATTATTGTAAAGCTTTCTTTACCACACAGACTAAGAGCTTTGTGTGGAACTCAATCCTCATTGGAACCGCTTTAACACTGCGCAAGTGCTTGTGTAGCCACAAAGCCTGGCTGCACCTCCACGGCTTTCTGACGGAGGCTGGTCTTCCCAAGCTAGCTATGCTCCCAATTTGACCCTGTCCCCACGCTAGTCACTTTGGACACTCATCTAACCCTTCCTTCCTGTGATACTGACACCACTCAGAGAATTCTCTTATGGAATGTATTGGAAAGTGGCAAATACAACATAAGGTGCTTGAAAGCTAAGCAACTGATCTATCCTCCTTTAAGCTGATTAAGAATGAGCTGTTATACTGAAACTCAGGAGTGCTCATGGCCTAATTTCTGATGGCCAGCAGACTATGCTTGTCTGTTTCCCATCACCTGATCGCACTGAGACAATCCTGTTGACACCATCCATAACAGTGAGAGGGTCGTGGCGCCGTTCTGTGGAACACTGTCGATCAAATTCCACTCTGAGTCCTTCTGCACCTGCAGTACAAATGAGCACACAACACCGTGACTGCATCTACCAAACCACTACTTAACAACGTAAAAATCATCTCCCATCAAGGGGGAGACATGGCCCTCAAACTATGTTGACAACTAATGAAAAGCAGACAGGTAGAATTGAACTAAAGAACAATAACCTAAGACTCTAAGTGACCCTCCGCCATCACAAACACAGACTTATTCCTACGAAGGGTAGGGACAGTTCGCTTTGTGCTTTCCTCTGTGGGCAACTGTCCTTGCTGCCGCGCCAATGATCTGCTAATACACGGGCAAGAACAGTGCGCGGATCTAGAGATGCAGTGCCACCAAACTATACATGTCGAAAAGTTCATCGGTGTATGTCTTGCTGCATGTATGCTCAAAAACAAAATAAAGTTAAAACAAACCCAACAAAGACATTTGAAGTATTTGAGTAAAGAAGTAACCAACAAAGAAAATAAAAGATAGACAAGACAAGGAAAATTAGGGCCAAGTGCTGCTAAAGAAGAAAACTGGAATAAAGGGATGAAACAAATTCTATAAGCGCTAAGAAAATGTTTATGAAAGAAAAGAAAAAACTGGGAATCACATAATAAAAATGCACACACACTCATGTTTGAGACTATCACTAGAATGATAAATATGAAAACAAAGAAATAAGCATTAAAAATAGTTAATTGTAAAAAAGTCTAAACAAAGATTAAAAAGAATTAAGTAGAATATATAATAGTATGCTCTAGTAAACAGCAGTTATTTGGAAGAATGAAACAGCACATGTAAAAAATGAACTGTCCAGCAACTATATTGGTAATGATGGCAGTCTGTTATGTATATGAGCTGTCTTATAAATTCCTGCCTTTGAAATAGGAATTTTGGTGTGGAAGAGATAAAAGTGATAAAAGAGTTCAGGTAGAAATTCTCTAGTTCTGAATATAAATAGAAAGTATCAGTATGAGCCCAAGGGGGGGGAAAAATCAGTCTATCTGCCACTGTATCTATCAATCAGCCTATTTGTCTGTCCATCTATCCATTCATCTACTGATCCTATCTTTCTATGTAAAAGTAACCCAGCAGGAATGAATTGCCAACCATCCAGCTTGTGTTCTTAAAATGCATTCCAATTACAAAAATCGAGGCATATTCCAAAAACAGACCCACATCCCAAAGAAACTGTCCGCTACCCAAGAAGATTCTGACTCATAGTAACCCTACAGGGCATATTAGAACTGTCCTAGGGTTTCTGAGGCTGTAAATCTTCACCAGAGCATCATTCTTCTCCCTCAGAGAGGCTGCTGGGTTTGAACTGCTGACCTTGCCATTAGCATACCAACTTGTAATCTACCACACTACCAGGGTTCCGAGGATTAGAATAGTCGAATGTACCATAAGCCTCAAGCATTACGTCCTATTAGATTGCAAAGCAGTTAATCAAGAAGCCATTAGTAACTGTAGGAGCCAGACTGAAGAGCTTCCATAGCAGAAATGGCATAACTTGAATTTTAATAAGGATAAAGATCATAATGAATTTAAACCCATTACATATGTTCAAATCCATATAGATGGGTAATAAAAAGTAAAAACAAATAACTAGTCACTTTTAGAGCGTATTAGGGAATGGATTCATTCTCTCGAACACTAGCAAACACAAAGGAAGAATCGAGCTTTTAATCTGCTATTCTTATGAAAAACAGTACCTCTGAGTAATTCAAGAATGGCAATGTTTCTTTACAAGCATTCTATCGAATAAATAAGAAAGATTGCATTTTGCAATACCAATAGATTGATGGTTCTAGGCACCAAGTACAACAGTAGTTAACTACCAGCAAGAGGAATATAACCTATTTAATTATTATTCAAATTTATGCACAAACCACAAAAATTTAATAATGAATAAATTAAAGAATCAAACAAGTACTTCAGTAGGAGATTGATCAAAGATGCAATCAAGATGCAGTGACAGTTATTGGCTATTGAAAGGCAAGAGTTGGGAAAAAAGAAGAAGGAACAGTTGTTGGAAAATATAGATTTGGTGATAGAAATGAAGTTAGAGATCTCATGATAGAATTTTGCAAAATCAACAACTTTTGATTGTACACATGAACTTCTCCAGATAACATACACGAAAATACAGTTGACTATATCTGTGGTAAGAGACAATGAAGAAGCTCAATATCAGGAACTAGAACCAGGCCAGGAGCTAATGTGAAACAGGCCAACAGTTGCTCATACGTGAGTTCAGGATAGAACTGAAGAAAATGAAACCGCACCAACGAGAGCCAAACTATGATTCTGAGTCTATCCCAGCTGAACTTGGAGAATGTGTTAACAACAGGGCGATACTTACATAATTTCGTGCCAACTGAAGACATTAAAGAGTAGGGAGTCTAGCCTGTCATTAATCAGGTCAGACCCTGATGGTATCTCCTTATGGGCGTGGCCTTTTCATAAAGAAGGTCCTAGGAACCTCCTCTTCTCTCTCTGCCTTCATATTGCTTTTGAGGCGCCACACTGAGATCTGTACAAGCCCTGGGGCTGCGTCCACTGCCATTGAATCCACAAGACTTTGCACCCACCAGCCCGCGGTGATGTTCCTGCATCATTGTATGTGGCTTCGCAAGTCTGAAGAAAGACTATGGACTAGTTTTGAACTGATGGGCTTGAGTTGGACTGCGCCGGGATGTTTTACAGATGCGAGATTACTTCTTATAAAGCTCTCTCTTACACGAGTGCCATTGGATTTGTTTCTCTAGTAACTCCGTTCTAACACAAACAGATTCGATGCACGAACCCTAAAGACTGAAGACGTGATGAGCTGTGGGAGAACATCACGAACATTATTCGTGAAGAAAGTACAAGATCATTAAAAAGGAAAAAAGAAAAGTTCAAAGTGGATGTCAGAAGAAAATCTGAGCGTTGTTCTTAATTGCAGAGTAACTAAAGCAAATCGAAGACATGATGAAGTCAAAGAGCAGAGTAAAACATTTAAATGGGGAGCTTGAGAAGAAAAAGTCAAATATTATAATGAAATGTGCTAAGACTTAGGAATTAGAAAACCAAGATAGTAGAACACCTGCTGAACATTTCAGCATATCGGAAACTGGAAGAACTCAAGGGGAAAATTGACGCCTCTAACTGCAACTTTGAAGGAGTCTATAGGTAAAATAATGAATGATGCAGAGAGCATCAAAAGAAACGGAAAGAATATAGTCATTGTACCAGAAAGAACAAGATGACATTGAACCATTTCTGGAGGGAGCATGTGAGCAAGAAATAATGGTGCTGAATGAAGAACTTCAAGCTGTACTAAAGGCAGTAGGCCAAAACCAGGGCTCCAGGAATTGATGGAATGCCTATTGAAATGTTTCAACAAACTGATGAAGCACTCACTCAGCTATGCCAGGAAATCTGGAATGTAACTAGTTAGACAACGCACTGGAAGAGATCCATATTTTTATTTTTATTTTTTTGCTTTTTAAAATAGGTTTCTAGATGGTGTACTTTTTTTTTAAACAATTTATTGGGGCTGATACAATTCTTTTCACAGTTCATACATATACATACATCAATTGTATAAAGCACATCTGTACAGTCTTTGCCCTAATCATTTTTTTCTCTTTTCTTCTTTTACATTTTATTAGGGACTCCAACAACTCTTACCACAATCCATACATATACATACATCAATTGTATAAAGCACATCCATACATTCCCTGCCCCAATCATTCTCAAGGCATTTGCTCTCCACTTAAGCCCCTTGCATCAGGTCCTCTTTTTTTTCCCCCCCCTCCCTCCCCTTTCCCCCCTCCCTCATAAGCCCTTGGTAATTTATACCTCGTTATTTTGTCATATCTTGCCCTATTCGGGGTCTCCCTTCCCCCCTTCTCTGCTGTCCCTCTCCCAGGGAAGAGGTCACATGTGGCTCCTTGTAATCAGTTCCCCCTTTCCAACCCACTCACCCTCCACTCTCCCAGCATCGTCCCTCACGCCCTTGGTCCTGAAGGTATCATCCTCCATATTTTTTAAAAAAGTGATCCAATGGAATGCTGAAACTATGTAACAATAGAATTGATATCACATTCAAGTAAAATATTGCTAAAGATCATCCAACAATAGTTGCAAGCAGTACACTGACAGGGAAGTCCCAGAGGATCAAAATGGATTCAGAAGAGGACATGGAACAAGGATATCATTGCAGATGTCAGAAGGATCATGGCTCAAAGCGGAACACCAGAAAGATGTTTATGTGTGTTTCATTGACTGTGCCCAAGCATTTGACTGTGTGGATCATAGCACACTATGGATAACATACAGAAAGAGCATTCCAGAACATTTCATTGAGCTCATGGAAACTTGTACATGGTCAAGAGGCAGTTGTGGGAAGACTCGTGGTTTAAAATAGGGAAAGGTGTGGGACAGGGTTGTATCTTCTAACCATACGTATTCAATCAGAGAAGCTGGATGATATGAAGAAGAATGTGGAATCAAGATTGGGGGAAGGCTTATTAACAACCTTCAATATGCAGATGACACAGCTTGGCCTGATGAAACTTAAGGACTTGAAGCACTTCATGATGAAAATCAAGGATTTTATCCTTCAGTTGGCCAACTAGCTGTTTTCCAAATTTCCTCACATAGATGAGTGAATGCTTCCAGTATATTATCAGCTTGTTGAAACATTTCAATGGGTATTCCACCGATTCCTGGAGCCATATTTTTGGCTAATGCCTTCGGTGCGCTTTGAACTTCTTCCTACAGCATCATTGGTTCTTGTTCATGTGTTTACTCCTGAAATTGTGGAAAGCTGACTAGTTCTTTCTGGTACAGTGACTCTCTGTATTCTTTCCATCCTCTGGTGACGCTTCCAGCATCATTCAACATTTTTCCTTGTGGGTCTTTCAAAATTGCAACTCAAAAATTGAGTTGAATTTTCTTTTTGTTTTATACTATTTAGTTTGGTCTCCTCAAGCTGCCCTTTGAAAATTTTGATTCAGCTCCTTTACTTCACGTGCCTTAGCTACTCTATGACTGAGAGCAAGTTTCTGAATCTCTTCTGACGTCCACTTTGATTTTTCTTTCTTTCCTTCTTGTCTTTTTAATGACCTTTCACGCTCTTCACGAATGATGTTATTCATGTCCTCCCATAGCTCATCGGGGCTTCTGTCATTAGTGTTCAACGCAGCCGGTCTGTTCTTAAGATGTTCTGGAAATTCAGGTGGATAGACTCAAGGTTATATTTTGGCTGTGCATTTATTTTACTTTTCGTCAGCTTCAACCTGCACTTACGTAAGCGTAATCGATGGTCTGTTCCAGAGTTGGCTCCTGGTCTGCTTTTAGCTGCTGATAACTGAGTTTCTCTATTGTGTGTTCCCACATATACAGCCAATTTGATTTCTGTGCATTCCCATCTAGGGAAGTCCAATGTGTACAGTTGTTTTATGTGTTGTTACAAAAAAGGTATTTTCAATGAACAAGCTGTTGGTCTTGCAAAATTCTATCAAGTGATTTATCTGCAGCTTCATTTCTATCACCAAGTCCATATTTTCCAACCACTGTTCCTTCCTTTTTGTTTTTCCAACTTGTGTATTCCAATAACCAATAACAAAACTTTTATGTTGATTGCATGTTTGATCAATTTCCAACTAAAGTTGTTGATAAATTTCTTCAATTTCTTCATCATTAACTTTTGTAATTGGTACACAGTTGACTTATGGTTGTATTAAATGGATTGCCTTGAAGGTGAATATATATAATCCGATCACAGATAGCACTGTACTTCATGATAGATTTAGGGAGACCCTTTAAGACAATGAATGCCATGCCATTCCTTTGGATTATGTTACACCTGGCATAGTAAATCATATGATTTTCTGATTCAAAATGGCCAATACCAAGTCCATGTCAGCTAAATAATAACTCATTTGTCAAATGATCCTCTGTAACATTTTACTTAATGTGATAATATTGTTCTGTAAATTCTGCATTCTGTGGGTATAAATATAGATCTCTTCCACTCAGTTAGCCAAGTAAGTGTCTTTCAAATTTCTTGGCTTGAGTAAGTGCCTCATTCTTACTTCAGCACACTGGAATATTTCAATTGGTATTCCATCAATTTCAGGAGCCTTGGTTTTTGCTACTGCTTTCAGTACAGCTATCTGTACCAGTGTACATCCTCTGGTCTAGCCAGATTAGTACGGTAGAATTGTGATCATGACAGTTGGGGGCGGAGGTGGGGGGATGGGTGGAGCATTTAGGAACTAGAGGAAAGTTGTATGTTTCATCGTTGCTACACTGCACTCTGATTGGCTCGTCTCCTCCCCACGACCCTTCTGTAAGGGGATGTCCAATTGCCTACATATGGGCTTTGGGTCTCCACTATGCACTCCCCCTCATTCACAATGATGATTTTTTTGTTCTTTGATGCCTGATAACTGGTCCCTTTGGCACCTCATGAGCACGCAGGCTGCGTGCTTCTTCCCTGTGGCCTTTTTTGCTTGAGCTAGATGGCTGCTTGTTTACCTTCAAGCCTTTAAGACCCCATACGCTGTATCTTTTGATAGGTGGTCACCATCAGCTTTCTTCACCACCTTTGCTTATGCACCTGATTTTGTCGGGAAGGTGAGCATCATGGAATGCCAGTTTAATAGAATAAAGTATTATTGCATTGAGAGAGTACTTGAGTGGAGACCCAATGTGCAACTGCTACCTTAACATTAAATCTATACGTATATGCACACAGATCTATTTTCACATCCTCATATATTTACATATGTACATAACTTTATATAGACCTCCATAAATGCCCTTTACCTCCTAGCTCTTTCCTCTATTTCCTTTTACTTTCCTCTTGTCCAACTATCATGTTCAGCCTTTGTTAGGGTTTCAGTAATTCCTCTTGGTCAAGACCTACCAGGCTTCCTACACCCTCCTTACCACCTATTTGGATCACTTGTTGTTCCCTTGTCCCTCAGTTTGTTAACACCACTGCCATTCCCCACACCTCCCCCTTTCCCATTGCCCCCTGGAACGGTCAGTCCTGTTGTTTTCTCCTCCACATTGTTTATCCAGCCTATCTTAGACAGATCTGCAGAGATAATAACATGCACTAAAACAAGACAGAGCAAAACCAAGCAACAATAGAAAACAAAATAATAAGCCAATGACAAAAAAAAAAAAAACACAAGAAAGAAAAGTTTGTAGTTAGTTCAAAGACTGTTTGTTGCTGTTTAGGAATGTTTGCCAGTCGAGTCTGTTGAGGCACCAAGCCCTGGCCCCAAAGTCCATTTTTGGTATTCCCTGGGGACTTCCTTGCTCTACTCCCCTTGCTGTTCTGTTCCATGCCCTTAGTGTTTTCCCCCGGTGTGGTGGGATCAGATCAGGTGGAATTCCCACACTGTCTTCAGTGTTGGCCCCTGTAGGGCTGTGGGTCAGTGGGGGATGTCGTGTCTCATAGTGGGACTGGCCATGTGGTCTTCTCTGTGGATTGGCTGCTGTGAGTGGGAATATCATCCTCAAGGATTGATGGGTCAGGATGTGCTCCACTCTCTCTTCCTCCCCATTTCATTTGCTCCCATGTGCTCTGATCTGACATGTCCCTCTCCCAGCGCTGCAGATTCAGTGTTTATCTCTGAAATAAATTCTTCAGGTGAGGTGGTGGGGTATGTGTGTGTGTGTGTGTGTGTGTGTGTGTGTGTCAGGTGTCCATGTAGTTGGGATTGGGGCCGGCCCCTCAGAACTATTATCTATATTGAAGGGTATACTGTTTCACCTTCAACAATAAGTACTTCAAGTCCTTTTCATTTTCAGCAATCACAGTTCTGTCATCTGCTTCACAGTTTGTTAATAAAGCTTCCTCTAATTCTGATGCTGTCTTCTCCTTCAGTTATATACTTCTTCACTTACAAACTCTTCTTGAGTTAGTATGCCACTGTTCCGTTTTTAAAACTGCCTGTTGGTCTGTGTACAGGTTCTGGCAGAAGCAATGAAATCGTCTGGAATTCCCATTCTTCACAATGTTGTCCACAGTTTTTATGATCCACATAATCAAATACCTTTGCATAGTTAATACGAGTAAATAACTTTCTGGTAAACTCTGCCTTCATTTAAGATCCATATGACCTCAGCTATAATATCCCTAATTTCTTCTTCTAAATGCAGCATGAATTTCTACCTGTTTCAATGTATTACTGTAAGATATTTCATGTTATATTCAGAAATATTTATCTTGCATGTGAAATCATATTATTCAGTAACTCGTGACATTCATTACCATCTCCAGGATATGAAAGCATTCGTTCTATTTCACCCTTGTGTTTACCACTTCCATTCATCCTCTGTCCTATCCCTTCCTGCCCTTCTGAGCTGTATGCTTGGGGGAAACTACCACTTTTAGCTCGTCTTTCAATAAAGAGTGAGTCCCTCCCTCCTTGTTCACCGTATAGGCTGTTTGCCATTTGGCTGAACGCTAGCGTTCTGAGTGGGCTTGGTTTCTGGCAGAAGTGTATCTATGGACTTTATGTTCGGAAGTCCCTCTAATCCTCACCAGCCAGTAAGCAGTTCTTTTTGCATGTGACTTTGAGTTTTTCCCCACATTTTTCTCCCACTCCATCTAAGACCATCTACTGTGATCCATTTCAAAGTGGTCAGCAATAGAATCCCGGCACCATCTAGTTTATCCTGTGTCTCAAGGTTATAGAAACTGTGGTTCATATGATCCTTTAGTCCTTTGGACTAATTGTTTCTCCCCCCCCCCACTCTTTTTAAAAATTTTAATAAATCATTAGGGCACTTACAGCTCTTACAATAATCCATTCAATTATATCAAGCACATTTGTATATATGCTGCCATCATCATTTTAAAAATACTTTTTCACTTGAGAGCTTGGTATCAGCTCTTCTTTCCCCTCCCTCCCACTCTCATGCACCCTTGATAACTTTTTTAATTATATTATAGTTTCATATTTTACACTATCCACTCTGCTGTCTCCCTTTACCCATGTTTCTGTTGTTCATTTCTGCTACCCCACCTCCCTCTAGAGGTGTTGTACGTTATCGTTGTGATTGGTTAACCCTTTCTCCCCCATCCATCCCCTACCCTCATGGTTTTGCTACTCTTATTATTAGTCCTGAGGGGTTTATCTGTCCTGGATTCTGTGTGTTAACAGCGCTTACCTGTACCAGTGCACATGCTGTGGTCTACCCAGATTTGTAAGGTAGAGCTGGGTCATGACAGTGAGGGGAGGGAGGAGCATTAAAGAATTAGAAGAATGGTGTGAGTTTTGTTGGTGCTGTACCACATCCTGGCTGGCTTGTTTCTTCCTGCAGATCTTTCTGTGAGGGGATGTCCAACTGTCTACAGATGGGCTTTGGGTCTCCATTTCGACTCCCTCGTTCACATCGAAGTGTTGTTTGTTTGGGGTCTTCTGATGCCTGATAACTGATCCTGTTGACACCTCGTGATCACACAGGTTTGTGTGCTTCTTCCATGTGGGCTGTGTTGCTTCCCTGCTAGGTGGCTGCTTGCTTAACTTCACGCCTTTAAGACTCCAGATGCTATATCTTGTAATAGCTGGACTAATTGTTTCACATGTCTTCAATTTTCTTCATTTTCTCCCTCTGTTCCAACTTCCTGTTCTGACTATACAGGTAGTTTACAACTTAAATGACATCTTAACTGTGTTATTTACTTTTTGGCAAATCTGTTTATTGCTTTTTAAATCCCACTACTCCAGATATGGTAGCGTTCCTAAATCTCACTGGCTCAGTTTCCTCTGGGAAGCTCTGCCAGTTAAAAGGGCAGGATGTGCCCACAATAGTGGGTAGATGAGAATTAAGAACACAGCCTATGCCTCTTTGCTTTGTTCTTGGTTCGCTTAATTTATGCAGAGCACTTTATTGAATCACCTGTCTTTGGAGTGAGCACAAATATAGATCTCTTCCAGTAGCCTGGTATCAGTCTTTCATATTTGTTGGTGTAGACAAGTGAGTCCTTTCAGAGGTGCACAACTAGTTATAGGGAAAGACAAACCAAAACCACATTAAGATAACACTTTACACTCACCAGGCCCCTTAGAGGAAGCTGGCAAGAAATCAGGCAACCATTAGACACCTATGAAGACCCCAAACTGAGCATGCTCGGAATCAAGGCCCCCAAGCCAGGAGGAGGTACACCTGGGCAGGCCAAAGTAGGCCCAGGCTCATTATGACATCACCCAGGTGGGACTAATTCAGTCAACTAATACCACCAACTACGCCTTCCCCCAGTCAGGGGGTGGGCTAGTTTAAAAGCAGGGAGCATGCTGTGGAATGCTTTCTTACCCTGCTTCTGGGCAGAGACAGGTAAGAGGGGGAGGGTCTCCCTTCCCCACATGGGTGCACATGTGCTCCCTTAGGGCCTACTTAGGGCCCACAGCCTCTTGACCCACATACTCTCAGTCACTAGGGTACTGGGGTCTGGTCTCCTAGGATCCAACTCAAGAACTTCACATGTGGGTGCTCTTTTCCACATGGTTGTCCGGGACCAGTTGTGAACCCCTTAAGAACCCCTTTAAGACCATAAAACCTGACACTGTCCTATCTTTTATAAAAACCCACTTGGATTGCAAAATGGACGTTGGTGTGAATTCTTTCATTGTGCAAAGCAAAGAACAGAGGTGTTACCAACTCCAGAAACCAAAATAAAGGGGTTGTATGAAACCACTATTATAAAATCAAGAAAGGGTTTTCACATTAAAAGAAACTTTTTTGGGGGGGGAAGGGGCTGGTTATCAGTGATGGAAGAGGAAGGGAGGAAGGGGCAGTTACTGGCTAAAAGGTAGACACGTCTGTGAGGCTAGGGTTCCAGTGGAGGTAACCTTTGCGTTCCTGGGTTGGAGAGGCATCCCACTCCCATTCTCTTAAGTAAAAATTATTTCCCTGAATGTCCCCCATAATAATGCCAAATTTAAGGTGCTGTTTGCAAACACATGGTCACTCACTACACTCTTGAAGGTCAACTGCTTAAAGAGGCAATCTGTCCCTCCCTAAGTGCAGCCCACGTCCACCTGATAAGGAAATTGGCGTGTTCTCCTGGGGAAGAGCTCAGACACCGAAGGTCAAACACGCTCAGAGAGAGTCAAGGTTAGGCTGTTCTCTTGATTCTAAAGCCCACCATCTTGGTGAGATTACATTATAGTCTCTCTCTCTGCTCACTCTGTTCGGACCTGGTTCCTGAAGTAATTGTTAAGGTGAACCCCTGCATGCTTTATCTTGTCTGATGTCTCTTTAATTTACCCCTTAATTATAGAACCATCCCTTTGGACCCATTTGGTTGTGGAGGCTGGTCCCCCAGAGAATTGAGCACAATCTCCCTTTTCTGGTCACTGCCCAGTCCAACTAGTAAGTTTACTTAAAGGTGTGGTCTATTTCTATTGTAAGTAGACCCCTTGTGAAGGCATCTCTCTCTTCTTGCTGGTCTGGATCTTGTTAAATACAAGTTCATAGTCCTGCCATGTCGCCTCTAATCCTGGGAGCTAGCATTGGCCTGCCATATTGCCTCTTAATCTTGGATTCATTTGACTCTGGGCCACTTACTGCCCGGCTTATCTCTTTGCTTCATGATTCACCAGCACTGGTGTTTATGTGAATAAAGAAAAGCCAAAAGCCTGACTTGTAAGCCATGGATACATCTGCTTCATCCTGCACCAGTCTGTGGTCTTCTGCTTCTTGGCTTGCCAGCCCTGGCAGCTATTCGAGTTAGGAAAAGCTTCCAAGTTCAACATACGAGCAACAGACTTGAATCAGGCTGGATGTAGGTGCTTCTAGAACTGTGTGAGTCATTTACTTGATATAAAAGTTTCTTTTGTGTGTTTTTCTTCTCTAGAGAACCCCACCTAACACACCTTTGCTGCAAATGTACAGATGGATGTGTTTGAGCATATTGCAGGCAAAGTTAGGAAGGCTTCTGAGATCAGCCCCAACATCTTGAGAGAGTGAACTGCTAGATCTGAGGGATTAGAATCCTAGTTTGGGAGACCTCAAGGTCAATTAGCATAACAGTTCACAAAGACAATGGTCTACATCCTATAGTGGTGTGTAGCTGCTAGGGTCTTAAAAACTCATGAGCAATCATCTAAGGGGCAACTATTGGTCTCTCCCCAACCAAAACAAAGAAGAATGAAAACTGAGAGACATATGAAAGCATTGAACTATGGGTCATGTTAACAGCTTCAACAAACCTGAGACCAGAAGAACTAGATGACGGCTAACTACTACCAAGTGCTAGGAAAAGGATCACTTTAAAACAGGGATCCTCAGCCTTCCTCAGGCCACGCCCCTTTCATACAGCTCCTCATGGGGTGGTGTCCCCAACCACAACATTATTTTCATTGCTACTTCATCACTGTCATTTTGCTACAGTTATTAACTGGGCGACCCCTGTAAAATGGTGATTCAAACCCCAAAGGGGTTACGACCCACAGGTTGTGAACCACGGCTTTAGAAAGTATTAGGTGGAGAGGGAGGAAAATGTGGAACAAAATGCAAGACTTACTGATCAGATATACACTTGTGGTACCCCAAGACTATGGCTCTTAGTAACCCTTCATGTCTGGAACTAAACTCACCCCAGTGTTAAAATAATCAACTATTTAAGATTTAAAAAACCCAGTATTTACCCACTGACCAAGTTCAGAAGATTAAGAAGGAGGGTTAGCAACAGAGGAAATGGGTAAGTGATGGTACATCGTGAAGAACACACGGATGAGCGGAAACAAAATGTGTGTGAATTATTGAATGTGAAATTGAGTGTTTTTTTTCTATAAACCTTTTCTCAATTCATGAGGAAAAGTTGTAAAAAAGAGAGACAAGGTAATTTTGGAAAAGAAAGACATAGATGGATGATAAAAAAAAAAAATCATTGCTTAGAGGCCCTGAGTTTCACTTAAAGGTGATAGAAAAAGTTGTTAATGAACACTGGTGACTTTGCACAAAATAGAGAATCTAATTTATTTCATGAATTGTACATGTAAAATATGTTGAAATGGCAATAGTTTATTATATATTTTACCACAATTAACAATAACAGCAAAAGCAGCAGGAGATTAGAAGAAAGTTAAAAATAAAAGATGGAACTTACAGAGTAAAGAGACTTAAAAGTGGATGCACACTTAGGTGATATTGTCCAAAACCTATGGGAGCGATGGTGCAGTCTAGAAAGTGTGACTTTCACGGGACCCAGCGAGCTTTGGACACACAGAAGGCTTCTGAGTGCTGCCACGAAACTATTTTTTAGACACGGGGTTTGCTTATAAGGGCATCCACCTAATAAGCATTAAGCCAATACCTATTTTGTTTGACTATATGGATCATACTTATTTGCAAAACAAAAAATAAATTATTTTTTGCAAAGGAAGAAAACTTCCTTAATTTCTCCTCTATAAAAACAATGTTTATTTCTATCAATGCAATTACATAAGTGAAATTCAGTCTCAAAAGGCACTATGTCTTTCCATCCCTGCCCACTGCTCAGCCACGAATACCTGGTATTTTCACGGTGCCACTCGTGGATGTGTCATCAGTGTAGGGGTGGCTGCTCTCCACCACCACTGGTTGGGAGGAAAGGCGGCCACTCTGTGAGTCTGTTGCCACATCCTCCAACTCGGTTACACACAGCTCCAACAACATATCTGCCACCTGTGAGAGGAAGCAGGGATCACATGAGGACAGCAACTGGCCATCACACCTGGGTAAAAGAACACTTGTGATCTCACCATAAAGACACTAACTTTGCTTTACCTACTGTAGACCTTTCCACAAGGGACAGTGAGGTCGACTGGAAGAATCTGAGAAATCTAGTGGTGTTTACAAAGGTGCCATGAAACGGAGATGACCTAGATATAAACAGTCAGGAGGGCCCTGGGACAGAGGCCACGGAATATCTGTCAAGTGACAAGATAAAACGCCTTTGATGACAAGCTCCTTTTTATACCAGGCCAAATTTACTTCCTACTGAAGATGATGCCCCATGGGGTGGAGGTCAGGTAGGGGGCAAGACTAGAAAGAACATGACAGTGTTAAAAATTACCAAGCTCCAATAAGGCGTGGGTCAAGTAGGAGGGCACAGGAACATATTTTAAAGCTATAGTAGTTAAGACACTGGTTCTATAACATGAAGAGCTAGATCAAAGGAAGTCAACCAGGCAAAAAACGAGTATCGGCAGTCAGAATAACTGAGGATAGATAAGCGAGGCTACAGACAGGGAAACAACTGGGTCAAGTTCCATTCCACAATCTGAACAATCTTTATTATCCCATGATTTTAAAAGTTTAGTGATTTGCATTGTTTAAGGGGCTCATCGTAATGATTAGAAACTCTGTTATTTTAAAAAATAACTGACATTATGTTATAACAAAAGAACATATTAAACCAAATACTTATTTCAGGGGAACAACTATTCTCTATTGTTTCCTTATGACTGCTTAACAAATTAAAGGAGTCCTGGTAGTGCAATGATTGTGCACTCAGCTGATCAGTAAAAAGGCAGCAGATGGAATCTGCTCAGAAAGAGAAAGGGCTGACAATTTACTCATAAAAATTTCAGCCTGAAAAACACGATGAGGACTGAGCGTCAAAACCCCTCCACTGCACACAGCAATTGGGCACTAATTGCTTAGCTAGTGTAACACTCACAAAGTTACATTTTCTACCCCACAGATGCTATCCTCACGAATTCAAATGTGTCTCTTTAAATTCACAGCACCACATGTTAAGGTAGAGTAGACATCTGGCTACAAGTCAAATACTTATTATGAATTCAAATGTGTCTCTTTAAATTCACAGCACCACATGTTAAGGCAGAGTAGACAGAGCAGACATCTGGCTACAAGTCAAATACTTATTTCTCTCTCCCACCCCCGTCCCCAATCTGATTTGAGTAACTGAAAATCAAATCTTGCATCCTCCAGCTCCTCTCCAGGGGTTAACTGGGGTCTTTTGGAGTAAGAGCTCATCCAGGCCTCACAATCTGGACAGAGCTGTGGCCAAAAAGCTTCTGAGGAAAGTGTGTAAAACAGGGCCAGACACAGTGCTCAGACTGTAAACGCCATTTCTGCCACCTTCTGACAGGCTGGATCCTTGAGCCAGAACAACCTATTCAAGACTCACTTCCTGACATCTGTAAGTAAAGATTCTACCTCCCATCAAAGTAGAGATGGCTACACTGAGAACATGCTCAGAATTGGGCTGTCGTGTGTAATGCAAAGACCAGACACGGTCCTTTCAACAAAGCTCTCCTTTATGTCTTTACTTCTCATATATGCAATACAGTTGCTTAATCAGAATTATGTCCAGGAAGTTCATTACTTCCTCAATACTATGTTAATTAGGAAATGGCAAGTGCCTAAAACATCCATAAGCCATTTACTGTCTTGTTAATTTGATGGCTGTACCACTGGGTCTACAGACACATGGATCAAGTATCAGCCAGCCAGGTAGGAGATAAAAATTTGAGTTAGAAACCTAATACAGCCAGAATGCCAAAGCAGAGCACGGCTTTCATCCATGAGAGTTGGGTCTCCTGTAGGAGCCCCAAAAACTGTTACAGCTCTGCTCAATCCTGAAGATATACTGAAGTGATATTTAATACTTTATAGGCTAGAGCTGTAGACTAGACAGGTTGGCAGCTGCAGCTATTTAAATTAAAATGGTAAATGTAAATAAAATGAAAAGTTTCGTTCCTAAGGTAGAATTGTCACATTTCAAGTACTTAAAGGCCCCATGTCCTGGATAGTTCATATATGGAACATTTTCGCCATAGCACTAAATGCTATTAGATTCAATTTCACCAAAAAATAAAACATGTTTTAAAGTTATCATCATTAAAACACTAGTCCTGCTGCATAAAGAATTAGATCAATGGAATAAAAAAGAGCTCATTAACAGACCAAACACCCCCCAAAATTTAGAATATGATAAAGTAGTTTCTCAAATCATTGGTGAAAGATGGATAATCAAATGAATAATGCTAGGAAAAGGACTTGTTGCATTCTACCTTATTAAAAGTTGTATTCTACCTTATTCCTTACATCAAAGATAAATCTTAGGTAGAATAAAATATAACGGTAATAAATAAAACTATGAAAATAATTAGATGAAACTTTGGGAGAATTTCTTTAAAAAAGTTATATACATAACTGTATTTCCTCCCCAGCATAAACCAAAAATCAAGCGCAGTAAATAAAAAACTAGATCTCACTACATGAAAATTAGCATGTTCTACATTGGTATAAGTATCTAAATAATTTCAAAATGCAAACTGGCAAAAATTACAGCACATAACAATAAAAAGTTTTACTTAAATAAAACAAAGAAATTAATAAGGAAAAAAAAGCCTCACACTGTTTTCTTATTAAGTGATGGATGTAACTAGGATTTTAATCAAATGTGTTTTAGAAGAAGTCCTTCGACACTATCCTCTACTAGAATAAGTAAAAACATATAGAAAGTGATGTGTATTGCTGAGAGCAATTTCCCTAAAAGAAGTAAAATCCAGAGCCAAGGAGAGAACCCCACCATAACTTACCTGGGGGTAAGCAGTGCCCATGCCAGACAAAACAGCTGAGAGGACCTCCTTGCCCCTCTCCCCAGCCCGGCTACAGACGGACAATTTGAGCAGGTCCACCAAAACCCGGGTGTCATCTGCTATTAACAAGCTTGTAAACTCATCCAAGTACTGAGGTTCCAGGCCTGATGTTTTGTTTTGGTTTTCAACATCCTAAAATGTTAAATAAATAAATAAATAATGAATAGTATGAGATAGTCATCAATTTACCAGGCTTTAGTAGATATTACATCCCACTAAGCACCATATGAATTAAAAAATACCATGCCCCCTAAATCTCTACTTAGCCATGTATTGTATTTTCAACATTAAGTTGAAATCACCAAAGCCATCTATCAAAAATAAATGCCTTAACTATTTTTTAAAATGGTAATTGACTACTGAGACCACATTCTTATCATATGTATTTGTTACAAGAGGATACCAAAATGAAGTTAAATGTGTAATCTATAACCCCCCTTAAGATATACATTAGAGGCGATAGGAGAATATAGGGCCAGACATCAAGCATGGGACGATCTCTCATCACCTACTGGATAGTTCATACCAGGAAGGATATCCTGCACTTCCTGGAAGCAAGGAATGAATTTTAAAAGCTAAGAGACCAAAGTTTCTTAAAGTGGGAGAGCAACCAGGCCCACTGACAAAATTCCCTTTATTAATGGCCATTAGTACTAGCCCCACATCTTGCCAGCACTGGGGCTTTGTGCTGGACCCTGAGGCAATCCAGTCAGCCAACTCTCTGAACCTCAATCGCTTCTGGGGGCGCAGTTGGACAGATTTCGAAGGCAGCTTTATGCAGACATAATCATTATCCAAGATTCACTTATAATGCCCCCTTCTTCCTTTACTGCTTTGTCCTCCAGTGCCCTCCCACTCCACCTCCGCCATATAACATACATGTACATACATTAAAAAAGAAGCAAAAATCTTCAACCACAAGGCAGTTTTAGTATTTACTTAATTTTCTTTGATTTTTGTACTTTGGTTCTATTATAATACATTCACTAATTTTTTTCTACTTCTCTCAACTCCCTCTTCAGATGTCCTCTTCAAGTGCAAACTCAACCACCAGGGAATATGCACCACCACTCCCCAAATAAAAACAGAGGCCAGAAGACACCCACCCACACAAGGCCTCCACCACCCAGGGCACAGTCACATGCAAATTCATGCTAGGATAGCAGCAAGACCTCAGCACTCACACCTCCGTTTTTTTGTCTCTTTAATTTAGTGGTTCTCAACCTTCCTAATGCCTCGACCCTTTAATACAGTTCGTCTGATTGTGGTGACCCACCCACACCAACCATAAAATTAACTTTGCTACTGTTATGCAGTGGTGATCCCTATGAAAGTGTCATTTGACCCCCAAATGGGTCATGACTCACAGGTTGAGAATCACTGCTGATTCCTCCATATCCTTGCACATATTTTCCTGCCATCTTTTTCCTGATAAAATATATTTTCATAAACTTATTACTTGATTACCTCTCTTACAATGCATTTTCCCAAAATTTTACAAACCTCTTGGTTTATCCAGAGAGCCACCTATTGTTATCATGACTTTTGTTATATTTGTTGTTTTCTCCCCCACTTTCCTCATACACTGATCTCACTCTCCTTTTCTCTTTATCACCACCATATGTCTGCCAGCTTCTCTCAGGCCTCTCCCACATCATCAGATAGAGCCAATTTCCTCTACATGACTCAGCAGATCATGCATCACTAACAGTTGTAATACAAAGCTGAGGAAGCAGCAGTCAACCACAGTACATTATTTTCAGACAAGGTCAGAGATGACTATGGACAGAGAATAAAGAATAATAGTAAACAAAGCTGCGAGCCTCAGGCAGGACATCACCACCACAAAACCAATACAAGGAAACAACACTAAAAAACCAGAAACATGGAAGGAGAACAAAGACACTAATAAGATGACAAAAGAGGACGGGGCCTAGAAGCCAACAGCAAGCACAGAAAAATGAAAGCAACCACCCACATCCATCACACAGATTTAATGCTCAATCTAAAGACAGAGAGCGACAGACCTAAATCCAAAGACATAAATAGACTAACAGTCAAATGATGGCAAAGCACCTGCCAAGAAAATGACAGCAATAAAAAGCAGGACACTACACAATGGTTAAAGGAACAACAGACCAGGAACAAATAAACTTAATAAATATATACACAGTGAATAAAGAAAACCTCAAAGACATCAACAAAATGCTCAGAGTTAAAAATAAAAATAAATAGCTGGACAAAAACAGGAGATGTCAAAGTATCACTCTGCAAGGAAGATCACTGGGGAAAAATACTCAGGAAGAAAGAAGAGCTAAACAACACAATCAACCAAACATATACAGAGCACTCCACCCCACAGGAACACAATATACATTCTTCTCCAGCACACACAGAACATAGTCTACAATATAGTAGCCCCAACAAATTTGACAAGAGAAAAAAATGGAAATCAATAACAGAAAGAACAGAACATAAAGACAAATGCATGGAGACTGAACAACATACTATTTAAAAATGACTGGGCGATAGATCAAATAAGGGATGAAACTAAGAAATTCCTTGAAATAAATAAGTAGACAGCATACCGCAACCATTGGGACACAGCAAAAGCGGGTAACAGAGGGCAATTTAAAGCAATCAATGATACACGAAAAAAGAGGAAAAATAAAAAATCAGTATCTTCAAATAATACCACGAAGAACAAAGAAATCATACAGATTAGACCAAAAATAAACAAACTGGAAAATAGAAAAATGGGGAGGAAAAGACAAGAAATTAGTCTTTTGAAATGAACAAAATCGACAAATCACTGTAAAACTTAAATCCAGATGCAAACACCTGGAATTAGAGATGAAAGGGCGGCATCACAACAGATCCAAATGAAATAAAAATAGTTAACAGACTCTATGAAGAACTGCACTCCAACAAATTTTATACTCTAGAAGAAATACAGAAATATCTAGAACTGTCATCTACCCTGAATACACACTGATGACTACAGAAAACCTGAACAGACCCATAACAAAAGCACAGAGAAGGTCATCAAGAAATTCCCAAGCAAGAAATTCCCAGGACCAAATAGCTTCACAGAGAAAGTCTACCAAGTATCTAGGGAAGAGCGGTCACTAATTTTTTACAGACTACTTCAAGATACAGAAAGGAACAGAAAAGTCCCAAACTGATCCTATTAAGTGAACATAACACCTTGACACCAAAGCCAGGCAAAGACTCGACAATGGCAGAAAACTAAAGACCAATATTCCTCATGAACTTAGATGCAAAAGTCTCAAAATTCTGGCCAATGAAATCCAACAACAAACCAAAACAATAATTCATCATGAGCAAGGATTCATACATGGGATGAAAAGATGGTTCAATATTCAAAAAACAATGTAATCCACCACATAAACAAGACAAAGAATAAGAATAACATGATCATATCAGTAGATGCAGAAAAACCATTTGACAATATACAACACTAATTTCTAATAAAGGCACTCAGTAAAATAGGAATAGAAGGGAAATTATTCAACATAATACAGGTCATATAACAGAAATCCAACAGCCTATATCAAACTCAACAGGGGAAACCAAAAACATTACCCCTGAAACTGGGAGCGAGACAGGGTGTTCTTTATCATGACACGTATTCAACATCGTACTGAAGTCTTAGGCAGAACCATCAGACAAGACACCCAGAGAATACAGTAGGACAGAAAAGAAGTGAAACTTGCTATTTATGTAATTTATTTTTATAGAGAAAGAAACCTAAGTACACCACAAAGTGAGTCTAGGAAATAACTGAGTGTCTTGGTAAAGTAGCAGGATAAAAGAGCAAGCAGAAACCAATGGGATTCCTACAAACCAGTAGAGAGAGCTCCGAAAAAAGAGAGCAAAACACAGTATCATTCACAATAGCCACACAAAAGTAAAATACCTAGGAATAAACCCAACAAAAAGACATGCAGAAAGAAAACTAAAGAATACTATTACAAAAAAACAAGTCTTCTATAAATGGAAGAAAAACGTGTTCATGTGTGGTAGTCGCCTAATCTGGTGTCAATTTAAGGATTAGGAGTGTAGGGGTGAAGTCTAGGCTGTCAGTCTGGAGACAGCCAATGAGACGTCTGTGTGGGCATGGCCTTCTCCTGAGAATTCTTGGAAATCTGGTACTTCCTCCTTGGAGGCGGAAGACACTTCTCTCTCTCTGCCACTCTCTGGGAGATATTGCAGAAGGCAAGCCACATGGATGCAACCAGACCTCTGAAGCCAGAGAAGCCACAGAGAGACCCCTGCCGGTGCTGAGATGCTTACAACACCGCTGGGCCCAAAGACTTTCTACCCACTGGACTGTGATCGTCCTGCATTTGGCTTCATTGCATGTGTTTCGTGAGTCTAAAGAGGACTCTATAGATTGGTATTGGACATATGGCCTAATATCAGACTTATGGCCTTGGACTGGACTGAGTTGGGATGTTTTCTCAATTTTCAATACCTCTGGTATAAACATCACTTTCTTATACACATATGCATGTCAATGGATTTGTTTCTCTAGTCTACCCAGACTAACTCATCATGGTAAGATTTAGTATTGTGAAAATGTTAAATGTAAACATTCTACAAGTACAGAAAAATACCAATCCAAATCTGAACTTCATTCTTTAAGAAATGGAAAAAGAACTAGTTACTGTCTTCTTATAGAGAGGGAAAAAGGCCAGGGTGAGCCAAGAACTCCTCAAAAAGAAGCGCAAAGTAGGACACATTGCAATCCCCAACCTCAAAACTGACAACATAGCTACAAAACAGTCTGATCCTAGTACAAGGATAGATACATAGACTAAAGGAACAGAAAACACAAAATAAAAGCATCTACCTGTAGACAGCTTATTCTTGACAAAGAACAAAAAACCATTAAATGGGAAAGGCATACTTTCTTCAAGCAGTGGTGCTGGAAAAAGGGGATCTGCATCTGCAGAAAAATGAAATAGGACCTGCCTCATCCTATGCACAAAATGAGTTCAAGATGGATTAGAACCCTAAATATAAGCCCCATAGCTATCAGAATCATCAATGAGAAAATAGGGACACACTTCTGGGGTGTGGCAGCTGTATGATCTGGTGTCAATTTGAGGATTAACTGTAGGGGTGGAGTCTATCAACAATCAGGATATAGCCCATGAGGCCTTTTATGTGGGCATGGCCTTCTCCTGAGGATTCTGGAAACTGCAGTATCTGCTCCTGGGAGGCAGGAGAGACTCTCTCTCACTTCTCACTCCCTGGAGAAACTCTACTGACAAGACACATGGCATGTGCCCTGGGAGCTGGAGAAGTCACCTGGACCTACCCTGATGCAACAAAACCTCTGGAGCTGGAGAAGCCATGTAAAGACACCTGCCAGCACTGAGATGCTTACAATGCCATTTGATCCAGAAGACATCCAACTCACTGGCCTGTGATCTTCCTGCACTTGGCATCAGTGCATGTGTTTTGTGAATCTGAAGAGGACTTTATGGATTGGTATGAGATATATATGGGCTAATATCGGACTTAATGGACTTGATCTGGACTGGGGATGTTTTCCCAATATTCAACTACTCGTGTATACAAAGCTCCTTCCTATACACATGAGTCTCCATGAATTTGTTTCTCTAGTCAACCCAGATTAACACCTGCGGCATAGATACTGCAGGGCATTCACAGACTACCAAATATAATAAAGGAAACACACACATTGGGTGACAACATAGATGACTGGAACCTTTTAAAATGAAAACACTTATTCAAAAAAAAATCATCAAAATACTAAAACGAGAACCCAAAGATTGAGAAACATCATTACTAACCAGACAATGGAAAAGGGATTAATTACTAAAATCTATAGAATTCTCAATAAGAAAAAAACCAAATAATCCAATTAAAAAAATCATGTCCAAAAAGGGACACAAATATAGGGTTAGGGTTAGGATAAAAAAAGGACACAAATGTACAATTCACAAAAGATTACACTCAAATGGTTAACAAACATGAGGAAATGTTCATGATTACTAGACATCATGGCTATGCATATCAAACCAATGATGAGATTTCATCATACACCCACGCAACAGTCCAATTCATAAAAACAAAGAACAAATGCTGGAAAAGGTACGGAGAGATTGGAACTTTCATAAATTTCTAGTGAGCTTGGAAATATGTACAACCACTTGTAGTTGTCCATATTTGCTAACGGCACCACCTAAACCTAGGGAGAACAGAAATAGCATAATAAATACTCAGCAACATCTCAGCAGGGCATATACCCCAAATAAGAGACGGAACGGAACAGATGTATACTCTCACATGGTTCATAGACGCACAATTCACAATAACAAGAGGTTGGAAACATCCAAATGCCCATCACTAGAGGAACAGATAGAGGAATTCTGGTGTATACACACAATGGAACACTATGCATCCAGAGTAAACTGCAATGAAACCATGAACCATCCCCTGACATTGATGAAATTCAATACCAGTATGCTGAGTGAAGTTCATCAATCACACACAAAAAAAACGAATATTGTGTAAGTCCACTACTATAAGGATAAACTCCAAGATGAAAGCAGGCTTCTGCTCTCAGATCATATAATGTTCGATTCCGGTCTCCTGAGCAATGAAGTAGAGGAGCATGCCTAGTGCCCATGAATTATACATCACTCCCTTTAACGGTACAACTTAAAAGCTCTTACTTCAGCAGATGAGTGGGAGTGATAATCAAACCAATTTTTCTGGTTTCCCAGGTAATAATTAGGTACCTCGGCTTATACTCGTCGGCTTATATTCGAGTATATACGGTATACAAATTAAAGAATTTAAAAAGAGACAAGACATAATCCTGAGTTGGATCCTTAGACTTATAGAGAATAGTGGGACAATGGGAAAAATATGAACAGATTAACAGATTCTAAAGTAATGCTGGATCAATCTACATGCTCTGTCTGACTCTGGCAGTCACACTGTTTATGTAGTGATTAGACTTGCTCTCAGAAAATACATGCTAGGATTTTATCCAGAAAATTTTCCCCAAATGGTTGAGAAATGTTAAACAGGTAGAGCATCCAAGTGAAAGGCACACTTCTATAAGGTGTGTATAAAACGTAAATCATTTCAAAGGTTAAAGAAGGCAGACTCTTACTTCTTTGGTTTTGGTCATGGTTTCTGCAATGATGCTGGCAGCTCCTGGATCATCTGTCACAGGAATGAACGGCCTTGAAGAAGCTGACGCGGCAGAGGGGGTCACTGCAGGGGGAGTCACAGCATCTTCAGAAGAAAGTATCTAAATTTTAAAAGTACACAAGAAAGGAAACAACTCAACAACATGGTACACTTCCTACACAGGTGTGAAATTTCTTATGCAAACCACTTTGGATCATTCAAAATGTTCTAAGCTTTACAGTGGTAACAGTCCTTATACACATCAGCAACCACCTAGAGTCGGATTGGGGACAATCCGACAAAGTCAAATTACTTTCACAATTGTAGTAAAACCTACTGATACTGCCATGAACCAAACTAAACTGAGTTGCACAACTCTTCCTATCTGAGAAATGTTAGATTACAATTTAACACCTTATCATTTGATCTCCCCTTTGACCCTTTTTTAATTTGTTCTGGTTTTTATTATTTTCTACATTATCTTCAATTAAGGTTTCTTTGTTTTGCTTTATTATTGTTAGTATTTTTTGTTTTATTTTGTTCACTTTCCTATATATGAAATCCAGTACAGGTAAATCTATAGAGATGGTACCTGGATTAATGGCTTCTTATGGCATGACAGGGGAGGTCGAGGGAAATGGGGAGCTAATAACCAGGAGTACCCAAAATAAATGTTCTAAAACTGACTATGGTGAGGACAATATAACTTTTCTTGATATGACCAAATTAATGAATTGTGATAGGTGGATTATGTGGCAACTTAAAAAAAAATAATGGGATGATTTATAATGTTCTATCATAAAATGTAATGATGACTCTAAGCCAGAAACAATCTTTTAAATGAGACACATAGCTAAATGGCTTAATATAATGGACTTTATAAAACATAAAATCTTTTCCCATTGCAATACTAAAAATATTTTTTAATAATCTAAATTTTCTAGTTCAAGCCCAAAATTCGTAGTAGCCAGAAAAACTCTCAATGAAAAAATGGTATTTTCCCCAAGAAAAAATTACTACCTTTTTACATTCTAATATAATATTGCTTTATTTTTATCTTAGGAGCCCTGGTGGCATAGTGATTTACGTGGGGGGCTGCTAACCAGAAGGTCAACAGTTCAAAATTGCCAGCAGCTCCTCAGGAGAAAGATGAAGCTTTCTACTCTCATAAGAATGTACAGCGGCAGAAACAACAAGAGCAGTGCTACTCCATCCTATAGGGTTCCTATGAGTCTGAATGAACTCCAAGGCAATGAGAATTTCTTCTGGTGTATGTTAAAGTTTCCTCTTTACCTCTCCTCTCTTTTCTTGCCATGGATTTGGGCTCAATCTGTCTTCAATATCAATACCCAACATACAATCTTCTCCACTCAAGGGACTGGCCATAGCAGGTCCATCAGAAGGAGGTGCTGGGGACGAGTATGAGGGGCACTCTACTGGACTCATCATGCCTGCTGGCATCAAGGCACCGACTGCTGCATCTCTATCCAAACAGAAAGATAAGCCTTTAGTGAACTATCATTTCATGCTACACAACATGGGCATTAGAAGCTGGGATTATTTCGCGTTGATGGATTGCCTCAATTTTATAATGATACATGTAAAAGAGAGTTTGGGAAAAAGCAGATGTGTTTACAAGTAGTCATTAGTCAAATATTTAAACAGCTACTCAAGATGCCATTTATTTTGAGTACGATAGTGAGGACAGGTGGAAGCTGCCAAACAAAATATAGACTAGAATAACAGAAAATTCCTCAGGTGTGACTGAAGCCTGAAGACCAGTTACTTCACCGTCCTGACATTTCATTCTAGTTCTATAATATAGTAAGATTCTTATATCATGGTTTACTTCTGTCTTCCAGGCCCATAACCAGGATACACTGATAAACAACTTATAAGAAACTAGCAGCAAAATATTCAGAAAGGTACTACCACCAAAAAGCCGCCTAATTAACTGTTCAAGTGAAAAGGATGACAGGGAGGCCTGTAGATTACTTTAAATAATTATCAAGGCTTTTTTCATCTTTCACAAAAAGAATAATTTAAAAATTAATTTGGTTTATGAACTCTTATTTCCATGCTCATGAGAGGAGGTGGGTTGATACCAGCATTCTCCATAAAAGGATATATTTACTACAACTCATGGTACTTAAAGAGAATAACACATTAAGAGACGTACAGACAATAACAATGTAATAAAATCCAGAGTTTACACGATTACGGCATTTAACAAGTAGCAAACGAGCCTACCTGGCATACATGATTTGCAATGCTGTGAGTATATGAGATAGGGCTTGCTGCTTGGCCAGATTTCCATCCAATGATAATAGAATCTTGGCAAGAGAAGGGCGGTTTGTCTTAGAATTATTTGCACCACTGATTTTGTTACTGGAAGCAGGAGAATCGGCATCTGAAGGCACACCTAAAAGAGGGAATTAATTTGGTTCTATTTTAGAAATCAAAAATTTCCTTATCTCTACAGCCTCAGCGTACTCCTAAAATAAAAAGTAATCTGCACTTTGTTGTATTATGGAATAGAGATTACACATCAATGACCTTTCATAGTAACAACCCTTTAGCTTCTTTGTTCATCTATACAGAAACTATTTCCAGCAAAGTTTACCTTCAATTATAAAAAAATGAAGATACTTCACAAAATACATTTATAAGGTTGTTGCTAGGTGACGTCGAGTCAGTTCTGACTCATAACAACCCTCTGTACCGCGTGCTCAAATCGGCCACACAGTAAGCATGTCACTGCTGTCTATGTCACCCCCTCTGTCAAGGGCCTTCTTTGCCGCTGTTCTTCTAATTTACCAAGTGCAATGTTGTCCTCCAGGGACTAGTCTCCCCTGACATGCACAGCATCTCACTCTCCTTGCTTCCAAGGAGCATTCTGGCTATGCTTCTTCCAAGACAGAACTGCTGCTTCCTTTGCAAGTCTATGGGAGTTTCAATATTCTTCAGCACTGTAATTCAAACACCATGATTCTTCATCTGTCTTTCTTACTCAGTCTCCCACTCTCACACTCTCATAAAGCTACTGAAAATACCATGGCTTGGGTCAGGCGCGCCTCGGTCCTCAAAGTAACATCTTTGCTTTTGTACATTTTAAGGAAGTTTTATGAAACAGTTTTACCTAATGTAATACATCATCTGAACTCTTGACTGCTGCTTCCATGAGCATTGATCATGGACCCAAGCAAGCCAAAATCTTCTGACAACTTGAAACTTTTCTCCATTCATCACGCTGTTACGTGTTGGAGCAGTTGTGAGGATTCTGGTCTTCTTTACGTTGAGTGGTGACGCACACTGAAAGCTGTACTCCTTGATCTTCATCAGCAAGTGTTTCAAGACTTCCTCACTTTCAGCAAACAAGATTGTGTTGTCTGCATATCGTAAATTGTTAATAAGCCTTACTCCAATCTTGATGATACAGGTTTTTTTCATGTAAGTCAGCTTCTCAGATGATTTGCTCAGCATACAGACTGAATAAGTATGGTAAGAGGGATACAACCCTGACACACGCCTTTGCTGATCTTAAATCATGCGGTACTCCCTTGTTCTTGCTGACCTACTGTCTCTTGGTCCAGGCACAAGTTCCGCAGGAGCACACGGCAGTGCTCTGGAATTCCCAGTTTTCTCAAAGTTATCCAGTTTCCAAGTAGCTTGACAGAGTCAATGAAACACAAGTAACCATCTTTCTGGTATTCTCTGCTTTCAGCCAAGCTCCATTTCATATCAGCAATAATAGCCTTAAATCCATGTCCTCTTTGGAATTTGGCCTGAATTTCTGGCAATTCGCTGTCAATGTACTGTTGTGACAATTGCTGATCTTCAGCGAAAGTTCACTGGAATGTGTTATCAAAGATATTGATATATAATTTGTTGGGTTGCCTTTCTTTGAAATGAGTACAAATATGGATCTTTTCCAGTCAGCTGGACAGGTGGCTGTCTTTTAATGTTCTTGGCAGAGATGAGTGAGTGTTTCATGTGCTTCTTCAGCTTCTTGAAACGTTTCAATGGGTACTCCATCAAATTCCAGAGCCTTGTTTTTGGCTACTGCTTTCAGTGCAACTTGAACTTCTTTCAGTACCATCGATTCTTGCTCATATACTAGCTCCTGAAATGGTGGAATGTCAGCTAGTTCTTTTTGATACCATGACTCTGTGCCTTCTTCCCATTTTATTTCGATGCTTTCTGAATCACTCAAATACTTTACCCATGAAATCTTACAATACTGCGACTCAAGGCATGCATTTTTTCTTTAGCTCTCTCAGTTTAATATATGCTGCGCCTTTAAGAGGCCAGACACTATAGCTTTTGATAGCTGGGCACCATCAGCTTTCTTCACCACATTTGCTTATGCACCCACTTTGTCTTCAGCAATCGTTTCGGGGTAGGCTAGTGTGCTTCTTCCATGTGGGTTTTGATGTTTCTCAGCTAGATGGCCACTTGTTCATCTTCAGGCCTTTAAGACCCTATATGTTATATCTTTTGATAGCCAGGCACCATCAGCTTTCTTCACCACATTTACTTGTGCACCCATTGACTTTAAGGATTGTGCCAGGAAGGTAAGCATCTCAGAATGCCGAATTGTTAGAACAAAGTGTTCTTATGTTGAGGGACTACTTGAGTAGGGGACCAAGGTCCATCTGCTTCCTTAATACTAAAGCTATAAATATATATACATAGATCTATTTCTCCTTCATCGCATATAAATATATTTACATCTGTATATGCCTGTATTTAGATCTCTATAAATGCCCTTTGCCTCCTAGTTCTTTCCTCTTGTCCCACTATCATGTTCTGCCTTCGTTTGGGTTTCAGGAATTCCTCTCGGTTGCATTGTCCTTGATCCAGCTCTGCCAGAACTCCTACACCCTCTTTGCCACTGATTTTAGATCATTTGTTGTTCCCTTCTCCCTGGGTTTCTTAGCACCCACTTCCTTTTCCTGCCCTCCCACTCTCCCTTGACCCCCGGAACCGTCTTCCAGCTTGTTTATCCCACCTAACCCTTCCAGATAGACATGCAGTGGCAACAATATGCACCATCAGAAACTAAGGACAACGAAGCAACAATAGAAAATAAAACAATAGCTACCACAACAACAACAAAAAAACCCTATTATCTAGCTGAGAAACAACAAAGCCCGCATGGAAGAAGTTACACCAGTGTATCCCGACACGATCGCTGAAGACCAAGAGTGTGCATAAGCAAATGTGGTGAAGAAATCTGATGTAGCCAATCAAAAGATATAGAGTCTGGGGTCCTACAAGCTTGAAGATAAACAAGAAGCCATCTAAGTGAGAGACAACAAAGCCCACATGGAAGAGGCACACCAGCCTGTGAAATCACGAGGCGTCAAAGGGATCAAGTATCAGACATCAAAGAACAAACAAACAAACAAAAAAACCCCATAGCATTGTGAATGAGGGGGAGTGCAGAGTGGGGATCCAGGCCCCATCCGTGGGCAATTGGACATCCCCTTGAAGAAGGGCCATGGGGAGGAGATGAGTCAGTCAGGGTGCAATGTAGTAATGATAAAACATACAATTTTCCTCTAGTTCTTGAATGCTTCCTCCCCTCCCACTATATTGATCCCAATTCTACCTTACAAATCTGGCTGGACCAGAAGGATGTACATTGGTACAGATAGAAACTGAAAACACAGGAAATCCAGGACAGATGAACCCCTCAGGACCAGTGGTGAGAGTGGTGATACCGAGAGAATGGAGGCAGGGTGGGGTGAAAAGGAGTAACCGATTACAGATTTACATAAAACCTCCTCCCTGGGGGATGCACAGCAGAGAAGTGGGTGAAGAGAGATGTCAGAGGGTGTAAGATATAACAAAATAATAATTTATAAATTATCAAGGGTTCATGGGGGCAGAGGGAGCTGCGAGGGAGGGGAAAAATGAGGAACTGATACCAAGGGCTCAAGTACAAATCAAATGTTTTGAGAATGAGCGAAACAAAAGTACAAAAATACTTGACACAATGGATGGATGGATTGTGATAAAGAGTTACACAAGCCCTCAATAAAATGACTGGGGGAAAAAAGTTCACTTTAAGAAAAAGAAAATATTAAAAACATCTAAATGACAAAAAAAATACACTGAGCCTGTCCTTCCTTTTGGATTTTCTAACTCTAGGTCTGTGTACAACATATATAATTGGGTGGAATCTGACAAGCCCTCTAATTTGAAGAAAGCTGACGGTAAGGGAGAGAAAGGTGTCAAGAATCCACAAGACACTGCCGGAAAGTAGAATGTTCCCCAGAAAAGAGCTTTGGAGATCGACAAATGGCCACCCTCAGTCCTATGTCAATTCCACCTCTAATAAGGTTTCAACAGAGTGATGGGCAAGGAAATAAGAAACTTTACATAGACAAGGAATGGAGCGCATAAAGCATTAAAGACATTGGTAACACACATATTCATAGACAGTCCAGAATATTGCCTGTTTCAACAGGGAAAGCCTAAACCCCTATTTCACAGGGCCTTGGGAGACTGAGGGCTTGCCTCCATGGTAGAAAATAATCAGAATAAATTGCTCTCCCAGGAGCCCAGGTGGTGTCGTGGGTTATGAACTGGGCTGCTAGCCCGAAGGTTAACAGTTAAAACCAGCACAGCAATCCAGGAGAATGATGGGACTTTCTGCTCTTGTAAAGGTTATAGTCTCAGAGACCCACAGGGCAATTCTATTCCATCCTACAGGTTGCTACCACTGAGAATCAACCTAATGTCAGCTTGTCTGTTTTGCCGATAACTAAAGGTCTCCACGACCCATGTGTGTTTGTCATTCTGTGGTATGATGGAAGCTACATGATCAGTATTTCAAATACCAGCAGGGTTATATATTGCTAGGGACAGATTACCCAATAAGTAAGGTAAACACAGGCATTCTTGTACTTACTTGCTAATATGTAGTAAACAATTTCACATAGATTTCACATCTTTGATTTTAGTATGTAGGTAAGCATTAAAATTTCATCTATATGTAATGTTTCCAACTAACTTAGCAACAAATTGATAAGACCTTGGATCCATGTTTTTAAGGAACGAAGCCTCTGATTTCTTTTAGAAAACAAAAGCTATATATGTCAGCATATCAATGTATCTGTAATTTGGTATGATCCACAGTTGGCTATCTGTATAATCTATAAAACTTAGGTGAACATCATTCTGGTATCCAACTGACACCAGCAGTGATATCCCTCATTCTACCACCTCTTCCGAAAGCAGCTTGAAATTCTGGGCAATTCTCTGCTAGTGTTTGCCTTTAGTCATTTTTAAATTATCTTTAGCAAAATACTGCTAGTTTGAGATATTAATAATATGGTTCAGTATTTCCTTTGATCATCTTTCTTTGGAATGGGCACAAATTTGGATCTCATCCATGGTCAGGTGGTTGTTTTTCTATTTTTCTGTGCCTTGATTCATTAAGGAAATTCAAACTGTCACTACACACATATGCGAACAGCTAAAATGACAAAGACTAACCGTATTAAGCATTCGCAAGGACGCAGAACTCTGGAATTCTCAGTGACTTCTAGTGGTTTCCAATTAGCAACAGAGTTTACTATCAACTTAAATTAACCATCCAACTATTTTACTCCTATTTCAACTAAAAGAAATACAAAGACTTCTACACGACTCTCCTTTTCTAAACAGTAGGTTAAATGATAGACCATTAATTAATTCTATTATCAAAAGAATTACCATATGCCCTAGGGGGATGATTTATACTACCAAATAAAATGAAGATGATATCTCTGAAATAGACATGTTTTTTGATCTTGCACTTAACTATATGGCTTAATCTAGGAAAAATTACTTCTTATGACATAGCCTTACTTGACACTTACTTGAACAAATCACTGAAGACACATGTGCCAGAGCAGTGTGGTAAAGAAACCAGATGGTGCCAGCCAGCAAAGAGAAGAGTATGTGAGGTTTTAGCTAAATGAGGTGTCAGCTAAATCCATAAGGAAGAACCACACCAGCCCGTGTAACCCAAGGATTATAAATTAAAAAATCCAAGCCTAGAGGAGGGAATGGAATTAGAGTTTAAATCCTGAGGACCCAGTTTACAGAAGGCCATGGATGGTAGTGAAAGCCTAAACCAATTTGCAGTGTCTCCGCAGAACTAAGCCCCTGGATGCCTCTCTCTGACCACTGCCCAGAGATGTGAGTAGCCTCGTCCTCCGAGTACACTCTAGGGGGTTAATGCAGATGTTGTTAGGCTAATATCAGAGTACACTCTGGAGGGTTAATGCAGATGTTACTAGGCTAATATCAGAGTACACTCTGGAGGGGTTAATGCAGATGTTGTTAGGCTAATATCAGAGTACATTCTAGGGGGTTAATGCAGACGTGGTTAGGCTAATATCAGAGTACATTCTAGAGGGGTTAATGCAGATGTTGCTAGGCTAATATCAGAGTACACTCTGGAGGGTTAATGCAGATGTTGTTAGGCTAATATCAGAGTACACTCTAGGGGGTTAATGCAGATGTTGTTAGGCTAATATCAGAGTACACCCTGGAGGGTTAATGCAGATGTTGTTAGGCTAATATCAGAGTACACTCTGGAGGGTTAATGCAGATGTTGTTAGGCTAATATCAGAGTACACTCTAGGGGGTTAATGCAGATGTTGCTAGGCTAATATCAGAGTACACCCTGGAGTGTTAATGCAGATGTTGTTAGGCTAATATCAGAGTACACCCTGGAGGATTAATGCAGATGTTGTTAGGCTAACATCAGAGTACATTCTAGAGGGGTTAATGCAGATGTTGCTAGGCTAATATCAGAGTACACCCTGGAGGGTTAATGCAGATGTTGTTAGGCTAACATCAGAGTACATTCTAGAGGGGTTAATGCACATGTTGTTAGGCCAATATCAGAGTACACCCTGGAGGGTTAATGCAGATGTTGTTAGGCTAACATCAGAGTACATTCTAGAGGGGTTAATGCAGATGTTGCTAGGCTAATATCAGAGTACACCCTGGAGGGTTAATGCAGATGTTGTTAGGCTAACATCAGAGTACATTCTAGAGGGGTTAATGCAGATGTTGCTAGGCTAATATCAGAGTACACCCTGGAGGGTTAATGCAGATGTTGTTAGGCTAACATCAGAGTACATTCTAGAGGGGTTAATGCAGATGTTGTTAGGCTAATATCAGAGTACATTCTACAGGGGTTAATGCAGATGTTGTTAGGCTAATATCATCAATTCTCTCTCTGACTCACTGTATTTTAGTTTTTATTTTCTGCTCTCTTTTAGCCCAAGGTTTTTCTACATTTTGTTATTGTCGGGGTGGCAAGGGGTTTGTGTATTTTCTTTATATGAAATCCAAGATTGGTAAATCTACACAGTAAGTAGATGAATAATTTCCTATGGAATGTGCCTGGGAAATTGGGGGAAAGAAGGGAACTAATATTAGTAAGTACTCAGAACAAAAAAAATGTTATCAGATTGATTGTGCTGAAGAGTACAAAACTTCCTGAAATATGCTTCAGTACTTGCATTGTATGGTATGTAAATTATGTCAACAAAACTGTTTAAAATAGTTTTTTTTAAAGACTTGTACATGAGTGTTCACAGCAACTGTATTTGTAATGCCAAATCTGAAAACAAATCAAGGATCTATCATCAGTTCAAGAGGTTAATACATTATGGTATATCCATAAATGAAATACTATTCAACAGGAATAGAAGAGTAAACTATTGATTCGCAAACTATAGACAAATCTCAAAGTTTTATACTAATAAAAATGTCAGTTTAAAAAAATATATACTATTTGACTCCATTTATATAAATATATAAAAATGCAAGAAGATCTTAATTGAGAGAGAACATGCTAGTAGTTGTGGTAGAGCAGGGAAATGTGTGCAGTCACAGTGCATACATATATTAAAATAGATCAAAGTGTTCATTTTTTAATACATACAGTATTTTGTATGTAAGTTTTGCCTAAGCAAAGGTGTTTAAAAATTGAAAGGTACTAGTGTCTGCACCTAACGAGCAACGATTATAAAGAATCTTCCCCATTTGCATACATAAACAATACCACAAGAGTGAAGACCTGAGAAAAATTAACATCACACTTTCTTATAAAATTCTCACACAGCACCCACAAACCCCATGTATGATTTTCACATGGAGAGTTAATGTAAAGCGAATGTCTCACCAGAGAGTGCTGTTCAGCAAATGCAATGTTGAAATGCGGAGGAGAGTCTATTGAAACGTAACTCTTACCTAAATAGCAAGCACCTAAAGCGTCTCTTGCGGTTTGGAAGAGGACTGGCTCATGGACCGAGAGCGCTGCCACGTCGGCAGTGGTCCAGGCCACACTGTGAGATGACCCACAGGCCACGCGTGTGATTTTCTGCCCCTCCAAGCCTTGTACAAGGGTGGGCTTTCTGTTGACTGTGGTTGTGCCATTGCCCTGCTGTCCATGGTCGTTATCCCCCCAAGCATATACCTGTTTAAAAAGAAAAAAAAATCAGAATTTTTTGATCTTCCAGACATTTTCTCTAAATCTGCTTCAAAGTGCTTCAAGTTTATTTACAGGTGAAAGAATATAATTAAAAAAATCATTTTATTGGGGGCTCATACAACTCTTATCATAATTCATACATACATCAATTATGTATGAATATAATTCTTAAAGGCAAAGAGGAAAACACTGCACATTTTTAAGTCATCTGTATGCAGGCAGTCTCCACCTTTGGAAGGCCCTGTTCTTGCTGCTGCTGGGTCCCTCCAAGTTGGTTCCGACCCACAGAGACCTTATATATGACACGGGAACACCCTGATGGATCCTGTCCCATTTTCTAACTGGTAGGTTGGAGCCCACCGTCGTTGCCACTGTGTTCATCAATCTTGTGGAGGAGCATCCTCCTCAAAGCCTGCCTCTCTACCAAACCTGATGTCATTGTCCAAGAACGGGTCTCTCCTGATAACATGTATAAAGTGAGTGAAACAAAGGCTCACATCCTGGCCTACAAGAATTCTGGCTATCCACCTTCCTAACAGATTTCTTTGTTCTTTTGGCAGTGGATACCAAGAAAGGTCTGTCTTCATCTAAGTGCAACAGTAATTTAGTTTACAAGGAAAATGATAAAACAATATGCTCATAGTTCAAGTAATTTGCCTTCAGGTAATTATATGTATACATTTAAAATTTCATTTTCTTTAGAAAATGTTCATTGTTAATTTCGTCATAAGTTTTCAAAAAACAACTTATGGGTCTGTCATTCACCACTCAAGTTCAACTCCTCGCTAGTCCTCCATCCTCTAATAAAAATTACTGCTTTTATCTTACTAATAGGAGGACTTTGAACAATATTTTGATGTAGATTTTCCTTCAATTGCTTTGAGTGGGAAATGTCATATTTCCTAACATATGGCAGTAAGTGGATATGCTAGCATATCCCTATTACGTTCCTGACCTGTGTTGACAAGTGGCAAAGGAAATACTCGTAAACATAGTATATCAAGTCCCACACTCGTGGTTCCGCAGATACCAACCACTGCCTTTATTTCAGTGAGAATGACCATCCCCAGTCCAAGAACCCACATGACTACAGGTGGCTACAGTTACCTGCCCTGAGTCAGTAACCGCTAGGCAATGCAGTGCACCAACAGCCACATGCACAATCTTCTTTCCTCTCAGGCCTTCCACCGCCTGTGGTTTCCGCACATGGACATCAGAGCCATGACCCAGCCTAAAGTAATCCCCCTTGCCCCTACAAAGTCAACAAAACACATTGCAATGTATTATAGTTTGCCAACGCTATACAACAACTCATTCATTATTCTGCAGATTTTTGAGCAAAATCAAGGATAACATCACTTACAGGCTATAAGGATTTTGGAGTTATTATATAATCATATACCATCAATTCCAGTTAATTCCTTAATTCTGCTCTCTAGATACTTTATATCCATTTAAAATATTAAAGTTTCTGTTCTACATTCATAAACCATCTAAAAGGATGACAAAACAACCTCAAATGCATCTTAAAAAATCCTATATGATGTAGTTCTGCCAAAAGTTGCCTCTATATTAGTCAAAAGCAATTTTTCTCATGCTGTCCAAGTTCAGTTTTGGTTGTTCCACTCTCTTAAACTTTAACAAACACTCACATGAAATACAAATGTGTGTGCCTTATTTTGGGGGGGGGGGGGTGCGAGGTACGCTTCTTACATGATAATACAAAGAAAGAAACCCTTAAAAAATTCATTCAAACAAAAAAGAATAGTGGGCTATAATTTTTTTCATGTTTTTTTCAAAATGATATAGCTTTAAGTGTAAATCTCTTCCCATAATAGTGTCACTAATCTCAATTGAGATCATACATTAAAAGGCTACAGCTGTTTGGTAAATAAGAAAATGATAGATTTTACACTCCAGCAAGATAGAGGGCTAAGGAAGGAGGTATGCTGAGGCTGATGCCCACAGCAAACAAAATGTTCCCTGCACATGACACCCTATAGCGATAGATCCTTCTGGGATAGTGGGGAATTTTACCTACCACGTCCACACAACGCCCGACTTGGTAAGAGCCAAAGAAAACTGAGCGCCACACTCAATCTGGCAAACTCCCTGTCCATTCAGTCGTTCAATGTTCTGGGGAATGTTACAGCCTTCACTTCCTCCTCGGCCCAATTTTCCAAAGTCGCCATCACCCCAGGAAAAGACCAATCCTAGATTAAAAAATATACATATATACGTATATATATTTCAGGCTAGTGCTTCATAACGTTCCTATCAACCCAGAAGCATAAAATCCGAGCTCACCTTCATCAGTCAGAGCCAGAGTCTGTGCATCTCTACTGCCACACGCAACCTGGATTACTCTGTGGCCAAGAAGGACTTTCACCTTCAATCACAAAGTTACACAGAGTCAAGCACAGGCACTTAGAAACCAAGAGAAATTGCTTTCTGCAGACGGAAAGCAGCATTGCATATACGCTCCCTAAACGCAAAGCTGGAAATGACCAAATGGTAAGGCTTTCAGTAAGCAAAGAAAATGTGCATCCTTACCATTTTGGGCTTTAGCTGTGTGGTGTTGTCCCCATGTCCCAACCGGCCATACTCTCCCAGGCCCCAGGTATACAATTCCCCACTGGAGGTGATGGCTGCACTGTGAGAGCTGCCACAGGCGATATCTCGAATGCGCTTGGTTTTCAGGGCCTCTATCAGCCTTGGTTTGTCACAGTTCCTAAGACAAAATGAATGAGCCTGTTCCTAAACCAACTCATACTTTTTAAATAAAAAAAAATGTTAACTTTTTGTGAAATTGGTGAAAGTTTACAAAGCAAATCAGTTTTCTACTAAATAAATCCATACACATTTGATTCAGGTCAACAGCTTGAAATCCTTAAAAGAGAACATCACCTATCTTACTCGTTCTCTACATTTTCCATTTCCAGTCCCCTATCTTTCCTAACCCTTCTGACATTTGTCCTTCCGTAAGCACTAGCCTTTTGATCTCAGATGGTTGATTATTCTAAGGTGTGTACAGCTTCCTAGTGTTTTTTTCCTGTTATAGATTTGTCTATTGTTTGACTAAAAAAATTTTGTGTGGTGGTGGACACAGGGAGGAGCTACATTGATTCACATTAAGTCAAAATAACATCTACAGAGTAACTCAACTATGAATCCTTTGGGCACAACATAAGACCAATTTTTATCTATTGAAACTTAAAAAAAATTAAACATCTACTTGTATAATCTTTCCTATTTTCATTTTCTGAAAAATAATTTAAAATACACTCATCTTATTAAGAACAGCTTATAATTAGTGGGTAAGAGTGAGGAAAATATTCTTACATTCTGCTGAAGTGTCCAAGTTTTCCATCGTCACCTTCACCCCACGAAAATACCTTGCCATCAACAGTTAAAGCAGTAGCATGCCGGCCACCTGCAACATCACACAGAATGGACTCCCACAAATCAGGACAAAAACTCACAGGTTACTGCTTCTTTTAAGTGGCATCCAGTGTGTATTCAATGAATACATGTCGACAAGAGTAATGAGAATCAACACTGGAGTTACTATGAAAAGTACTCTGGATGGCAAACATTCAAATTAAGTGAACTTTATTAAATTGCGAAATTTAACTCCTGATAGAGAAATTTCCCTGCAAAGGAGAACCATAATGCTGGTTCTTAATGTGGTTCCAATTATGCTGAACATATAAAATATAAAAAATAAGTACATTTGTGATTAGACAAATTATCAAATATACTGGCAAATTAAAAGCTTGACAGAGGAATCATTTAAGAAAGAGTATCATCATTTGAAGTTAAGGAATTCTACATTCTTGTTATAAACCATGTGCTCATATCTGCCTAAGCATCAAATATGTTCCTACAATATTGCTCTCCTCAAACCAGGACTGCAGAACACTGTCTTGACTGGTATGACCTCTCTTCATATGTCTACAGCGAACAGTGCTCCCAATCCCATATCCCCTCTCATATATATATATATATATATATATATATATATATATATATATATATATATCCCTCTGTTACCGTGGCAAGAGTACGCTCTGTTAAAAGCTGCACTTCCCTGCCTCCCATGCCAGTAGGGAATGGGGAAAGGAAGGCAACTGTGGTGAGGCTCCCAGAAAAGTGCTTAAAGGAGGGTGAACTGGCTGGAAGGAACACCTGCCTTGCGCTTGCCTCTTTCTCATCCTTGGAGGACCTTGGATGCGAAGGCTACAGGTGAAAGCTAGAAATCCTTGCAATACAGATAGGCAGAAAGAAGAATCCAGAATCCTCACAAGCATGGTTACTCATGATGCACAAACGTGCTTACTCATCATAGACACTTAACTCTATACTTTTAATCAGGAGAAAGATGAAATTATATCTTGCTTAAGCCAGGGCTCTTTGGAGTTTACATGTGGTTAAACGTAATTCCACTCAGTATAGGCAGGAACTAAATTCAATATGTCACTCACGGCTGTTGCCCAGAGATTTAAATAGGATCTTCCAAGAAGGCTTACAAAATTGAAGGAGTGTCATTTTTATAGAAATCATTTTCATCCTTAAGGCACATGGACACTTTTGGAGAAAATGTCTGAAACCTGGTGCTAACCACAAGGTTTGCAGTTCAAAACCATTAGTTGCTGTCCAGGAAAAAGATAAGGCTTTCTACTTCCATAAGCATCCACAGGGGTAGTTCTCAGTCTTAGAAAGCCACTCTGAAGCAGAGATGACTAGACAGCACCAATTTTTGGTTTGGGGAGTTCAAAAATTCTATGAGCCCTGGACCCTTAGAAGTATACACCTACATATTTGAAATTATATCAATTGTTGGCTTCAAAAAGTCAAGTTTAATAATGATAGTTAAATTTTATATCACTCGTCGATTCATATTCTCCAGTTTTTATTCCTATCTATAAAGAAAAATTTGAAAAAGAACCCAAGCACCCATCAGGGAAGTTATTTCAGGCGTTTAGTTACATGCTAAGTAGGAGCTTTAAGCATACCCTTACATAGCACAGATGCTGGCCTCGTACCTGAGTGCACTGCCACTTTCTTCACCACATAGCTGCTGAGGGCTGTGATCTGCCTTGGAATGGGCACCGTCCCACTGGAGAGGCCCAGCCCTAGTCGGCCATTGGTGGCTTCTCCACAAGCGTAGACCTTCCCTTCCACAGTCACTGCAAGGAACAAACAAAGGACTCACTTTTAGATCACAACAACGATCTAAACAGCTAAATTAAGAATTTTTAAAATGTTAAAATAATCATACCTGCAAACAAGCTTTTAGAGCCTCCAGCCACCTGTACTACATTCAAAGCAGAAAGGGTTTCAGAGAACGAGGGAACTTTTATCTAGAAGAGTTTGCAAAGCAAGTGGAGGAAAAAAGTAACAATTTCATTAGCATTTTAAAAATTACAATCAGCCTCATTAGATGATACGTATGAGAAACATCACTTGAAGGGCTGCCTTGTTTTTCTCAGTCCTAAAGCTTTTTCACTTCTGATATGGCATAACTGTACCACTTTTTATCCCTCAGTTTAACAAAAGAATGTTTGATTTCTCTTTCGTGGACAGGTTTTCACCTGACACAGGATCCAGCTTTCAGAAATCCTAATATAAAAGGAGTCACTGTTCATTTGCTTATATGAATAAAATTAACACAGTATGATTATACTAATAAAATAATATCTTATCTTACACACATTACAGAATTTAAGGATGGAAATTATATACTGAAATCTACTTTAAAATAGACAGAGTGGAAGTAGCCTAAGTGAGAGCTACTGAGGCTGATAGCAGCCACGCGAGGATTCACAACTCTGTCCTTTCTACTTGAAAACATTTGAAGATTTCTATAGTAAAAGGCTAAAATAAAGATGTAAATAAGTATCTGGTTAGTGATACTTTCTTTCAAGTTATGCCCTATTCCTTTTCTTTGGCTATGACATCTCCAGGAAATTATACACATAAAATTTCCCATTATAAATGTATATGCTCCAAAATTCTTAAAACCCTTATACATTAGTCACTACCACAATTGTTAGGTGCCACTGAGTCTGTTCCAACCCACAACGACCCTATGCACAACAGAAAACACTGCACGGCCCTGTGCCACCCTCACTACTGCTCCAGTGTTGCAGCCCCTGGGTCCGTCCATCTTGAGGGCCTTCCTCTTTGTTGCTGGCCCTCTACTTTACTAAGCATGGTGTCCTTCACAGATCGGTCTCTTCTGACAATCCAAAGCACATGTTTATTTGAAGTCTTGGTATGCAAACCACCAAGGAGCATTCTAGCCGTACATATTTGTTGGTTCTTTTGGCAGTCCGTGGGACTTTCAGTATTCTTCTCCAGCACCATGATTCAAATGCATCTATTCTTCTACGGTCTTCCTTATTCAGTATGCAACTTTCACACGCACATGAAGCAATGGAAAACACCGTGCCTTGGGTAAAGCAGACCTTAGTCCTCAAAGAAACATCCTAAATTTTCAACACTCTAAAATGGTCTTATAAAAGTTATTTTTTAAAAAAGAAGTCTTACACAGATTTATCCAATGCAATGCTTCTTTTGATCTTTCTTTTCCACTTATAATTTATGACTTTTATTATTAATTTAAAAATCATTTTATTGGGGGCTGGTACAACTCATCACAATCCATACATACATCGTGTCAAGCACATTTGTTGCCATCATTCTCAAAACATTTTTTTTCTACTTGAACCCTTGGTATCAGCTCATTTTTTTCCTCTCCCGCCACACTCCCCCCTTCCTCATGAACTCTTTTGATCTCTTGACTGCTGCTTCCATGAGCATTGATTGTGTATCTATCCAAGCAAGAAAAATATCCTTAAATCTTTTTTCCATTTCTCACAATGCTACCCATAGGGTCGTGTGAGCTCTCTGGCTTTCTTCACAGTGAGTTGTAATTCACACTGGAAGCTGCCATTATGATGGGCATCAGTAAGTGCTTCAAGCTCTCACTTTCAGCAAACCAGGTTCTATAATTCACATATCACAAGTTGTTAATAAGCCTTCCTCCAATCTTGATGGCAAATAACTCATGTAATCTAGCTTCTCTGATGATGTGCTTTGTATGGTGAGAGCATACAACCCTGTCCCACATCTTTCCTAATTTTAAACGAGGCAGTCTTCCCTGGTTCTGTTGACACAACTCGGCTGCCTCTTGATCTACGGACCAGCTCTGCAGGAGCACAATGAAGTGTCTGAAGATTCCCAATCCTCTCAAGGTTATGCTTAGTTTGTTATGAGCCCCAGTCGAATGCCTTGGCATAATCAATAAAATAAAACACAAGTAAACATGTTTGAGGGTATTCTCTGCTTTCAGCCCAAATCCATCAAGTCAGCAATGATATCCCTCGCTTCAAGTCTACTTCTGAATCCAGCCTGAATCTCTGGTAGCTATGTCAATGTAATGCTCCAATCATTATTGGATAACATTTGAGTTAGTTTATTGTGCCAACCTGGCTGACAAACACATGTAGAGTTAATTGAAGGGCAGAGAGATAAATGGCTCAGTGAGCCCGGCCTTTCAAGTTCTCAGGTCTCTTGCTTTGTGACGGTCGGAACAGGGTGCAGCTGCCTTAGCCACTTCCCTGCTTCTGCTGGCAAGGTTCACCTCCTGCAAGTCATCCCTAAGGAGAAGCCACAAGGACTTACCCCGAAGCAGCCCTGGGTGCTGGAGCAACCGTGTGGAGACCCCTGCCACTGCTGAGATGCTTACATGCTCACTGATTCAGCTTTCTTCCTGCAGTCGGCGTCATAGTGTGTGTTTTGTGAGATGGAGGAGGACTTTGTGGATTGATGTTGGACATATGGGCTAATGTTGGACTTGTGGGCTTGGTCAGCACTGGATTGGGATGTTTTCTTGATGTGCACTTACCCTTTATATAAAACTCTCTCTTATACATATGAGTTTCTGTGGATTTGTTTCTCTAAAGTCCCCAGACTCACCCAATCTTCAACCAAACTTATTTGCATATGATGTTAATGACACTGTTCTGTACTTTGTGAATTCTGTTGGGTCACCTTAATTTGGAATGGGTACAAATATGGACCTCTTCCAGTCAGTTGGCCAAGTAGCTGTCTTCCAAATGTCCTGGCTCAGACGAAGGAGTACTTCTAGTGCTTCATCAGTTTGTTGAAGCATCAGCTCCTGGAGCTTTGTTTTTGGCTCATGCCTTCATGCGGCTTGAATGTCTTCCTTCAGCACCATTGGTTCTTGCTCAGATGCAACCTCTTAAAATGGTGGCATGTCACCTAGTTAGTTCTCTTGGTATGGGGACCCTGTATTCTCTCCAGCTTCTTCTTGATGCTTCCTCCATCATGCAATAATGTGCGCATAGAATCTTTCAAGAATGCAATTCGAGGCTTCAGTTTCTCGAGCTCTTTCAGTTTAACGTGTGCTCAGCATGTTCTTCCTTTTCGTTTTCTAGCTCTAGGGTTGTGCACATTTCCTTATGGTTTACTTTATCTTCTGAAGCCTCCCCTTGAAATGTTCTATCCGACTCTGGCTTCATTCCTTTCATTGCCTTAGCCACTCTTCTACAATGCAAACCAAAATTCCCATCATAATGTAGATTGTCAAGTCTATGTACTTTCATGTGACAACTCCACAGTGATCACGCAGAGCTCCAAAGAAGAACTTACATCTGCAAAACTAAGACACCCAGCACTTTCCCAGTGAGACACTGCTCTATAGGCCACACTGTACCAGCTATGAGCTGCTTAGTTCTAAGTTTCGTTGTTAGCACCTCAACAGCGAAGGCAAGCAATAAGAGAAGTCGTGAATGTGAAATTCACAGGAAGCAGACACTGGAACAAACATGTCCATGAATTTGTTTTATGCATCATTTCTTATATTCGGTCCTAAAATAGTCAGGCCACTTTTCTACCTAAGCAATTTAAAATACTTTACAAATTAATCTTTCATTCAAGGACCTATGAGATTCGAGAAATCAAGCTGAATAACTACAAAATGGGAGTGGGTGAGCATGCACATACATTACGTTCTGAACGTTCTTTCTAAACAGAGATCCTCTTATTCCTGAGTATCTCACACACCCAGAGCCTAGAGAGTAAATGTTACATCTTGCTGATCTTTGTGCAGCCAAAGTATTCAGAGTATCACATTCATGATAAGGAAAAATGTCTAAGACAAAAGAAATGTATTTATAACCTAATATTTTCATCTACATTTGTCAGATCTTCTCCAAAGTATACTTTCTAGTTTATGTGTCAGAGTTTATATATCTAGTTTATATATCAGGGCGTTTATATATATACTTTCTAGTTTACATATCAGGGTTTATATATATTCTTTCTAGTTTATATATCAGAGTGTGAATTTAATAATATCTACTTGTTTATGCCACGAATTACTTGAGAAAAAGGCATTTTACAGAAAAGTGGGTGAAGGGAGATGTTGGACAGTGCAAGACATGTCCAAATAATAATAATTTATAAATTATCAAGGCCTTGTGAGGGAAGGGAGGCGGGTATGGAAGGGTTAAAAAATGAGGAGCTGAGCAACGGCTCATGAGGGAGCGGGGAGCAGGGAGGGAGGAGGGGAAAAAAAAAGAGGACCTGATGCAGAGGTCTTAAGTGGAGAGCAAATGCTTTGAAAATGATTAGGGCAAAGAATGTACGGATGTGCTTTATACAATTGATGTATGTATATGTGTGGATTGTGATAAGAGTTGTATGAGCCCCTAATAAAATGTAAAAAAAATGATTAGGGCAAAGAATGTACGGATGTGCTTTGTACAATTGATGTATGTATATGTATGGATTGTGAAAAGAGTTGTATGAGCCCCTAATAATATGTTTTTAAAAAAATGAGGAGCTGATTCAAGGGCTCGAGCAGGAAGAAAATGTTTTGAGAATGATGATGGCAGCACATGAACAAATGTGCTGGACACGATGTAGACATGGATTATGATAAGGGTTGTACGAGCCCCCAATAAAATGATTTGGAAAAATAAAACACTATAAAAAATGTTGAGAGATATTGTTACTGCTGTTGAACTTCTCATAAAATATAGGTTCCAAACGTCTTCGAGGTCCCTGTCACTCTTTTCAAAAACAGTATAACTTAGCGGCCCCTTGGCAATTAAAAGCTGTTATACTATAGCCCATAATCTGGGATAAAGTGTAGGTATTTGCTTTTGTAGGTCCCCTGAATTGTTTCAGTGCCACCACCATGGCTGACCGGCCCCCTGCCCCCACAGGACACTATCACCCACCTTGGGAAACAATGTCCCAGACCAGGGTACCGTACATGCCATCCCTCACAGAAGGGAAGCATGTAGCTGAAGGGACGATACCTTAGAGCCTTTCAGTCCACCCAGCTGGTCCTTGTCATTCAAGCCCCACACAAACACTTTGGTTCTGATTGTAGCTGCTGATTCCAGTCCTGAAGGCTTCTTTCTCATAAGGCTAACCAAAGGATAACAAAAACACAAGTTAATCCACATGGGGAAGAGAACTAGGAAAGCAACTTCAAGCACTGAAAGCTCGCTGATCACTATCAAAAGATTTATTCTAATTTTTACTCTAAAATAAAACCCCAAGTATGTGTAGTGGTAAGTGTTCCAGTGGGTCAAAATTTCTAAACTGGATTAGAATTGTATTTTAGCTATTTATTTTGTTCATAAGAGTGTATTTCTATTTCTTCTTAAATATCAAGTACAACTTAAAAAAATTCTAAAACACATTGTACTGCACTTTAGGTAAAAGCCCACTCAGCAAATACATTCTATTTAATGCATATACAATTCAATTCATATACAAACTATTCCATAACATTAGTTGCAATCTCCAAAATGTGTCAGCACTCTCCCTATTTCCATGCTGGGTTCCCCCTTTTCCATTTGTCCAACTCTCCTGGCCCTTATGACTTACCTTTTTGGGGGCAAATGTTGCCTTTTTGGTCTCATTTGTTGACAGTTGTAAGGAGTACAAAGCTCATAGCAATTTTTAAACTTTTTTAAAAATTTTACTTTTATTGGGTTGAGAATTGTGGCCTCCTGGAGTGACCATGTTAGAAGGGTCACTTAGGCAATAGTTTCCGAATCCTTCGGTCTTATCAGGTCCTACCAAAAGCAGCAGTTTGCCTTTTTTTTTCTTCCAATGAATTTTTATTTTGTTCTATATTTTTCTCTCATTCTAAAGGTGAGCTAATTTTGTTTCTGGTCACAATAGCTGGAAGTGGTAGCCCGGTACCCTACAGTTCTTCTGTCTCAGGCTACAAGCAGTTTTGATTTATGTGAATCATTAAGCCTGCAAAATAATAGTTTCCTCAAGTCTTTCATTTTCTTCACTATCCTTTGCATTGGATAGGAAAAGACCAGTATTTTCATTTCATCTGGCCCCTTGCAAGCTTTAAGACCCCAGATGCTACCCACACCAAACCAGAATATAGAACACTGTCTCTACATACTATGTTCTATCAATTGATCTAGATGTCCCCAAACTACGGTCCTTTGCTTTCAAACCTAGTAGCTCAGTCACTCTTACGGTGTTTGGGTATGTGCAGCTTCCATAGTTGTGGTCCCTATGTCTTCATGTAAATATATACGATGCATATGAATATATATAGGCATATATATCTACCTGGATACATAGAGTTCATACGAATGTCTAGGTAGAATAATCTATAATCATTTCAATGTATGTTTGCAGGACCACCTCATGCACCTATTTAGCATATATATCTACTCTGTATGCACTAACAAGTTATAGTTGGGTATTATTATTGTAGCAGAATTGAAAATGTAAAGCATTCATCATAGAAGTCTTTTATTTTGGGGTACCTCTCAGTATCTTCATTTGCCTTGCTCACTCTACGCTGATTTCTCTTAACACTTTGTACTGCCTTACCAAAACTGACATGTGTCTACCACCAAGTGAGTGAATCTCCCTTCCACTTTCTCATGCCTGATAAACAACACAGTATGTTTATGTGTAAGTCTATTCTTAATACTTTATCATCAGGGTCTTAAAAAATATTTCCCTTTTGTGATTATTTCACAGAGCACAATGTCCTCCAGATTCATTCATGTTGCAAGATGCTTTATGGATCAATCATTGTTGTTGATCAATGGGCAGTACTCCATTATATAGCAACCACAGTTCTCTTATACACTCACCAATTTACGGCCCCCAGTTTGCTTCTATTGGGGAGTACTGCTGAATCGGATGGCATTCCTTTCCCCATTCCACAACTGGCATCTTATTGTTTTGAGATTAGTACAGAAACATTGTGAACAATTTGTACACAATTCTTAATGCATGTACCAAATTCTAAAATGGCATGTAGTTACAACTCTTTTCTAAGCTCATTGATTTTCCAGGTTTAAATGTGGAGCCAATTTTTAAAAGAGGTTATCAAGTACCATTATCCTCAAATGTTGTTAAGTAACCAGTGACTCACAAATTAATGTCACACATACTACACACTCAAACCCTTCACAAAAGATAACAAAGATATCAGGAAAACTGGAAACCAAGACCAAAGGTGTTACAGCATGCATACAGTTCTGCCAAGAAACCCGTGGTTATCAGTCACAATTCTACAAGGACGAGGGAACAACAAGTGACCCAAAATTAATGACGAAGAGGGTGTAGGAGGCCTGGTAGGGCTTGATCAAGGGCAACGTAACCGAGAAGAATTACAGAAACCTAAATGAAGGCTGAGCACGATAGTGGGACAAGAAGAAATTAAAAGGAAATAGAGGAAAGAACTAGGAGGCAAAGGGGATTTATATAGATCTGACTACAAGTATGTACAAATATAAATATTTTTATATATGACGATGAGGAAACAAATCTATGTGCATATAATTGTAGGTTTAGTATTAAGGTAGCAGCAGATGGACATTGAGCCTCTGTTCAAGTACTCCCTAAATGCAAGGACACTTTGTTCTTTTCAACTGGCATTCCATGACGCTTACCTTCCCAACACAATCGCTGAAGACAAAAAAAGCGAGTTAATAAGCAAATGTGGTGAAGAAAGCTGATGGTGCCTGGCTATCAAAAGATATAGACTTGAAGATAAACCTTGCTGAGAAGCAACAAAGCCCACATGGAGGAATCACATCAGTCTGTGTGATCACAAGGTGTCAATGGGATGGGGTATCAGACATCAAAGAACAAAAATCATATCATTGTGAATGAAGGGGAGTGCAGAGTGGGGACCCAAGACCCATCTGTAGGCAACTGGACATCCCCTTACAGAGGGGTCATGGGAAGGAGATGAGCCAGTCAGGGTGCAGGGTAGCAACGATGAAACATACTTTACTCTAGTTCCTAAATGCTTCCTCCCCACCCCCCACTATCATGATCCCAATTCTACCTTACAAATCTGGCTAGACCAAAAGATGTACAGTGGTACAGATAGCGACTGGGAACACAGGGAATCCAGGTCAGATGATTCCTTCAGGACCAGTGGTGAGAGTGGTGATAACAGGAGGGCCCAGGGAGGCTGGGGTAGAAAGGGGGACCCGATTACAGGAATCTACATATAACCTCCCTGGGGGATGGACAAAAGAAAAGTGGGTGAAGGGAGACATCGGACAGTGTAAGATATGACAAAATAATAATTTATAAATTATCAAGGGTTCATGAGGGAAGAGGGAGTGGGGAGGGAGGGGAAAAACGAGGAACTGATACCAAGGGCTTAAGTGGAGAGGAAATGATTTGAGAATGATGAGGGTAATGAAAGAACAAATGTGCTTTACACAATTGATGTTTGTATGGATTGTGATGAGTTGTATGAACCCCCAATAAAATGCCAAAATAAAGATTATCATTTTATTGTAGTTTTTATTTGCATCTCTCTAAAGGTTTAGATAGTCCTAATGACATTGCAAGATTGCCATTGGGCTGCTAACTGCAAGGGTGGGGAGTTCAACTCCACCTGCTGATCTGGAGAGAAAATGAGGCAGTTTATGCAGGAAAGATGTAAAGTCTCAGAAACCTTATCCAGTGGTTCTGAACCTGTGAGTCACGTCCCCTTTGGGGGCTTCAAATGTCCCTTTCACAGAAATCGCCCCTTCATAACAGTAGCAAATTACAGTTATGAAGTAGCAACGAAAATGTCTTATGTTTGGGAGGAGGGGGTGGTCACCACAACCTGAGGAACTGTATTAAAGGGTCGCAGCATTAGGAAGGTTGAGAACCACTGTTATGTAGGAGCCCCCCATTCTCGAAGCTTGATTTTATTTTTAATCATTTTATTGGGGCTCATACAACTCTTATCACAATCCATACACACATCAATTGTGTAAAGCACACTTATACATTCGTTGCCCTCACCATTCTCAAAATTCACTTTCTGCTTGGGCTCATGGAATCAGCTCATTTTCCTTTTTCCCCTCTCCCGCCCTCCTCGCTACCCCCTCCTTCATGAACTCTTAATAATTTATAAATTATTATTTTATCTTACACCGCCCGGCGTCTCCCTTCACCCACTTTTCTGTTGCCCATCTCTCAGAGAGGAGGTTATATGTAGATCCTTGAGATCGGTTCCCACTGTCTACTCCCCCTTTCCTCCTGGTATCACCACTCTCACCGCTGGTCCTCAGGGGTTGATCTGTCCTGGATTCCCTGTGTTTCCAGTTCCCATCTGTACCACTGTGCATCCTCTGGTCTAATCAGGTTTGCAAGGTAGAATTGGGACCATGCTAGTTGGGGGGAGGAAGCGTTTAAGAACTAGAGTAAGGTTGTGAGTTTCCCTATTGCTATACTGAACCCTCAGTGACTCATCTCCTCCTCACTACCCTTCTGCAAGGGATGTCTAGTTCTCTACAGATGGGCATCGGGTCCCCATCACGCGCTGCCCTCATTCACCATGATATGATTCCCCCACCCCCACCAAGCTCCCCCCCTCCGCCTTTGGTGCTTGAAACCTGGTCCCCTCGGCCCTTCATGAGCACACATGTTGGTGTACTGCTTCCATGTGGGCTTTGTTCCTTCTGGGCTAGATGACCGCTTATTTACTTTCAAGCCTTTAAGACCTAAGATGCTGTATTTCTCTATAGCCGGGCACCATCAGCCTTTCTCACCACACTTGTTTATGCACACATTCGTCTTCGGCGTTTATGTGGGGAAGGTGATCAATGATGGTTTTTGTCCTTTGGTGTCTGCTACCTGATCCCTTCAACACCTCATGTTCACACAGGCTTGTGTGCTTCTTCTCTGTGGGCTTTGTTGCTTCCGAGCTAGATGACTGCTTGTTTGCCTTCAAGCCTTTAAGACCCCAGACGCTGTATCATTTGGTAGCCAGGCACATCAGCTTTCTTCACTACGTTTGCTTATGCACACATCTGTCTTCAGCAATCACATTGGGAAAGTGGGTATCATGAAATGACCATTTAGCTGAGCAAGGTGCTTTTGAATTAAGAGAATGCGTGCAAGGAGGCCCAATGTCCACCTGCTACCCTATTACTAAACTTATAAATATATGCACATAGGTAGGTCTATTTTCCCCTAATCAGAAATATATTTACATATGTACATGTCTGTATTTAGGCTTCTCTGTATGCCCTTTGCCTCCTACTCCTTTCCTCTATTTCCTACGCTTTCCTCCTGTCCCACTACCTTGTTCAGCCTTCATTCTGGTTTCAGTAATTTCTCTGTTACCCTGCCCTTGGTCACTCCCTACCAGTCCTCCCACCCCCTCCCTGCCACTGGTTTTGAACCATTCATATATTGTAATCATTTGAAATACTTTGCAAGAAATTTTTTTGCTCAAAAATATGTACAAGAAACTAGGAGCTATTCTACGTATTTAACAAGTGGCATAATTTAAGTAATCATCTGCCAGAACAGCCTAACAAGACTGCACAGAGAATGCACAGATTGGATTCCTGAATCACCAAAATTAACACGCTAATGACAGCTTACATGTAATATACGCAATTATGTGAAAGCATGTTGTTGTTAGGTGCCATCAAGTTAGTTTTGACTCAGAACAACTCTACATACAGGAGAATGAAAAGCTGCCAGCATAGTCCTGTGACATCAATTGTTATGAAGCAGCCCACTGTTACAGTGTTAAATCACCTTGAGGACCTCCCTCTTTTTCACTGTCTTATCACTTAAGATCAATAAACAAAGCCCCAAGCCCTTTTTGTTATTTCAGTTTCAAAAAGTTTGTAAAAAAAATTCCATTATCTTATAATTCCATTTTTCTACAAATGTCCATTTTAATGACTGAGTAAGAAAATGCCAATCATCAATCATTTCTCTTAAAAATCTGAATGATTTCCTTATTTTAAAGACCTGGCACTTGGCTTATATAAATTTGCACATACAGATCTATGGATAAAGATATAATAATTGGTTTGAACTATAACTAGAATATACATTCCAGATAAGAAAGTGTTATACATACTATGTACTTCTACCTTCTATGCCAGGTAGCAAAATGAACGAGAGAGGTTTCCGAAGCCTAACTAACAGACCCCTGGAACGACCGGATGGACTATCACGCGTGACATGCATGCACGACTGGGAGAAGCCGCTTCACTCACAGCAGCCCGATGCAGAGTTACCTAAGGCTATTCACAGGAAACGCAGGGAGTCCTAGTACAGAGAACATTTCCATCAGCTGTATTGCAACAGCAACTGGAACTTGCTCTTAGCAACTGTATCTTTATACTGACAACCTATCCGTTTATTTTACATACATTTTTTACTTATCACTTACACTTCTAGAAATTTATGCAAAAGCTGTAATTTATGTAAAAGCAGTAAAGGTCTATTTTGTATAGTTCTCTAACTGCAAACAGGGACCTAAGATAGCACCCACAGTGCGCCTTTGATACGCATCTTTAAAACATACACACAAATGTGCACAGAGGTAGTCACTAGCTTTGTCTCCCTTTGTCGTAGGCCAGTCCTCCTGCCCACTTTACATAGCTATCTCTCACTCTTCCTGTGATTCTACCTTTGGGGGAAGTTCCCTTTTTCTCCCTAACAGAGCAATGCGCCCCCTGGAGACTCCTGAGTACCACACTTCTCTTGTGCTACTAACCACAGCTATCGTGTCACATTTACATGTGTGGTCATTGGATTACTATCTGGCTCCTACCCATAGGTGGATTTTGCTTCTTCACTATAGTACCATAGTAGAAAACAGAGAACAGGTACCACAGTAGGTACTCAGTAGATATGTACTGAATGAAGAAATGCAGTAATGTTCACTGCCACAGTACTCATAAAATATAAGAAATTTAGAAAATGGTGAAATTCATAAAAATCACATCACAAGACTATTAATGTGGATGAACGTGCATAATAAAATTCTAGTGACAAGGCTATACCGCACCATTTCCATAGGAAAGTATATCTAGAGAAGGGGGAAAGAGGACTGCAAGGCAGTGAATTATTTCCTGATGAGTCTGGGTATGAGACGGTGGGGAAATCTATGGATAAGATACAGTTGTGAGTGCTTGTTAGGGCGAGTGATTGTGACCGGCATCCTGCTTGGTATAAAAGGAACCAATGCAGAAGCAGGAGGAAAGGATCCACTAACAACAAGCGCCAGGAGTGGAGCTTGTCCTCTCCCTGTGCAGTAAATCTCCTCAATCCAGCTTTGACTGTCCCACACTGTGACAGGGGAGCAGCAGGGCATTACACAGGAATTGTAGAGTCCCAGCCCCTAGAGCAGTGGTTCGCAACCTTCCGAATGCCACAACCCTTTAGCACAGTTCCTCATGTTGTGGGGACCCCCCCCAAACATAAAATTTTTGTTGCTACTTCATAACTATAATTTTGCTAGTTATGAATCAGGCAACCCCTGTGAAAAGGACACTCGACCCCCAAATGGGTCGCGACTCACCGGTGGAGAACCGCTGCCCTAGAGTAATTAAGTGCTTTGTAGCAGGAGTTTGGTCTGTGAAGCAGAGGGCCCCTGGTTACTGAATTCAGGCAAGCTGGGTTTGCGGACCCACAGAGATGGAACTGGAACTGGAGCTGAGCGCCTACAGGATGAAGCTCACAGCAGAGTGGCATGCCCTTTGGTCATTTAACACAAGGGCCATGGGGCCTGAAAAAACTTTACGCATGTCCTAACTGGACAACTGTATCCTGAGTATTTCTCCGCTGAATTACATAACCTATTATGAGCGCCGTCGGTGAGTTCTGTGTGGTTACTGCAATAGCTACAGAACCTAGAAGAGACGTGAAGTTGCCGTGGGAAACAAAACAAGGATGTATGTACCACATCTTTACAGTGACACTTCAAGTATAATCCAAAACATTTCTATTTCTCTCATTTCTCTAGATGTGATGTGTTAATATATTAAACATTTTCCAAAAACAGTCATCAAATTATAACATTTGTAAGTTCAATGAGAATTTGCCAAACATTTTGTGGCCCCTTTAAAACTGCTACCCGTATGAGCTACATTTTCTCTCATTAGATGTGCACTGTGGAAGTCAGAGCTTGTGGATGTCAGGGTGAGTAACAAATAGCTCTTACCTCCCACTACTGCCTTTTTCATCCTCTTCTTCCTCATTGTCTGAAGCTAAGAAAGGAACCGCAGCCAAGTCTTCTTCCTCTGCACGAATCCGCCCCAATATGATTAGACCATGGATTTTACAGTCGATTCCTGAGCTCCTGCACTGCTTTATAGCAATTTCAATATACCTATGATACTAGGCAACAAGACAATGAGTCACAGGCTTTGTAGGAACAACCACATTCAATACTTTAACTGGAGAGGAAGATACTTAAACCACATCTGTTGGGAGGTCGGAGATGTCAGAGCACCTTTATTTAGGTATCGGGCCTACAAGAGTAAGTAGAGTACAGCTGGATCTATCAGGCTTTGCTTAAATCAGTTAAGCTTAAAATCATAAAATATGTCTATACAAGGCCTGGGGCTTATACTGGTTTTCTTACTAAAATTAAATTGCATATAGCCATGTAGAATGGCTTCAAACCTTTCTATCTCAGAGCATTCTTAAACCAAGATGTAGGATTCAGCTTAAAATTTCATGGCACAAAGGAATTAAAGGATACAGAATGTTTACACAAACTCTTTGAAGACTTTTTTGTATTAACTATGCAAGTATTTAGATGCTAGGTTTTCACTGAGCCTTCATACAATTTAAACCAAAAATACGGGAATACACACAGAAAACCCTGAGTCCCATGAATCTAGCATTTGATTCAACAATTATCAACATATGGCAACCCTGGTTTACATATGGATTATCTTTTTAAAAAATGTCATAAAGAGGACAATTTTCTAATCAATTCGTCAATGTTATTGCACAGTTTTAATATTATTTACCTCTATCACCTAATGTACTACCAACGATTCAAGTGCTCTGATTGCCTGTTTTTTACTAATAGTTGTTCAAATCAGAATGCAAACAAGGTCCAGCTCCTCCATTACCCCACTGCCGTTCCTGTGGGAAGCTGGTTCATTTGGCCTGTGGGGTGCCCCAGACCGTAGATTTGGCAGATCACACTGCTGTTGTCTCATGTGAACAGGAACATAGCACAAAGCATAAAGCATTTGGCACAACCCAGTACATTTTCATGCCCAAATTGGACCTTACAAGACTGTATGATCTGTCTGTGACTTCAGAGGAGATATATGTGAACAAAACCATGGAATGAGTTTCTTTTTTTCCTTTAGCAAAGAAAAATTATGTGCAAAAGCACAATTATAGGGCAAATGGGAAAACTTGAACACTAAATAGATATTACTTAGGTTTAAAAAATTATTGAAATGTAAATGGTTAGTACTCAGCAGCTATCCAAAAAAGTAGTAGTTCAGTTCCACCCAGAAGGCAACATGCAAGAACTACAATCAGGACTTTCATTCTAATTCTAAAATATCAGCCATTGAAAACCACACCGAAGTTTTATACCATGAGTAAACTGGCTCACCGTCAAGTGACTCTGTTGTTTTGGTTAAGTGTGATACTAGTACTATGGTTGTATTTTATTTTTTATTAGAGATGAATATTTACTATTGAACTAAATCATCCTAAGCCTTCCTTCTAAGCACAGGGGCTAGGGGAGGGAGATGCGGAGGAGAGCCCAGTGAGGAAGTCCAACACGATGACCACGAAGGGTGGCGGGTGCGTGGTGCGCTCCTGAGGGCTGCAGTATATTCCGCCTTGAGTTATGAAGGGAAACTCCCACAGAAAATGAGCACAACAGAAAAAGCAACACAAAAGAGACAAGTAGATGCTCAGGAATGAATTAAAATACCGTGTACAGTCGAGTATAACCCGATCCTAGTATCAATCGAGGCACCTAATTTTACCACCAAAAAATGCATTAAAAATGTGCTGAAAACTCAGCTTAAATGAGTACATACAGTATTCTAATTCTTAAGTTAATAGGGAGTTAGAGGGCAAGCCAAGAGTTTGTTGTTTACATATAATGCATCACGCTTTTCATATACATCATGTATATAGAGTTTTGTACATATTAAAAAGCAAGATTACTTGAAATTGAAAATTTCTTGGATTAAGGTTAATATACTCTCTTTGGATGCAAAGGCCAAAAAACCAAACCCATGGTGATTAAATCTATGTTAACTCACAGCAACCGTGTAAGACGGAGCAGAACTGCCCCATGGGGTTTCCAAGGTTTAACTATTTACACAAACAGTGCCACATCCTTTTCCTGCACAGCACCTAGTGAGTTCTACCTGCAGCTCTTTGTCGGCAGCTAATGGCTTAACCAATGTGCCACCAAAGCTCCTTTCGGAAGCAGCTCAGTGACTCACTCGCCGCCATCAATTTGGTGCCAGCTCACAGCAGCCGACACGACAGGGAGAATGGCCCCTGGCGGGTTCCCAAGACAGTGAATCATGGGAGTAAAAAGCCTCCTCTTGTACTTAATTTGATTAAAATTTAAATACACTCAAAATATGACTAACACATTTTACAAGCTGCAGTCTTACCTACCAACAAGTTCACAGTAAAATTACGTAGTAGGTTTTTCATATTTCATTTTTATTTTACCCATTCGTTTTTAAATCAATAAACATGCCACACAATAATTAAATGATATAAAATATTGGTCAACTACATTTAGTAATTTATCAACTGATTTGTCCTCATAACAATATACGTAGTACATGAAAGTCTTAATTTGTATTATCTGAAGTATATTTGATTTATTAAAGTAGCACTGAATTACTAAGTAGAAAGAGACACTGGAAGATTTCAGTGAGTTACACTCATCTACAGCATGCATTTTGTTAAGGCCTCATTTCTGTCACACAAAACTGTAAGCAATACAATAAACCTGAATTTGTTTGAAAGTTATATTATCAGCCAAGACAACGAAAGAGTTCAGCAATTGACCTAACAAGTTTGATAAAAAGGAGTAAGTTCACTGCCACATTTAAGATCAGAAAATGTAATTTCATAGATTCTTAATGAAAACAACATATGGAAGCAGGTGTGGTGTGCTATGTATAAACAGTAAACTGAAAGTCAATATCTACTATTATTGTTCACCCTCACTCATTAACAAATATTAAAGAAAATTTATTTTGGTTTTTTTTCAAGCTAATAGAATAAGTTGCAAAAACCAATACAACCAATTAATTAAATGGAAAAATAATGGTCTCAACTTTGGTTATGTGCCTAAAAGAGCCCATCTAAGCGTTTGCTAGTCATCCGAAGGAACAGTCTCTGCACCACTTACTTCTGTGCGGTCACTCAGAAGGGGCACAGTGGTGTCAGTGGGGTTAATGTTGATGGTCTTCAGTTCAATTAGGTTATTTAGGGAATTACCACCTACGGGAAGGGAAAAAAGATAATCAGGCAAAAGAACTCTTAATTATGCGACAGAAGGTATTTATTTTTTAATAAACATTCAATTACCTGACACTACAACCAAGGAAGGCATGTAGCTGCTGTCAGCAGGATCTACAATCATTTTTAATCTATGAACAAGGACATCTGGGAAAATCTCCAAACGAATCCAATGCTTTAAAAAAAAAGAAGGTATTCTCAGCAAAATTTGACTAGCCAATAAGCAGTATCCCTGAAGTTCAATTAAATATATATATAGTAGAATGATTAATAAATTTCTATCTTTAGCTGATAGAAACAAGGTTATTCTACCCTATTACTCCCTCATTAAAGGAACATCCTACCCAAAGCCCTGGAAAAGATCTATTTATAGACAATCTAGGGAATAGGCTATAGAAAACACTGGAATCTCGACACAGAGAAAGCACTTTCCAGCCAGGCAAACCTGTGTGTGTCTACACCACTCGTAAATGATAGCATTCCAAAACTCAAGACATATTTGCTATGATGTGCTAGAGAAAACTCTAGCCAGAAGCTAAATCTGGATTTATTACATTTTAGAGGGGGGAAGTAAAAGGTCCTACTAACCCTCTATGTATTGGTCAGTTAAATACAATATGTAGGCTGAATTATTTAAAACCTCTGAAAATACAAAATGAATGTTACACTATTCGTGTTCCTACTTTAAAAATTAAAATATAAAACGAGTGCTGACAGATTCCATCTGTACACCTTCATGCAATTTTCAAGTTCATGTTGAAATTCTAAATGAAAATGTTCTGATGTGTGCCTGCTGCAAGCTACCTTTCCTTGTGACCCAGAGGACTGCCAGCAGGGCTCACTGCCGTCAATCAGATGAGCTGCTTGGTTCACAGAGGACGACACATTCAAACTCTTAACCATGCGGGACCAACTGTCCAGTAGTGTTCCTGGCTGACTGCTGTGACATCGCTTCAGCTGTTTCCCAGAACGACCACAAAATATTGCAGATTGACCTATTTCAAGTTAGTAAAAAGAAAAAAAAGCATTAATACTTCATGAGCTGGGAAGAACCATGAGTGCTGTACCTCTACAAAAATAGACAGCTTCCAAATTAAAATGTATCTGGCAATAGCTTCAGAAAACTTAAGATAAGCAACTTAAGCAACTTGTACGCTGAAATTCTTATGGTATATTTCACTAACTCTCTTAAGGAACATCAGATAAAATCATGGAATTCTCGACAAAAGGCGACATGGATTGGAAAGAAACTTCAAAAGCAATGATTACTCAAAACACTATTGAACATTTCAGGTTAAAATGACTTCTCAGACACACCATCAAAGTGGCTACCAGAAAGAAGAGCATGTGGGGTCCTAAAGGCATGTAAACCAAGTAGTCATCAAAGTGACGTGAACATTAAGTCTAAATGGAATAAGCACACGAGCCAATGTAATCCACAGATTGTAAGTCCAAGACCAGAGAAAGAAATGGTAGCAGAGCTTCAATTCTGAGTCCTTGCTTCACAGAAGGCTATGGATGACAGTGAAAGCCTAAAATCTACTGGCAAGGTCAACACATGGATTAGACTCCAGAAATCCCCTCTGACCATTGACCAGGGATGTCAACAACCTTTCTGTCAGACAGAGGGCAGTGGAGTGGACTAGTGCAGATGTGATTGGGTTAAAATTCAGTACCCTCCGTTTGATCAATTTTAACTTTGATCTAGTTTCTATTACTTTCTGTTATCTTTTCAACTGTGATTTTCTATGTTTTATTTTCTTGTTGAGTTTTCGTGCTTCTAGTTTTTGTATATTTTTCTTTATGTAAAATCTAGAATATGTAAATCGATGGAGACAGTAATTGGATTAAAAGTTTCTTGGGGTTATGGCAAGGAAGCTGAGAGAAATGGAGAGCCAATGAGTACAAGAAAGAAAAAAATGTTCTGAAATTAACTGTGATGCTTGCACAACTCTTTTTAATATACTTTCAAACTACTGAGTTGTATGCTATGTAAATTATATGCCAATAAAACTATTAAAGAAACGAGTAAACGAGGGAGGGGGATCAGGGAAGGAGGAGTAAAGAGGACCGGATGTAAAGGGCTTAAGTGGAGAGCAAATGATTTGAAAATGATGAGGACAAAGAATGTACAGATGTGCTTTATACAATTGATGTATGTATGGATTGTGGTAAGAGTTGTATGAGTCCCTAATAAAATGTTTAAAAAAAGAAACAAATAAAAACAAAAGATTAATATTAGGAGTGATATCACCCCCAAAACTTGATAAACTAAATAAAACTTATAAAAACAATGACCTCAGATCCCAGAGCATCGACAGGGGAGCTTGAAACTCTAAATGAGCCTCAAAGTAGGCATTGGTGGATCTTCTGTGAGTGAGCTGCCTGAAAGCCTGGTACAACATAACCATTTGGGAGCATGAGGAAGCACCATCCCCAGGTGAAAAGCCCAAGAAGGCAACTTCAAAGAAAACACAGCCAGAAGCAAAGCTGATATCAAATAACAAACTTGGAAGGAAACAGAATGCATCTAGAGTCTGATCAAGACCAAAAGTGTCACTCATAGGAGCCCATAACTTTGAAATGAGAACACTGGAAAATGCCACAAAAACCTAGTATGGCAGTCAGACTTGTGAGAGCCTCCATAGGAGGAACAGATGGAGGAAGGAGTACTTATCTGCAGAGAAGCAAAGCTATATAAACAAAGGGCAGGTGAGGAGAGAATCAAGGATCCTGAGAAGCATAGGGAAGGGGAGGGGTGATTGCAGATCAACAGCTGCACTCTTCCAGTGGGGCGAGAGACACCCTCTGAATAGTAACAAGCACTCCCCTGGGTAGACCTCAAATCAACTTCTCCATCCTGCCTTCTTCTGGGCAGGCTTTTCCTGAAACTGGTCACATGGCCAACGTTAGTATTTCTCTTCTTCCATGACTCATTGCATATTTCTTTGCCTTGAGCAAATACATCAGTTGGTTATGGTTCTTTGCCTGATAGGTAACCCCAGACCCTGAATTTCTCAAGGGTCTGGGCCATGAGTAAATTTCTCAAGGGTCTGGGCCATGAGTAAAGCTGGCATTTAACTGCAACAGTTTTACCTTGATCTTAATCGCAAGTTGTGGTGGGACCAGGAGACAGTCTAAGGAACCTCCTGTATTCTAGGTACACTCCTCTTTGCCTCACTTACGTAATAGCAATCCAGATTTCCCTTGCTAATCAGGACCAATGACACTAGCAAATACCGTAACTCTCTTTTTCACAAGTTCATCTAAAGACTTAGGAAGACAAGTTGGATAGGTGAATTTCTTCCAGTTTTATGGCTTTAGTATAGTATCTCAAGGTAGGAATATTCCTTTCTTTGGAGCTATTCCTTTCTTTGGAACTAAGATGTCCAGACCTAAAGAGCATATTGTCACAGGTAGAGGAAGCAAAAATGTGAGTGTGCCACTCACTATAAGTAATAGGGTGTCACTCCTAGTTCCACCGTTTAGTTGTTCCTTGAACCATGGTCCTGGCTACTGGAGAACAGCAACATATAGTGGACTGTCCACCACTTGTGTGTCATACTGTGGTGGCTTGTGTGTTGTTATGTCGCTGGTATTTCAAATAACAACAGGGTCACCCAAAGTGAACTAGCTTCAGGGAGGTTTCCGTCCCCCACTTCAGAGAAAGTAGCTGCGGGAAACCGTAGGCACAGCTCAGAAGCACTGTCAGACACCGACAACCTAATGAATGGAAGCCAAACAGTGTTGGAGACAAGTGTCAGAGGATGGGCTCCTTGGGCCAGAGGGCATTGGAAAAGTGATTAATGCAGCACTGATTTCTCGAAGTGGAGTTGACCGTGGTGACAGGAGCCTGTGGGAAAGGTGCCCTCATGCCCTTCATTTACTGATGGGGCTCAAGGTAAGGAGAAACACCTGCAAAAATCGGCTAATAATAGGTACTTGGAATATGTGAAGTATAAATATAGGAAAACTGGAAGTGGTCAAAAATAAAAGGCAATACCTAAAGATCAATATTGTAGGCATTAGTGCGCTGAAATAAACTGGAAGTAGCCATTTTAAATCAGAAAAAAATTATGTAAGTTAGTATGCCAGGAATAACACAATCAAAGGAATGGCATTGGCATTCACTGTGAGAAAGTATACTGAAAAATCAATCCTGAAGTATAATGCTGTCTATAATAGGATTATATCTAACACCGTCAATGAAATTCAATCAGTACAACTATAATTCAAATTTATGCCCCAACCACAAAAACTAGTCATGAAGAAACTGAAGAATTCTAACTTCTGCTAGAAATTGATCAAACATGCAATGCAGATGCAAGGATAACCACTGGCAACTGGAATGCAAAAGTTGGAAATAAAAAGGAAGGAACAGTACTTGGAAACTATGGACTTGGTGACAGAAATGACTATCACACTGAAGATCAGCTCGAGATCACGTCACAGAATTTTGCAAGATCAAAAACCTAGTACAGGTTCAAGCTAAGCACAGGTGCATAGGTTATTCATAGCAAATACCATTTCTCAACCTCACAGAAAGCCACTATACACTGCCTTCTCCAGCTGAAATACAGACGAATCAAACTGACTACACATGTAGGAAGGGATTATGGAGAAGCTCAATATCAGCAGCAAAAAGCAGGCCAGGGATTGACTACAGAACAGACCATGAACTACAAATAAGGAAGTTCAGGATAAGGCTGAAGAAAACTGAAACAAGTCCACAAGTGTCAAAATACAACCTTCGGTTTTTCAATAACATGTGGAGAACAGGTTTGAGGCAGTGAACATTAATGACAGAAGTCCTGTCAGTAGCTGTGGGAAGACATTAAGATCATCATTCATGAAAAAAGTAAAAGGTCATTAAAACGACAAGAAAGAAAGAAAATATTAAAGTGGATGCCAGAAGAGACTCTGACTCACAGAGGAACTAAAACAAATGAAATCAAGGAAGAGGTCAGAGAGCTGAAAAGAAAATTTTAAAGGGCAGTTCGAAAAGACAAAGACAAACATAGTGAAATGTATGAAGACATAGAACTGAAAAGCCAAAAAGGAAAAACATGCTCAACGTATCTTAAAAGAACTGAAGGAAAAAATCAAACCTTGAGTTGCAATATTAAATATTCTTGACACAGAAAGCATCAAGAGAAGATGGAATCGGGACCATCAAGGAAGGAAGACAAGCACCTTGGCTCAGGGAATGCATAGGCTAACTGCAATAGGGGAAGGGTGCACACACAGGGGAACCTGAAATCGACAAGTGGGATAAACCAAGGATAAAACGCCTGTGTGCGTCGAAAGACTTCACCAAGAGAGTAACAAGAGAACCCAGACTGGGAGAGGATTCTTAGCAATGGCACAACACACAAAGGGCTTATTACTAAACTCTACAATCCCCTCCTAGGCAGCAAAAAGAAGCAGTGGGCAAAAGGCTTGAACAGAAGTTTCACTAGGGACGAGACTCCAATGGCCAATAGACATATGAGAAAATGCTTCTGATGATTAGCTATCAGAGAAATGCAAATCAAAACAACCATGAGACACCATCTAACATCCTTGAGGAGAGCCCAAATCAGAAAATCTGACAGCAACAAATGCTGGAGGGGATGTGGTGAGATAGGCACTCTCCTCCACTGCTGGTAGTTGTGTAGATATGTACAGCCTCTGTGGAAAGCCATCTGGTGATATTTAAAGCATGGAAACTGAGCCGACTTATGAACCAGCTATCCTTCTCCTGGGCATATACCCAGAAGAGGTAAGAAGTAGACCATGACCAATCATCTGTGTCCCAATGTTTACTGCTACGCAATTCACAATCACAAAGAACTGGAAACAACCTAAATTTCCATCAATAGACGAGTGGATTAGAAAACACTGGCACATGCGCACAATGGAGTTCTACACATCACTAAAAAACAGATACTCACATGAAGCACATCGCCTCGCTTAAAGAGTTGCAGGAAATTATGCTAAGTAATGTTAGCCGATGACAAAAGGACAAGTACAACATGAGTCCACTGAGGTAAGTACAATCAGCACAGTAGGTATAGAAGAAAAACCACTGATCTCACACTATAAGTATAGGCAGTCAGGTGGTGGGCCAGCCAAACCCAAGGATGTACATGTCATTCCAACATAAAGAAGGGGAAAGGATGAGGGAGAAAGGGCGTGGAGGGAGACGATGGCAAAGGGGGACAAGGCAATAACCCACCCTGGGGGAGAGTACTGGTTATATCTCCACACAATCGGGAGTGTCCATGCAGACCCCCACATGGCACACCAAACCTTGAGGGCAACGTAACCACAAGGATCAACGCATGAACAGAGGGTTACAGGGCACGACCCAATCAGAGAGAAACCGACCCCTCCCTAGCAATATGTGCTGCAGAGGACACCACTACACCTATAGGTTGGGAGAGGGGCCAGCCTGCCAAGCCCACCCCACATAGAAACAAACCAAGAAGGAAATCAAGCAAGTGAGTTTCTAGACCCCATATCAGCACCCCAAGCCCTGAGGAGGATATCCCTGCATGGCGCTGCTATGGAACAGAGAGGACTGTAGGGCTGACCACAGCTCGAAGTATGATGAGCCTTCTCTAGAGCATACTGCAAGAGGACAGTAACTGGGAACACACAGGGGGAAGGGAGTCCAGTCTGAACTCTCCAAAGCAGGACGAACCAAGAAGGGAACATAACAGATTAGCAACAGGAGCAGAGCAAGGTCACATGCAAGGAATTCTCAATGACAGTGTGATACTTATATAACCTGGTGTCAATTTGAGAGGATGATGAGTGAAGGGGTGGAGTCTGGCCTATCAATTGGATTATAGGCAATGAATGAGGCCTCTGTGTGGGCCTGGCCTTCTCCTGAGAATTCTGGGAAATCCTTTATTTTTTTTCCTCCTTGGAGGCAGGAGAGACTCGCTCTCACCCCTTCACTTCCTTGGAGACTCTCTACTGACAAAGCTGACTCCTTGCCAGACATCCCTGAGGAGAAGTCACATGGACCTACCCTGTTGCAGCCAGAACCCTGGACCTGGAGAGGCCATGTGGAGACCCCTACCAGCTCTGAGATGCTTCCAACGCCACTGGATCCAGGACTTTCTACCCTCTGACCTGTGATCATCCTGCATTCGGCATCACTGCATGCGTTTCATGAGTCTGAAGATGACTTTATAGATTGGAATCACACATATGGGCTAATATTGTACTTATGGACTTGGACTGAACTGGGTTGGGATGCTTTTTTAATGTACAATTACCCTTTATATAAACCTCTCTCTTATACGCATATGAGTTTCTGCGATTTGTTTCTCTAGTTGCACACAAAGTTATGATTGACTTTTCGGCTGGAAAAATGCATGCCAGAAAATACATAAAGTAAAGCACAGACCATATTCACGGCTATAAAGCTGACGGCACTGCCACTGTGGGTTTTCTGAGACTAACTTTCAGCAGGAGAAGAAAACATGTTCTTCTCAACAAGTGGCTAGTGGTTTCTAACGGCTGATCTTGCCGCATGATGCCACCGGGGCTCGTTTAGAACACAGCCAAACCGTCCCTGTGGCTTTCCCAAGGCTATATACATCTTCAAGGAACGGAAAACCTCATCTCTCTCCCACAAATTAGCTGATAGTTTCAAACAGCCAACATTGCAGTGAGTAGCCCAACTTTTATCCCACACTGCCACTAGGTTGTAAGACAGTGGAACGAAAAAGCCAACCAAGCTCACAGTCATCAAGTGCATGCCTACTCACAGCAACCTGAGAGAAAAGGGTAGGTGTGCCTTTAAGTTTCTGAGACTGTAACTCTTTACAGGAGTAGAAAGTCCCACTTTATCCCAAGGAGCAGCTGGTGGTTTTAAACTCCTGACCTTGGGGATCACAGCCCAACATACAACCACGACCCCATCACGGCTCTCGAAGTAAATACTTTAAATCTAATAAAAATCAATGACAAGCCAAGAAGAGAATCTGACACTCTTGGTAAATGAGAGGCTGGTAGATCCAAACTGCTGATCTGCCACTAGCAGCCTATGTAACCACTATACAGTCTCCTAGGACACACAAGACAATTCCCCACAAACACAATCAAGCAGTATCTAAAACCACACCAAAATATATGAAGAAAAAAGGAAATTAATCACAAGCATACTCATCAAAATTAAGCAACAAGCTTATACATATCAATAATCTCACTAAATGTTAATGGACAAATATACCAGGCAAGAGACTAAGAGCTATTAATATGCGATTTATAGGAAACACACTTCTGACACAAAGACTAACATGAACTAAAGAGAAAATAATATCAAAGGAATGGCAACAACAAAAAAACTGGGTATGGCAATATTAATCTTTGAAGAAACAGACGTCAAGGCAAACAACAGCAATAAAAGAAAGAATGGTCCAGCTCACTTAATTCTAGCCCCAATCCAAGAAGAGTTAGCTCTTATAACAAAGTCCTACTAGATATGCACCTTCATGAAGAGATCACTAAAGATAAGGGTGCTAGAGAAAGTGTGGTGAAGAAAGCAGAGGGTGCCCGGCTATCAATTGCAAGAGTGTCTGGGGTCGTAAAGGCTTGTATTCAAACAGGCAGCCATCTAAGTGAGGTGTCAACTAAATACACATCGAAGAAGCACAACAGGCTGTGTGATCCAAAGATGACGGTAACAAAATCCAAATATGAAAAAGGAAAAAGTACCAGATCTTAAATTGTGAACACTCAATTTGTAGAAGGCTATGGAGGACAGTGGGAGCCCAAAATCCATCTGCAGAGTATCGAGTCAGACTAAGCCTCTGGCAGATTCCCTTTAGCTACAGGTACAGGGCTCCTGCAGCTTTAAGAGAGAGATTATTGTAAACTAGATTATGGTGGCTCAAACCATGGTATAATATGATACTTGGTCAGCTGTGCTCCCTCTTGACCCAGCCTGAATTTGCTCTTGGCTCAAATATTTCTCACTTGTTCCATGAGAGAAATTTCTTCTCTGACTTCTTAAATATTGCTGGTGGTCTTTCTTTCTGACTCTTTATTTTAATCTTTTAATTATTATTATTTTCTTCATGTTTTATTTTGTTTTGTTACTTCTGTTGTGTTTCCCAGTTTGTGAAGCACAGAAAGACTAGATGCATACAGACAATAAACTGATGTAATGGTTGATTGGGGATGTTGGGGTTGAGGAGAGCGATGTGGGAAGGGTGAGGAGATTTGAGAAGCAAACAATAAATGCAGGAGAAGGGAGGGAGCATTGGAAATGATTGTGATGATGTACACACAACTCTTTAAAAGCGATTTAACTATGAGCAAGGCCCGGCTGGGGCGTCTGGTGCACAGGAAGACCTGCACCACCGTCGCCTTCACACAGGTGAACTCGGAAGACAAAGGAGCCTTGGCTAAGCTGGTGGAGGCCATCAGGACCAACTATAATGACAGGTTTGACAAGATCCGCCGCCACTGGGGTGGCAATGTGCTGGGCCCCAAGTCAGTGGCCCAAATCGCCAAGCTACAAAAGGCCAAGGCCAAAGAACTCGCCACCAAGCTGGGCTAGCTTGCGCATGGCTGGTTTTTGTACATAATAAAACTAGTCTTTCAAAAAAAAATAAATAAAGTGCTCTCCATTACACTTAATACATTTGTCAAATCTGTGATTCTATTCTTAGAAGCACTTTTCAGACGCATATGTTTGGACAGCTGACAGCACCTCCCTCGTTATTTTCCTCACCGCCTCTGCATCATCGCTGTGCTTTCATGTCCCTCTTAAAGTGCAGAAACCAAAGAGGCACACGGAGAGAAGCCAGGTGAGCAAGGTGTGTGGGGCAAGAGAAGCACGCTGTTTTTAGCCAAAAACAAATGGCACACTGAGATGGCTGCATGAGCAGATGCATTGCTCTGGTGGCAAAATCAGTGCCCTGTCTGCCACAAATCGGGCCTTGTTAGTTGCACACTGTTAGGCTATCTTTTCAGAACCTTTAAATAGAAAATCCGAAGGCACTACGAGACAATATTTTTGTCTGTTCACAAAATTGACAGACATCCAGAATGAGGTTTGTCATCAACTGACAGTTCAGTTTTTGAAATGAGAAAATCACTCATACACTTGCATTTTCTCCACAGCATTGTCCTTGTAAGCTGTGTTCAACATCACAATAGTTTCTGTGACATTTTTCCTGAGTAGGAAACAAAATTTCATAGGCACATGCTATTCTCTTAAATCAGCCATCAGAAAAAAATAAGGCTTGAGCAAAACTACTTTTATGTAAAAATTCCCTGTGACCAGAAAAGAACCCTCCCAGGCGATACCCACTGGGTGCCCTAACTCAGAGTCAGCTGCTTGATGCTCACCTAGCAGGAAACATGCGTACTATGAAAGCTCCACCCAGCAGACCTTTTTTCCATTTGGGGGAGGTACCCCCATATGTGAATCGTATATTAAGAAAACTACTTAAAAAAAAAACTTGACCTATGTTACTATGGGTGAAGTTTTGCTTAGGGAGCTTTGAGTTTATGTTAGTGGTGGTGGAATAATTGGGAAATGGATATCAATAATAGTTGTACAACACAATGAATATAATCAATAGCAATGACTGATACATGGAAAGGTTGTGGAACTGGAGATGTTTTGTCATGTATATTTTTTCCTGCTACAATTGAAAAGCAGAACAAAACAATAGCCCAAGAAGATATAACCATAATAAATGTATATGCACCCTATAAAAGACACTTGAAATATATTATCCAAACACACACAGAATTTAAAAGGTAATTATAGCTTGGCAACAATGGTAGGAGACTACAATACACCACTAAGGTAATCAGATCATCAGCAGAGAGATTCAATTTGTGAAACAACACAATCAACTTGACCTTCTAGACATATGCATAACTCTCCAAACAACAAAAACACAGTAGACTTTCTTCTCCTATGCACAGCGAACATTCCAAAGAACAAATCACATGCCAGGACACAAGACAAGCCATAAAACCTCAAAACAAACTCAGATTCTCCCATCCATTTCCTCAGATCACAATGCTATAAACTACAGACCAAGGTGCTAAAAGCCTCCACAAAATTCTGACCTGAAGAACCCAACAACGTCTAAAACATTCACTATGACCAAGCAGGATTCAGACTGGGGATGCAAGGATGGTTCAACATTAGAAAACACAACCATTGCAATCTACCACATAAACAAGACAAAAAACAAGAACTACATCGTATCAGTAGATGGCAGAAAAGAAGTCTGACTATATCCAACACCCATTTCCAATACAAATGCTTAATAAAAAGGAATAGAAGGGAAATTCCTCTACATAACAAAGACCATATATGAAAACCCAACAGTAAATATCACACTAAGTAGGAAAAAACTGGAAACATTTTCTCTACCATGGGAACCCGGCAATGATACAGTCTACCACCACTCTTATTCAACTTCTTAATGGAAGTCTTAACCTGAACCTTCAGAGAACTAAAAAAAAAAAAATTTTTTTAATCAAGGGAATGAAATTGGGCAAAGAAGGGAAACACTCCTATTTGCAAATGATATGATTCTATAAAAAAGGAAAGAAAAGATTTCACAAAAAAATTGTTGGAAACAACCAAGGGACTCAGCAAAATAGCAGAATAAAAGATTAACAAGCAGAAAGTCAACTGGATTTCTATATACCAGGAAAGACACCTGAAAACACATTAAGAACACAATACCATTTACAATAGCCCAACAACAACAAAAAATGAAATACTTAGGAATAAACCTAACCAAAGAAAGAAAATACCAGTACAAATAAAATTATAGAACATTACAAGAAATCAAAAAGGACATAAATAAATGGGAGAATATCCCATGTTCATGGGCAGTCTCATTAAGTTGAAAATGTCATTCTGATCCAAAGCTCAACCTCATCCTTTAAAGAATGGGGAAAAAAACTAATTACCAACTTCATATGGAGAGAGAAGAGACCCAGAATAAGTAAAAAAAACATCTTAAAAAGAAAAATCAGATAGGAGACCTCACAATACGTGACTTCAAAACCTACCACAAAGCCACATTAGTTAAAGCAGCCTGGTATTGGTATAATCACAGATACACAGACTAATGGAATAAAATAGAAGACTCAGAAGTAAATGCATCCACCAACAGCAACTGATCTTCAATAAAGGATCAAAATCTGTCAAATGGAATGTGGGGTGAAGAGGTTCCCCCACAAATCATCACAGGTCTGGTAGGAGCAATTACAGTGATAATAAGTAAAGATTATAGTAAAGTCATAGAGCGCATGAGAGGTAGAGGAGAGATTAAAATAATGGAGTCAGACACAATTCATGGTAGTATGCTCACCTCAGCCCCGCTTGGTGGCCCTCATTGTGGGAGCCCAGCCACGAGAGCAGGAGAGAAAGTCGGGAGCAAGAGCAGGAGAGCCCCCGGGTCTGAGAGCAGGAGGGAGCCTCAACTTTATAGCTAACCCAAGGTTATATCTCCTTCAGGAAGCATCATTACAGGTAACTACACATCACAGAAAGGGGCAGTACAATAGACATACACATCGTAGGAAGGGGATGTATGATAGGCATTAAGTGTGACAGGAAGGGGATGAGCTAGGGGTATGTCTATAGGAAAGGGAAGATCTAGGAGTATACATGTGACAAGATGGGCAGACCCTAGATTCATGATGGCAGCCTAATCTTGGTCATCCTTGGGCAGGTTAGACCTCTCTGGGGTCTCCTACAAGAAAGAGACAACTATTATCCTTATCAGAAGGGAGTGGGCCCTTCTTGTTGTGGGATAAACAGTGGTGACAGCTTGCTCAAGATGGCTGATAGCTCTTAGGGAGAATGACCCCTGATCTACTCCTGATGACCTCCAAGTACATAGTCATTCGCAAGCAGCTAAGTTTGGCAAATATTTGAGGGAGACAACTTGGGAGAAATGGAATAGGGAAAGCTCCTTCTACAAATAGTATTGGAAAAATTGGATCTCCATCTGCAGAAGAATGAAACAGGTCCCATATCTCTCCCCCATGCAAAAAAATGAACTGAAGATGGATGAAAGACCTAAATTTAAACCCTAGAGCTATAAGAATTATCAATGAGAAAACTGGGACACACTTAAGGACCCTTTTGCAGGGCTATCAAGTATAATAAAAGAAGCTTACACAGAGGGAAGGCAAAATAAATTGGGACCTACTAAAAATAAAACATTTATGCACATTAAGGAATTCATCAAAACATTAAAATGAGAATCCACAGATTGGAAAGAAGTTTTTGTAATGACACAACAGACAAGCATCTAATTACCAAAATCCATAGAACTCTACAGCACTTCAATAAGAGACAAACAAATGATTCCATTAAAAAGTGGGCAAAAGACATCAACATAGTTCACAAAAATGACACTCAGATGGTTAGTAGACATATGCCTTACTCAGCTCTCAGTGTCGCTTTCATGGCTTCAGACTGTGCCTGACTTGGGCTCTTCTACCTTTTTCAAAATGTTTATTCTAATTTATGTATCATTCCATAGTTTAATCACATCAAGCAGAATTGTACAACTGCTTCCAAAATCAGGTTCCAAACGTTATTTTTCTACACAGACTTTGACATCGTCATCCCTTAACCACCAGCCCCACCTCCCACCCCCACCCCAACCTTTATTCCACTTGCTGTTTCTATAGATTCACAAATCCTGGGTTTCATATATCGAGAAATGGGAAAACATAACACAACTTCAAGAGGGTGACCTCCAATAACATGACACCTCTGAAATACACTCTAATAGATGAAACCACCTTGGAAAATAAATTGATAACATCTGCTGAAGTTGAAGATATAAGTACATACCCTAAAAACGAATGGAGTAAGAGGATACACTGCCAGAAAAAGTTCAAAACTAACCAAATGTCTACCAATTAAATATGGTGATATCAGTTATACACAACTGCATAACTATAATATAATATGCCTTACAACACTAAATGAAGTAACTACAGCTACAAAAAACAAAGGAATTTCGTAAGCCAAATTTTAAGCAACTTGGACAGATACAAAAGAAAAGATACTATATGCATCCATATATAAAACTTTTTCAATAAACTATGCCAAATTAAAGACTGAGCAAGGTAGTAAAGACAAGAAGACAACTGTTCTAAGTTCAGGACAGTAGGAACCTTTGTGAGCTAGGGAAAGAATAGTGTGTGGAAAGACTAATGAGAAGGCTTCTGAGGAGCTGTCCGTGTCCTGTTCCTACACATGAGTGCTGGTTTTCCAAGAGGTTACAATGTAACCAGGAGCAGTATACTTGTGTATTCATGTGTATCTTAGATATGTTGTATTCTGCAATTTCAAAAAAAGACAATTCTAAAAATTTGTGCCCCTGTTCCATCACACTCAATCCTGAAACAAAAAATTAATCATATAACAGGTGATATTAATAATTTTCCCCATGAATATTATTAAATACATTCTTATGTATATGTTCTATTTTGACATGGCACATAAAATTTTGAAAAATTATATTGGATGGGGCTTCAAAAAGATTGTGGAAAAGGCAGAATCACAAGATGATGAAATGCTCCAAAGAGTTTTTGACAACCCCTTCTAGCACTCCAGTTCTAATATCTATAAAAATAAAAGGAATCCTACAAAAGTTTTCCAATTAAAAAAAGATTACAAACCACAGTGGATAAGGACCTCTCATTTCTGTTTCACTATACTGCACTTACTATATAAATATTAACCCTAATCCAACAAAACAAAATTTAGGTTTGTGTCCACAAATGATCTCATTAATAATATTTCACAGGCTAGAGTATAACGATATTATACTACATACCTGGTTCATTTATTCTGCCAAATGTATGTCTGATGTTGTGTTTTTTGGTCTTGAAACATGTTTCACAAAAATCAAAGTCATCACAGTTTCTGCATTTGAATCTAGGTCCATTGATAGGAAACATCTGACATCCATCACATCTAATAATTAAAACATCCATTGAGTTAAAACAACAACAGTCATTTATTACACTTAATTAAAAAGAGCAATTCCCCACTAAAACCGAGCTAGCAATCTTAAAGCCAAAACTTACGTAACACCAGGATGGACACTAGGCACCAACTCCATTTCTGATAGCAACCCGGTCCAGTGGGACTGCTGGGGAAAGTCAACAATGACATCTTTCCCATTGGCACTGAAAGCTAGAGGCAAAGAGAAATTGCGTAATGTACTGTAGACCAGTAATAGCATCCTAAAGTTAAATTTAAACAATACCTAGACACATCCTACTATATTGAGTTCATTGTATAGAGCAGACTCAGCTTTTAACCCTGTGTGCTACAAATAGTAATGGTTGAAAGAGGATGGTCTCAGGGTTTTTCTTTTTAATTAAAAGAAGGGATGATAAACAGTTTTAGCCTTGAGTTGACAAATACTGAAGTTGGGTGATGTGGAAATGGAGGCTCATTTTAGTATTTTCTCTACTTCTATAGATATACTAAGGTAAGCCAAAAAGCACTGCAACTTGAGTTCATACATGTACCAATTTATTCCACAGAAAATGCATTTAAGTGTGTCTCTGTGATCATCTGATTGCCACAAACAAGTTTTCTAAGTAATATTTGTCTTAGTCTCATTCATCAAGCAATCACTACCATTGAACCAATGCCAACTCAAAATCCATTTTTTTTTTTTACAAAACAAGCTTATCACATTCTAAGTACTCTCCATTACACTTAATACATTTGTTAGCTCTCCAATTCCACCTTGGAAACATTTCTCAAAGTCGTCTGTTTTGAAGGCTAATAGCACCTCTTGTTTTGTTCTTCACCTCTTCTAGGTTGTCAATTTGCTGTCCTTTCATGTCCCTCTTCATTTACGGAAACAAAAAGAAGTCTTACACAGAGGGAGGTCAGGTAAGTAAGCTGTGTGGGGCAAGAGAGGCATGCTGTGTTTTGCCAAAAACTGGTGCACTGAGATGGCTGCTTGAGCAGATGCATTGTCATCATGGTGGCAAAACTAGGCCCCTGTCTGCCACAAATCAGGCCTTTTTTGTTGCACAGTTAGACTATCTTTTGAGAACTTCTAAATAGAAAATAAGCTTGATTAAAGGTTTGACCTGGTAGAATAAACTCCAAATGCACTATGGCTTGATATTTTCGTCTGTTCAGGAAGGTGACAGATGTCAACAACAAGGTATGTCAATCAACATTTCACCTTTTTTGAAATAAGAAAACTTTGAGTTTTTTGAAACAAGAGAACTTGAGTTTTTCCCATGCCACTGTCCTTGTAAAGTGTGTTCAACATCACAACAGTTCCTGCAGCATTCTTCCCGAGCAGGAAACAAAATTTCATAGCCTCATGCTGCTCTCTTAAATTTGCCATCACAAAAATCGAGGTTCAAGCAAAACTGCTTTCACGAAAAAGTCGGCTGTAACCAGAAGGAAGCTTTCCAGGCAACACCACTGGGTGCACTAACTCAGAGCGAGTTGCTCGATGATCAACGAGCAGGAAAGATGTGTACTACAAGAGCTCAGGCGAGCAGAACTTTTCTCCAGTTGTTATTTTGGGTACTCCTTCCCAGTCGTGCCAACGTGCTTCTCTGCCCACGATAACCATGCACCTGCTCATTCTCTGAGGAGCGGAAGGGTGGACTATATGGAGTCTACTGCGAAACCTTGCCCTATCTACTCCCAGCCCTGATCTGACCCCTTCAGGTTTCTTTGTGTTCCCCTCGCTCAAAGAGCATTTAAAAGGAACATGATTTGAGGCCCTTAAGGATGGCAACACCACCAGGATGGAAATCAGAGTACAGAATTTTTCAGGTGAAGATTTAACACCAAATTCACCGGCAATGAGCTGACTGTGCCTTAGAGTGACCCTATTTAAAAATAAAAATGCACATCTGGGTTTCCGGGGCAACCACTTTAACAGGTGCGAGAAAGTCTCACCTTTCGGAGCACCTGCTAGGTCTGAACTGCTGGCCTTCAGTGAGTGCAAGCCACTAGGCCACAAGGGTTCCTTTAGAAAATGTTAGCGAGATGGAAATACCACCTTCATAATCTTGTCATCTTAGATACGAAGGTATTGTCAAAATCAACAGCTTCACATTTTGATAATTTTGTTCAACAGAGTTCTCTACGATTTTTGAACAACGTGATTTCACTTTCCCTTGCATGTTTGAAAGTGTCCACAAAATTTACACCAAGTCAAAAACTCCACTTAATAAGTACATTCAGTATCTCAAGGAATAAAAAGCACATTAATAATAAGGTCAAGGTTAAGATTTCTTTTACCCTTTGATAAGATCTATCTGTCAAAACATTAATTTCTAAATCAAACTATTTTTTTTAATTTGTCTTCATTTTGATGTAAAGATTTTAAGACTCTCTTAAACGAAATGTTAACATAAAATAAAACTTTTTAAGTAAGTTAATTGCTTCTATGCAACTTGGAAACGTTAATTTCCCGCAGCTTTTTGGGAAATGTTGTCACGGCTCTTCTCTAAGTTGTTGGAAATAGGAGCTTTCCAGCAGATCGAAAACGGATCTCATTACAGAAAATTATTAAATACATATTTAATAATTACTCATGTGACCTGTGTTTTTTGCTTTTTAAAAAAATCATTTTATTGGGGGCTCACACAACTCTTATCACAATCCATACATTCATGCATTGTGTCAAGCACATTTGTACATTTGTTGCCATCATCATTTTCTTTCTACTTGACCCATTGGTATCAGCCCATTTTTCCCTCCTTCCCCTCCCTTTCCTCCCTAATGAACCCTTCGTAATTTATTTAAAAATTTTATTTCATGTCTTACACTAACTGATGTCTCCCTTCTCCCATTTTTCTGTTGTCCATCCCCCTGGGGGGGGGGTGTTATATGCAGATCATTGTGATTGGTTCCCCCCACCTTTCCCTTACCCTCCTGGTATCACTACTTTCAGTATTGGTCTGGAGGATTTTTTTTTTTTCTGTGCTGGATTCCGTGTTTCCAGCTCTTATCTGGATTCCCTGTGTTTCCAGCTCTTATCTGTACCTGTGTACATGCTCTCTAGTCTAGCCGGATTTGTAAGGTAGAACTGGGTTCACGATAGTGGAGGGGAGGAAGCATTAAAGAACTAGAGGAAAGTTGTATGTTTCAACAGTACTATACTGCACCATGACCGGCTTGTCTCTTCCTTGTGACCCTCTGTAAGGGGATGTCCAATTCTCTACAGATGGGCTTTGGGTCTCCACTCCACACACACCCCTAATTCACAATGATATGATTTTTTGTTCTGGGTCTTTGATGCCTAATAACTGATCCCATCAACAACTTATGATCACAGAGGCTGGTGTGCTGCTTTCGTGTAGGCTTTGTTGTTTCTCAGCTAAATGGCCACTTGTTTATCGTCAAGCCTTTAAGATCTCAGATGCTATATCTTTTGATAGCCAGGCACCATAAGCTTTCTTAACCACAATTGTTTATGCACCCATTTTGTCTTAAGCGATCATGTTGGGAAGGTGAGCATGCCAGGTTATGAGAACAAAATGTTCTTGCATTGAGGGAGTACTTGAGTAGAAGCCCAATGTCTGTCTGCTTCCTTAATACTAAACCTATAAATATATTTACATAGGTTTATTTCACTATCATTATATATATATATATATATATATTCATGTGACTTTTTCAGTGGACTTATACCTTCTAAAGTGTGTTTATATTTGAACTCCCAATAATATTGCATTAAGAATAGCCTGAGGCACAGGGAATCCAGGGCGGACGATCCCTTCAGGACCAGGGGTGTGAGTGGCAATAATGGGAGGGTAGAGGGAGATGGGGTTGGAAGAGGGAACCGATTACAAGGATCTACATGTGACCTCCTTCCTGGGGGATGGACAACAGAAAAGGGAGTGAAGGGAGACGTCGGACGGGGCAAGATATGAAAAAATAATAATTTACAAATTATCAAGGGCTCATGAGGGAGGAGAGGGTTGGGAGGGAGGGGGAAAAAAGAGGACCTGATGCAAAGGGATTAAGTGGAGAGCAAATGCTTTGAAAATGATTAGGGCAAAAAATGTACAGATATGCTTTACACAATTGATGTATATATATATATGGATTGTGATAAGAGTTGTATGAGCGCCTAATAAAACGTTTAAAAATAATAATAAATAAATAAACTTAAAAATATATTTTAAAGAATAGCCTGAGGAAAATTTTTCAATTTCCAGTGCTTGGAAATGACACTTCCAGTTCCTACTTACATCATATTTTTATATAGCAAGAAAACTAGAGAAGCCATTCCTGACAAAATGAGCTGATCTCACACTCAGTTATACCTCTATATTGTTAAAATAGATCATTTTATAGAAAAATTCAAAGAATACGAGAAATAAGGCTATGTGGCGACTGTGAGAGATTAAGACAAAATCAAGACCACTTCTTACATATGTCTGATAAAGTTCAAACCTAGTTCTAACCACAAAGTTCTCCTGGTGCCCCTGAATAATCTCTGCTTCTTTACCAATTATAACAATCGTTAACATTAGTCACCAGCCATTTTTACTTCTAGATAAGTTATTAATATACCCAGTTTTAGAATTGGCCCCACCTACTTCCTTAAACCTTCCATAAAATCAGCTAGCAGAAGCCCAAATGGTTTTTTCTCATATACTCTCTTGGAAATGCCCAAATTTCCCAGGCTATGTCTCCTCCTGCATAGCCATGAGCTACTAAACTTGACCTTGCTCAACAATACGTGTATTCCTGGTGGCCTTTGCCTAAAAGATATTGACAAGCAAACAAACAAAAATACCTGGTGGAAAAAGATCAAGGGTAAGGTTGCTTAGGGAAGAGGTATACTCTAGCCCAGGTGGCGACGTAGTAGGGCAGGAGGAAAGTCAAGGGAGATGGAGGAAGGAGCTAGGAGTCAAAGGTCATTTATGGATGCCTAGACAAAGACATGTACATGTAAATATATATAGGAGGATGGGGAAATAGATCTATGTCTATATTTATAGGTCAAGTATTAAGGTGGCAGAAGGACCTTGGGCCTCTACTCAAACACTCCCTCAATGCATGAATACTTTCTTTTATTAAATTGGAACTCTATGATGCTCACTCTCCCGACACAATGGCTGAACCAAAAGTGGGTAAACAAGTAAATGTGGTGAAGAAAGCTGATGGTGCCCGGCTATCAAAAAAGATAGTGACTGGGGTCTTAAAGGCTTGAAGATAAACAAGCGGCCATCTAGCTCAGAAGCAACAAAGTCCACAAGGAAGAAAACACCACCCTGTGTGATCGAGTGGTCCCGAAGGGATCAGTTACCAGGCATCAAAGAACAAAAAATCATATCATTGACTGCACACCTCCATGATAGGATCGCTGAAGACAAATGGGTGCATAAGCAAATGTGGTGAAGAAAGCTGATGGTGCCCGGCTATTAAAAGAGATAGTGTCTGGGGTCTTAAAGGCTTGAAGGTGAACAAGCAGCCTTCTAGCTCAGAAGCAGAAAAGCCCACATGGAAGAAGCACACTGGCCAGTGCGATCACGAGGTGCCAAGGGACCAGGTATAAGGCATCATGCAAAAAAAAAAAAAAAAAGCTATGTGTGTGTATGTATGTGTATATATGTGTGTGTGTATATATATATATATATATACTATATTAAATGAAGGGGGAAGTGCAGAGTGGAGACCCAAGGACCAAGTGTCGGCCAATGGAGATCCCCTCATAGAGGGGTTTAGGAGAGTAGATGGGTTAATTAGGGTGCAAGGTAGTACCAATGAAGAACACAGCTTTCCCCCAGATCCTGGATGCTTCCTCCCCCCAACTACCATGATCCGAATTCTACCTTGCAGGGCTGGATAGGGCAGAGGCTGTACACTGGTACATATGAGGGCTGGAGGCACAGGGAATCCAGGGTGGATGATACCTTCAGGACCAAGAGTGTGAGGGGTGATGCTGGGAGAGTGGAGGGTGAGTGGGTTGGAAATGGGGAACTGATTACAAGGATCCACATGTGACCTCCTCCATGGGAGAGGGACAGCAGAGAAGGGGGGGAAGGGAGACCTCGGATAGGGCAAGATATGACAAAATAACGATGTATAAATTACCAAGGGCACATGAGGGAGTGGGGGAGAGGGGAGGGAGGGGGAAAAAAAAAAGGACCTGATGCAAAGGGCTTAAGTGGAGAGCAAATGCCTTGAGAATGATTGGGGCAGGGAATGTATGGATGTGCTTTATACAATTGATGTATGTATATGTATGGATGGTGATAAGAGTTGTATGAGTCCCTAACAAAATGTAAAAAAAGAAAAGAGGAGAAAAAAATGATTAGGACAAAGAATGTACAGATGTGCTTTATACAATTGATGTATGTATATGTATGAACTGTGATAAGAGTTGTATGAGCCCCAATAAATTGGTTTTTTTGTTTGTTTTTTTTCTTTCTTTTTAGAGCCCCTAATAAATTGTTAAAAAAAAAAAGAACAAAAATACCTGTATTATAGAACTTTCTTTGCACCTGTGTTTTTCTTGTTCCTATATGCAAAGCAATTTTAATTTAATCCGTGAAAAGGTAATATTTGAAAAAAAAATTTCCCTTAGATAATACTACCTTTCACAACTCCCATGCTTTGGTGAGTTACAGATCCCCATTTATATTTTGGTGTGGTGACTGAAGTTCTGACCCGCACTTTATCACCGATCTTGATGTGAGAAGGAGAACTTGGTGGAGGATAGCCTAGAGATTTAAACAATAAATATACAACAATGATCAATAATTTCTAGGAAGTATGTCTTTAATTAATAAAAAGTAGGAGAACTTAAAAAAATATATACTTACCTATAAGTTCAACATGAATATACCTAACCCAGTAGGTGCCTCCTTTCTGCTGCCAATCACACTGCACATTGAGGTCATGTAATCCATCTCTATCTAGCTTGATAACTTTGCCAACATCACCTTCACATACTTCTTCATATGTTCGACAGCATCTAACCATCATTCCTACCTAAATTAAAAATTTAAATTAAAAAGTCAGTCCTGTGTATGTATGTAGATAAAATGAACAATTACAAATAATACTAGTCTATTCTTTAGAAAAGATTTCCTCTAGCTCCAGAATGAGCTTTTAATGTTATTTTATACTAAGCCAGTGGTCCTAGAAGTAGCTGGCTCTGTGGCCAGGGAAGAAAATAAAGAAGCATGTATCGATTGGTGTCATAAAGCAAGAGAGTTTTCAAGGGCTAATGAGTTCACCCAAAATGACAGTTTGATCATCAAAAGAAATTATGATTACAATAGTTGAAATATACTCAGTAAACAAAAGAAAAAATACTCCAGTCTGACCACTCTACACCCTGTTCTCATTTCACTGTTATTCAGCACCAATATGTATTTCCTAAATGTAGTTACTCACCTGAATATTTTCTCTCACATACACAGCGTAATCATCATTACTTAAGAAATCTGCTCGTCTTTTGTAAGTCTGGCTCTCAGTTACAACAGCACCAGTGGACTACAAAAGACACATTTTAAAAATGGTAAACTTGAAAAGCCTACTTAAAAAGGAAAAAGCATGTGCAATCAATTATATGAAAAAAATTATAGACTACTTTATGTTTTCATTGAGAAAGAATTAACAACAGTAACAGAATACAAAAATGAATCTTATAAGTGACAAGAATAAACAATTTCCAAAGTGTTTTTGAACTCTAATTCGATGAAGTAACTTACTCAATAGAACTTTAATCAGAAGTCAATGTAGAATTTAAAAATAAATTTTCTTAAGGCCATCTGAAATTGTTCTTTGAGCCAGCATCTCTATTTTGAAACTAAATGTACTTAAGGTATAATCCCTTCAGAAGTGAAACGAAGGGCTATTTGTTATGTACCCACATTCATATTAGAAAAGATGATGAAGAGTGCCCAGTAGATAGGGCTACTTCTTTCAAGCCACTGAGAGCACAAGAGTCAATGCAAAAGCCAAGAAAGGAGACAACAGATGTGCAGCTAGTAAGCTGGGAAGACACTGACCACAGGGAAAGCTACATCATCCACGTCCTCCACTATCTCCTCATCTGAGTAGTCGTCAGACACTGTTTCTGCATCTGAGAGATCTGTGATCTGGATGTCAGAGTGGTCCAGCAGCCACCCAACCAAGGCCTCAACACCTAGAAGTAAATGCACACAGGTGCGTCATTGATACAGTAAGGATGAATAGGGTGGGCAGGCTTTCTTACATTACTGTAAGACCAACCTAAAGTAAATAATAGCAAATTAGAATTAATAATGATAATAGCAAAATAATAGTACCAACCTAAAGTAATTAACAGCAAACCCATTAAATGTGACATCAATAAAGAAAGCACAATACCAGGCAACCCTGAAGTATTTCCAGAAGTTCCAGTGAGCGACTTCAGAGCAAACTCAATGTTTCTTCTAGGAAATCCCATTTCCATGAGCTGAACAATGATGGGGAGAGCTGGGATGGGCGACTGCTTGCGTTTCCTCACTCTGATGGGACGCGTGTGCTGCATCGTGACAGGTGTTGTGGCCTCACTAGAGCTGCAGTCCTCACATATGGGGCTTGAAGGATGAGCAGCCTCCACAGCTAAACACTGGCACACAGCCAAAGCTGCTGCCTACAGGGTGTGTAAAAGGCGGCCAGTTAACTTACGAAATGCATGGTCACCTACTATGCGCTACAGTAGAACAGCATAGAAAACACAGACTTATATATATAGTTTAAACTCAATTGGTAAGGCAAGTTATATAAGACAAGCTTCAAAAGTTTAATGCAGAGAAAAGACTAAAGTAGTTTGAGTTCAAGCCATTTCACTGACATTACAAGCTCTCAGAAATCAAAGGTCAGCCTGCCATCTTCCAGAGCACTCAAAGTGCAGCAAACCCACCCTTACAAACCCCTGAAGCCCTTATGGTCTTAAGGCGGCTGTGAGATTTCCTGGAATCCTCTACTCCCCTGAGTCTTAGTCTTTGAAGAACTCCACTAGGGTTCTTTTAGTGTATCAAACGGATCATGTAATCTTGTTTATTTTTTAATATTTATGCACATTTTTTCATGTATTTTATATATCTAAACAGACACAAGAAAGGAGCCCTGGTGGTGAAGTAGGTTACGTGTTGGGCTGTTAACTGCAAGATCAGTAATCCGAATCCACCAGCTGCTCTACAGGAGAAAGCTGAGGTTCTCTGCTCCCATAAAGATTTACACCCTCAAAAACCCAAAGGGGTGGTTCTGTTCTGGCCTCCAGGGTTGTTATGAGTTGAAATCAAATTTATAGTAATTAGTTGGGTTGTCTTGAAGACTATGTTATCAAAAGGGACTTTTTAAAAAACCTCTAAATTGCACACTAGGAAAGTACCAGCATATTAAACCTAAAAATAAAACCTAATCCATTGCAGTTTGATGCATTCTAATTCATAACAACCCTTTATAAGGATTAGGAGGCTGTAAATCTTTTAAGGGAGCAGAAAGCCACATTTTCTCCCAAACAGTGGCTGATGGGTTCAAACTGCTAACCTTGCGGTTAGCAGCCCAACAAACCACACCACTATGTCACTTTTTGCCGCATCCAATACTCCCTGCAGTCCAAATTGTACCATGCAGCACAGCTTAATGCATGGAAGTGCACCAGCTAAAACAGGCCCTAAGTGCAAGACAAAATATGCTTCAGCATGTTCAAAGGAGTGCTCTAAATGAATAAAACATTTGCAAAACAATGATAATCTTAGATCTAAAGAGGCTCTTTCAAGAACAATATTGTGTGGAAAAGATTCCTTCATGAAAATGGTTTAACATATGTTGAAACGTTAACTTTTGAAATAATTCACAGAAAATCCAAATAAGATTAAACATAAAACACTCTCTGATTTTCTAACGAGTAATATAATGTTTATTCATCAAGCATGAGCATGATTAAATCCTACCTAAACACAAGAATTATTTTGGTACAACACTTAAAATTCAGAATACATATGCCATTTAAGTACATTTTTAATTGCCATGTCAAGAATTAGTTAAAACCATCAACTTTGTACAAGTGCACCTCTAGTTCCTGTTCATCAAATATGGCCTTTACTGGGGATGGCTGGGTGGCTGCCGACAGTAACTGCTGCAGGAGGGTTGTGGGCGGCGGGGGCCCTTCAGGAGACAAGTCCCCAGTGTCAGGAGATAGAGCCGCTCCATCATCTGGAAGTACAACAAAACATGCAAAACTGTACATGTTCAGCCTAAAATGCTTCTTTACCACAGGAGTATGCTTAGGAAACACTGGTAATCAGGTGTAGTATCTCCAAATAAAGTGCCTAGATATCAAAAACTCTTGAGACTCAAACAGCAAGTAAGAATCAGCCTTCCATTTCTTGCTTTCTGTTCTCTGTTCTTCAAGTCACCTGTACCTGAATGTCAACAAAAGTTCATTCTTCCACTTTTTGGTATCTATTCTTAGCATTAGTAACTCCTTCTATCGACACATCCCCATATGATAGTCCTAGCTAACTATTGTTCAGAGATTTTTAAAGTGACACCAATTCAAAGACAAGTCACCTGGTCAGGTGTCTGCTTGTTTCAATGTGAACGGTTGCTGTCTGCTGGTCTTTCCATCTACTACACCCTCAGCCCATTTCACACAATTCACATGAGATTCTGAGTGCTTCAAAGCACATTAATATTTGGTGACAATTCTACCTAATTCTCTAGGCCAGGGATCAACAAACTTTTTTTACCAAATAGTAAGCATTTTTTGCCTAAGAGCCACACAGCTTCTACTACTTTAGAACAGGAATAGCCAAAAGATAAAATATAAATGAATGTATGTGGCTGTTACCATAAAACTTTATTGATACCACAAATGGCTTCCATATTTGTCAACACAGCTGCAGAAGTGGGTGTGGCTATCCTGCACAGGACAGTCATCCTGATTGGGCTATCCAATAATGACTCGTCGCGGTCACCACAGCAAACATTAACAGTTCTCTGGGCATCTAGGGAAATTCCTAATACTCTACAAGTATGCATAATCTTTGAGGTCTCTAGCACCTTTAATACTGAATGAATCTACAGTTACAATCAGTTTACCTTAAACTCAACCTGTTTAAAATTAAATTCACATTTTCTCCTCTTAAAATTAATAAACAAATCAAACAAAACACTGGAATTTTTGTTTTTGTCAAGTAAAGTACTCATTACTCTTTCTAGCAACACAAGGTTGAAGCATCAACCATCTATAGGTTTTCACAGATTCCTGTAAAATTATCATAAAATACCATATATACTCGAATATAAGCCAACCCGAGTATAAGCCAAGGTACCTAATTATTACCTGGGAAACCAGAAAAACTGATTGACTCGAGTATAAGCCTCGAGTGGGAAATGCAGGATGTGGATTAACCCAGAGACCAGAGGGGAGAGACGGAGCGCAGCCACAGACACATCCTTACCAGTTCAGCTGCCAGCCTAAGTGAATCACTACGGGTGCTTCTGCGAATTGGAGCCGTCCACGTCATAGGGCGGCTCTGATTGGTTAGATGTGAGTAAACAAACATTCAAAGCCCTGCAGTGTCAGCGGGGCTTTGAATGAACAGCAGAGGAACGGCAATCACCCACGTGATGTTACACTTCGCTGGGGTACCACGGGCCTGTGTATAAGCCGAACCCCAGTCCTTCAGCACAGTTTTTGTGCTGAAAAACACGGCTTTACACAAGTACACACGGTACTCTACAAGCTACCACAACGCCTGTCTATTGGAACTTCTCTCACCACTCGACACAAAAGAAAATCCCCCATCTATGTTATCTTGGTTTCAAAATTCATAAATCACATTAGAAATTGATCCTGAACCTCAATCCTTGTCATGTACTTCTCCGGCCATGGTTTCCCAAGCTGACCCAGCCTAATCCACACTGTTATAACCTACAGCCTCCATGGCCCCGCAAGCAGTAACTCAAGCTTTTAAGTTACAAGTCTTGAATGACCATAGGGAATAGCAGAATGCTCTATCATTCTCCCACAGACTTGCTGCTTCCTTATGCCCCGTGGCTTCTGCCCTCAGGAATGAGACACCCTCTCATCCTTCGTATCTACCCTAACAGCTGCTCTTTCATGTTCCCAGCTCTGTCTCCTCAGGGCAGCTCATAACAGAACTGTGTTCATATACCTCACCGGCCAAGTAGCTCCGCCATAATCTGGACACAAAGCCAGTACTCATTTTCTCTATTCCTCTGACCCGAGTGAATAATGACCACAAACAAGGATTATTTTGTTCTCTTTACATTCACCACAATGCTTAACATAATGTGGTTCAGTATCAGATCATCAGCATTTCACGGCTATCTGTTTATTTGAGCTCATTATGCAAAACTGATGCAATTTAGAAAAATACAAAGAAATTAAAGTCAATTAGCTTAGATAAACTATCAATATTTTGAAAAACAGATGAATACCTGCACACTGCAAAACAAATATACTGAGCAACATGCTTTGGTTACTTATTTATTTTGTCATTTCATATTTCACCTTAATTGGCTCCATGGTATCCCACTGCTTAGGTGTACCATAAAATAGTGAACACCTAGGTTGTCCCCGGTTTTCTACATAAAAACAATACCAACAAAACGCTACCATGAGCAGTTGTACACATGGGTCTTCATATAGTTTCTATGATAAGTTCCCCAAGATAAAAACATGCTTCCTCAAGCACCCCAAAGGCAGGTACACCAATTTCAATCCCACCACTTCTAGCATGCTTCTGGGTGCCATCAAAGCAGCCAACTCACAGACCCCATTTAAACAGCATGCTGTTTAAATTTATAAATTTATAAACATCAACATTTCCCCTTTTACCAACTGCTTGTTCAAGTCTTTTGCCTCTTTTGTATTGGAGTTTCTGACTTACTTACACATCTATAACTCACTGCCATCGAGTTGATTTCAATTCAAAGCAACCTTTCAGACAGGGTAGAATTGTCCCCAAGGGTTTCCAACACTGAGCTCATAGGAGTGGAAAGCTTTGTTTTTCTCTCTACTGTAAAAAAATACAGTAAGCATTTTAAAATGATACCTGATTGAACAGTTCCCATATCCTGAACAGCGGGTTGGGACAAGATTTGCCGCAATTTATCTTGGTGGCAAAGTAGCGCTCGGCCTGCTTTCAGTATGTATAGTTTCAGCTGCTGGCATCGTAACAGGTCCAGGTCCACTTGTCCTACAGAAGAATAGAGTCCATAAATGCTAAGAGTGCTGCTGTCTAACCTGAGGATGCCACGCTGCTCAGGGCTCACTGCACTGTGCTGCATGTTATTGATTTAATCATAGATTCCCCAAAAATAAAATTTTAACAAAATGCCCAAGTCACACACAATTTAACCTTTCTTCCAAGACTATTGAATTTTCTGAGTTACTCAAAACATACAGCTCGTTTAAGTTATGAAAATCATGGCCATCTCCTATAAGCTACAGAGTCAAATAGGATGCTAATAACTATGAACAGAAGAGGGACAGACTAAGGAAGCCATCCAACCAGACAGCAGACAGCAGGAAAGACCTAAATTCTACAAAGGGAGCAGAGCCGAGACAGGCACAGTCTGAGGCCATGAAGGCTGCACTGAGAGGGGAGCATGGCAATGGGAAAACGCCTGAAGGTTTAAGGTGGGTGGAGATATACTGTCACTAACAGCAGACAAGTTTATTCACCACATCAGGAAACTGGAAGTCCTAGCTGGTCAGTGAAGAAGACAGGGGAATTTGAGACACGCTACAGTTTACATGCATGTAAGCTTTCCGGTCAGAGATGCACAGAAGACAGATGTATGTCTAAAGCGCAATGAGAGAAGTGAATTGGAGAGTCAGGGTTGACAGTCACCATCCAAAAAGCTTTAACGGCCTTCATGAGTGGGAATGACAAAATTCAAGAAGAATGGGTACAAGAAGCCAAATGTTAAAGATGAAACCATTAGGATTTCTAAGGTCTAAACATTGCCAGAGACAACATATGTACAAATGTGCTTGATATAACTGGTGTATGGCTGGTATAATGTATAGAGCTCTAAGAGTCCCCAATAAAATGATTTATTAAAATATCAATAAATAAAAATTGCCCGAGAGAAGAAATTCTCAAAGCACATTCAAGGACAATGCTTAGGCAAAGTCCAAATCAAGGGAACAATGCTGATGACCCAGGGGAGCAAGACATCCAGGGGTGGCCATCTCAGCCTCATAAGGCCCCAGCAATTACTGGACTGCAGTCCGGCAGTCAGAAGGTCGTGAGCACAGCACCAGCAGCGACTGGGGTCAGGGCCTGGGCTGAAGGGGAAGGGGAAAGAGAGAAAAGAGCACAGGCACCTCCTTAAAGCTGCTCAGAAGAAGCCTGGCACTGAGACGAGAATGCTGAGGAAGAGCTCTCCAGAGTCACTCTGAAGATGGCACCAGACGCTGAGTCCTGTGATTCTTTACGAGACCCAAGCACAGGGTTACATTCCAAACCTAACTCAACAGAAAGCAAATCCGTCTGAGCCAAAGACTTGGGCAACGGTGTGAACCTGCTCTGATAAAATGACGAGCATTTACAAGCAGCACTCACTAAGACTGCAGCTGTTGCATCAAAGGTTTTCACTACATACTGACCTGCAAAGGCCTGTTTAGGTGATTTCTTTATTTTGTGCTTTTCCAATTTGCTTCCTGCAAGGTTCACAAGCTGAGCCCAGACCAAGAGCATGGGCTCCGTGAATGGCAGATTGGTCACACTGAATGCCATAGCTGGGAGCTGAGGAGAGAAGACACAGGATAGTTACATAAAAATGTTAAAATGTTGCCAATAAAATTAACAAATGAAATAATTCAAAAATTATAAAACTATAAGAGTGGATTCTGAAATTCCACATAGTTGTGTATCTACAGTTTTTTTCACATTTGAAATTAACTTAAAGATGACATCTAAGGCATATTCACTGGAGCCGGCAGCCTCATCACCAGCTGCTCCAAGGGAAAAAGATGGGGCTTTCTACTCTTGTCCAGCAGTCAGTCTCAGAAACTGGAGACTTGGAAGTTCTACTCTGTCCTACAGGGTCTCTCTCTAGGAGGCAAAACTGACTCCACAGCAGGGAGAGAAGGCACCTTGCAGAATTCTATGTATAGTATATACGACCATTGTTTTTCACTAACTTAATAATTACTCTAACAGAGTGCCAGTTATTCTTAGGTACTTCCTGTACGCTTCAAATACTTTACAATTGTAAAGATTTCTGGTACTATCTAAGATTCTTTGTAAAGTGATCTGATTCCATTTCTCACGCTCACTGCCATCGAGTCAATTCTGACTCACAGTGGCCCCATAGGATACAGTAGAAGGGCCAGTGTGGGTTTCCTAGACTGTGGCTACCTCATCTTGCTCTCGAAGACGGGTTAGTAGTATGGAATTATTGTCCCTGGGCTTAGCCCAACGTGTAACCCAACAGACTGCACTTTGAGTGACATCAAAATCAGGTAACTCACTGATTTTCCTTAGGTACTGCTAATTCAAGGTTTCAAAGTGACAACAGCCTTTTCTACATAAGTCATCTAACACAGTACAATTAAGAAACACTCTCTACATTGGGGGAGTGGGGGGTGAAAGCTCATACCATTGAGTCAACTCAGAGTGACCCTATAGGACACAATACAATGGCCCCTGTGCAGAGCAGCTGGCCGTTTTGAACTGGTGACCTTCTGGTTAGCAGCCCAACATGTAGCCAATTAAGAAAAGCGAATTTTTAAAAGAATCATTTTTACAGTTTTTTTTAAAGTTGAGCTGCTCAGTAAGAAAATAAATTTCATAAATTCACATCTTGAAGTTATTAAACTAGTAATATCTAAGATTATCTGTAAAGTGATCTGATTCCAATTCTCACGCTCACTGCCATCGAGTCAATTCTGACTCACAGTGGCCCCATAGGATACAGCAGGGTCACTATGCGCTGGAATCATCTTGATGATAGTGAGTTTCATTTGGGGGCTTATAACGGAATCCTGGTGGCACAGTGAGTTATGTGTTGGCCTTCTAACGACAAGGTCAGCAGTTCAAAACCCCCATCTTCTCCTTGGGAAAAGGGTAAGACTTTCTGCTTTCTTAAATATTTAAAACTTAAGAAACCCAAGGGGCAGTAGGCAGGCAAAATTACACATTAAAGTTGCATATGCCCTTTTGAAGTCTCCCAGTTAAAGTAAGGCGTATGGATTCAGTAAATGTGTGTGCTATCAGTTCATTTACAGTATGAACAAAAAAGGATCACAGGAAATCATGGAATGGTCTTCCTAAAATCAGAGCTTCTTAGAAGGGAAACAAGATGTACAAGAATCAGATTCTTCTCACATGCTGACAGAGAATGCAGCTCTAGCATGAAGCCTATTTACTTTATCACCTGAAGCTAATAGACATAGACCACCTACCGCCTTTAGCTGGCTCAGTGGGCACACACGACGTGCCCGCATCTCTGAGAACTGCACAGTGATTCTGCCCTTCGGGGTGATACGAGTGACAGTGCCTTCTCCAAACTCGTCATGGGTGACCTGGCCCCCAAGGCGCAGGCGACTGTCGATGCCACCTATCACAGCCAGCACAGCCATGAGGCTGCCCACCTCAGGGTTGTCAGGGTTGAGGAGCCGGTCCTCCAGCAGAGCCTAGAGCACACAGCAGACATCAAGCTGGAGGAGGACACTGGCGAAGCTGCCTAATCTTTAAAGAAGTACTTACAGCTAGGCTCAATTATTTTAAACTCGCTTCTCTAACAGCTATTTCTGTAAGACACATTTAACACTAGAAATAAAATACAGCATTTAGAAAGATAAGCTAAAGGTGAAAGGAATAGTCCATCAAGAAAAATGCGCTTATTTTAAAACGCAGAAACTACCCCTTCTGAGTGCTTCCCTGCCACGCCGAAGGTGATGGAGCGGAGCTGAGAGTTGATGTACTTGTTTATGAGTCCATTCCACTGACTCAGAGAGTGCAGCGTCCGGAGCAGCACCACCACTTCTTCCGCCAGGGTGCTGCTGTGGGTGGCCGTCAGGGAGGCCTGTGGGCGAGCTCGCCTCCTCCTCAGAGTGGATTCTTCAAACAAACACACACAGAAGGAGCTGTACAACTCACTGACCGACCGGTGAAAAGGACACCAAGCAGGAGAGGAGCCAACCAACCTCTGAGCAAGGGAATATCTGAAGAGCAGGTAGTAAGCAAACTGCCCAAGAAACCAAACAGCTTTTCCACAAGACATTTCATGTCCCTGGACCTCTCGATCTTGTCCCACGATGGAAGTACTGCTTGCAGTAAATGTACAGCTAAGATCTAATTAAACACAATAAAAAATTATAAGAAATAAATTAGATAGATGAAGGGATTATGTGTTTTATTCTTGGTGTTATATTTTGTTACAACAATGCAATTAATCATGTGAAAAATGTGGTTATTATTTTACAACCAAATAATTATACCCAAGTTGACAATTGATATGGATAATCAGTGGTTAGAAAACCAAGCTATGCAATAAGAGATTCAGGTGTTCATTTAATTAGTTAAAAATTAATCCTTTTCAGACAATCACACCACAACTCCAGTGAAGTGGATGAAAGCAGAGGGTAAAATTTATCACTTACCCAATGCCCAGCAATGTCTCTAAAAGATCTACTTTGAACTCCCCTCCTTCTCTTCTTCCTGAGGCGTGTTACTGAGCCAGGTACCTAGCTGCAGCAGGTCTACTGTTCTGACAGTGTTCCCCACAGCCACACAGCAAGAGGGCCCCTGGAGTGCAATTACCTGCCTCTGCAGTGAGGTAGCTGTGAAAGGCGTGTGCCCTTCTACAATCTGCATCAGCAAGGTGATCCAGGAAGGGCAGCTCAGGGCACCACACATCTGCGGTGTGAGAGCAATACTCCGCACAAACCCAAGCGTGCACCAGCTCCTGTGCTGCTCCCTACAAACCTGGTTGTTTGGTAGAGCTGTGAAAAGAAAAACAAAGCACTCAGCACCGAGTATCTGAAAACAAACAATCAGCAAGCTCTTCACTCTTCGTATACTTACTATTTTATTTTCAACAATAAGCTAACTAAAAGTCGGAAAAGTTGCTAGATCAAAGAATGTTTTAAACACATTTAAAGTGCATGTACTGACTCAAAGTAGTGTATACATTTCATCAAATTAAAGTCTCCAGGCAATAGGAAAATAACTTATTCAAGTTCAAATAGCAGTTACTTTTTTGGTACATTTATCATATTTAAAAAGACCATGCATTTCAAGACTTTTCTATGATCTACATGGGGCACTGACTCCCCCCCAAAAAAAAACAAACCTAGGCCCCCTGGATCCCAAGCTATATATTTAATTTTTTTTTACAAAACTACCTTATCACCTTTAAAGTACTCTCCACTATATTTAATACATTTGTTAAATTTGTAATTTCATTCTTGGAAATATTTTTCACACTCCTCTGTTTGGATGGCTTACAGCACCTCCCTCGTTTTGTTCTTCATCTCTTCTGTGTCATCAAATCGCTGTCCCTTCATGTTTCCCTTCATTCGAGGAAACAAAAAGAAGCTGTGCAGAGAGAGGTCTGGTGAGAACAGTGCGTGGGGAAAGAGAGGCATGCTGGCTTTTGCCAAAAACTGGCGCACTGAGATGGCTACATGAACAATGCATTGTCAAGGTGGCAAAACCAGCCCACCCTCTGCACAAGCAGGCCTTTTTTGCCACACACTACTACACAATCTTTTCAGAACCTCTAAATAGAAAGCTTTATTATCTGTCTGACCTGGTGGAATGAACGCCAAACTCCCTATCCCCCTCACATCAAAAAAACAAACGAGGATTGTCTTGATCTTTGATTTCACTGCACAGGCTTTTTGGGGTGAGGTGATGATGGCGTCTTCCACTGGCTCAATAGATGTTTGCTTTCAGGATCATAAGAACAGCACCGTGCTGCTACTGGTCTGCCCCTGGGGCTCTCAGCACTGTGCTCCAGTAATCACTGTCAATGACAAAGTGACTATTAAAGTTGTAATTACATTTAATGCTAGTAATTTGGATATTTCATTTTTGGCTGCTCAGGTACTTTAGCCCATTAACCAAGTAAATGTGGTTTTCTTCTCCTTTTTTCTTTTTGGGTACAGTTGTAAAATATTTGGATATATGAAATGTTGTGTTATTCTTGCAGCCTTGATATTCAGGGTGGATTGTAAAATATAAAATTTTTGTGAGATTTCAAAGATTGAGATTATTTTGATAACATTATTTATAGATGTAAAAGATGTGGCTATCACAAGGCTGTTATGATGGGGAAAACCATAAAATAACTAAATTGGAATAAATGTTTTGTATCAGTTTGGAAAAAAAAAGAAGAATAGCACCATGTCCTGTCACTTAAAAAAAGTCTGGGTCGCTTATCAAAAAACAGCATGTTTTCATTCAGCACTCTTTTTTCCAAGTCACAAATTTCAGAGCAACCCTTTCCATTCCCAAATCTTCCATTAAAATTCACTGAACTGAGCTCCAAGACAGCCCAGACACTCCCGCTGCCTTAACTGGTCCGTCTCCAGTGTTCAAGCACCAGCGCACAAATGTCGTCAACATTGTCTTCCATGCAGGAAGCTGATGGACGGTCTAGAACGAGGGTTGTCACCAATCGACATTTCACCTTGTTTGCAATGAGAAAAGCACTGATACACTTGAATTTGTCACACAGCGCTCTCCTTGAAAGGTGTGCTCAACATCACAACAGTTTCTGCAGCATTTTTCCCGAGCAGGAAGCAAAATTTCACATCTGCACGCTGTTCTTTTAAATCAATCATCACAACAAGCGAGGTTCGCTCCTCTTTCTCCTTCCCTCCACGTCTCCTTCCCTCCTTTCTTCTTGTGGTTCGGGTGAAAGTTCCGGAGCAAACTTCCCATCCGCTTCCATTGAATCTATTTACTCATGGAACTAAATCCACTGTGCTTTCCTCCACACAGCGGCACTCTCTCTGCTTCTTCCCTGGTTTCATTTGTCCCTTCCTGTCCCTTCTTGCCTTCTGAGCCGGGCTTTTGGTGTCCTGCTGCCCTTTGGTCTCCCGGTCTGGTTGGTTATCCGGAGCCGCCCCTTCCCAGACCTTCTGTGGGACCGAGCAGTATCTGTGGATCCTGGGTGTGAGCACCATCGATGTCTTCTGCTCTCCGGGCAATGGGAGCTTCCGTTCAGGCAGTCCATTCGTTCCTTGGACTATGTCCTTGAGTCTTTGATTTTCACTATGCTACTCCCCTCCGAATAAAGAGAAGCCAATAAAAAAAATAATTTTTAAAAAAGCAAGGTTCAAGCGTAACTTCTTTTACCAAAAAATTCACTGTGACTAGCAAGAACCTTCCCAGGTGACACCACTGGGTGCATTAACTCAGAGTGAGTTGCTTGATGTTCACCTGGTGGAAAAAATGCAAACTACAAAGTTTTGCCTAGTACAGTACCCCTTTGTATATATCTCAACAATAAACGTCCAACTCCAGTTTTGAAAGTCTGCATTAACAAAATAGGGCTATAGCTGCCTATACAATTTGATCATCCATTCTGCATGGCTATGAAACACCAGAGGACCATGCGGACCAGCTTCCCCGCTTCCACTCATGGTCACCTCACCCGTCAGCTGAGGTGTGGAACTGCCAGTGCGTTATACATTCCCACCTGCCTCAGCCCTGCTCCTGTTCCAAGCGATTGCAATGACTCCCTCCTCTGAGTACAATAACCACACTGACTGACTGACACAGTCATTCACAGAGGCATGCACAACATACAACAGATTCACATTCAAACATTTCTCACTCCAGTATACACATACCATACTCATTCACACACAACACACTCACACACACGATGCCACATGCATTACACTGGCACATTCATGTATGCTATCACACTCACGCAAACTCACACTTAAATAAGATCATGAGCAGCCACACACTCTTTGGCACACTCAGATACATATAGATGAAAGTTAACCCCCACCAACACACACACTAACATATCCACTCACACAACAAAATCATAATTTCACAAATAATGACTCATTACGTGCCTGTCTTGTCTGTGGTCCCACTTTCCACTAGCATGCGGAGCAGTCCACAAAGAGTCTTAGTGGCCTCACTTTGCATGACTTCAGCATGGACTCCAGCGGAGAGACAAAGAGTCTGTAGCAAATTAATAGTGCTTGTAAGCATCATCGAAGTAGGATGCATGTTCCTTTCTGTCTGCTCAACTTCTGAAAATCAAAAGAAGAAATATTTTGAAGTAAATCGGAGAGTGGTCAAACACCTATTTGTATGGATTGGACACTACATTCTTTATTCTGTATTACACTGGAGAGGGAAGCACATCTTTCCAAGAGTAGAATCAAAGAACCCTAAATGCCTGCCTATTCATCAGTCCCCACCTTCCTTGTAAACTACGTTGGAGTTTTTTAAAGAAAATTATCAAAAGTAAAATGATTTCAGGAATGTATTCCTTCAGAAAGTCAATGCACAAGATTAATCACATGTCAAAAGCTGATTTTGGATGAACTCACCTTGTAGTCTGGTGGAGGACAAAACTTAACACACTCATGAGAATGAGGGCCCAGGGTCTCAGACCGGAGGCCGGCTGGCTCTCAGATGGGGAGACGCTGCAACAAGGGCCCCCACTCTCACGGCCACTCTGCAAAGCTCTGAATTTCCCCAGGAGCCCCGGGACCAAGCGGAAAGCTAGCTCTACTCTCCTTCTCCCAACAGAGGAGAGGAAGAGTGACAAGAATTGATTTAGGCTGTACATATTGTGATGATGCTGTTAAACCTACCACTGGACACTATTCAAATTGCACACTCTACACACATTATTTTGACCGCCTGATAGGGCGAATATCGGCCCTGTTTAAACATAAAGGGACACAATTCTCAGAATGATTCCTTGTGGGTCTCGGGTGCTGAGGCAGCACTAAGTACACACTGGCATTCTGTGGTAAAATCCTGTACAAAGGGACTCAACTCATTTAAAAAAAATTCCATCTGGAGCCAAACATGCTATTTGACAATCATGTGCATCAAGAAACTTCCAGAGAGCCAGAGGAACTCAGCCTGTTATTCCATTCCCAGGGTAAGGTCATAAGGACCTCTTCTTTCACCTTTATGTGTCCTTTCCAGAGTGACTCACACATTCTCAGCTCTACTTTAATTAATTCACACTTTGTCACTCTGTGATGCCTTCTGAGTCTGGGACAACAGGAAAGCGTAAGAAAGGGGGGACTAGTGTGGGTGAACAAAGCTGACAAGCAAGCATCCACAGTGTGATGCCAAATTCAGCAAGTACCACTGCTACTAAAGATCCAGGCTCCCAGCTAATGACAGACACTACAGAGGAGGAAGAGCAAGCGTCTGCATCACCTGGTCTTACCAGAGTCATCTCAGATACCAAAGGTCTATTCCAGTTAGATCACTGGTTTCCAAGGCGAGTGTGTACACCTGTTTCGGGCTATTGTGAACTGACTTAAATTAAAGCACAGATCAAAAGACAGGCCCAGATTGACAAAATCCCTGTCTGAGGGGGAGCCCTGGTATCTTTCTTTGCCATTCCAGGTGAAAATGATAGCTCCTCGGTATTTGGAAACAGTGTGTCCAGGTCACCTTGAGCCACCCACCAGAGTCATCCTCGGTGTCCGAATCATCTGCTGACGGCTGGGCAGAAGCTGGTAGTTCTGCTAACTTGAGGTCATACTTTCCTTCCTTCCCCATTCTGTATGAATTGGTGCTGCCTGTGTCCCACTGGACTCTTATCCAGCCATCTTCTCCCAACTCACCAATCACACGACCCAGGCCAGGAGGAGGTCCATCCTAGGAAAGCCAAAATAAAGATCAGTAGAGACAGTACCTCTGTTGTTCAATCTTCTCCAGCATCACACGGTGTCCAATTGGCCACCAACTCTGGATAGGGGGTACACCACTGCAGAACAGTGACAGGCTTGAACTATTAACATGACTAATTCCAAACTCAGTATTAAAAAATATACACCTAGGATCATCACTTCATATTAAATGCCATGAAAATAGCTTCCCCATGCTGTATTCTTCTGTACTGACATACATACTTTTCTATTTTAAAAAATGGTAAAAATTTGGGGGATTTTAGTGGCTATGACGTTGACTCCGACACATGGTAATGTTACCCATGTGCATCAGCGTTGAGCTGCATCCCAGAGAACTTTCAAGTCTCAGGTCTCCTAGCAGCAGATCACCACGTCTGCTAAGGTACTATTGGTGATTTCAACTGGCAATCTTTGGGCTATTATTATTTGAACTAGTAGTTTGTACCACTTAAAGACTCAAAGTCTTTGCTACCTTTCTTTTACAAACAAACAAAAAAGCCATCTTTCAATTCTAAGAGAATACTGGATATGCTCATGCTTAAAACTGTGGTTAGAAACCTAGACATGGCAGGAATGTTGAACCACACCTAAGCACAGCCACACCTGGGAATCATCTTCCCCTCTCTAGGACAGCGGTTCTCAACCTTTAGGTTTCGACCGCATTGGGGATCAAACGACCCATTCACAGGGGTCGTCCAATTCATAACATTAGCAAAATGACAGTGATGAAGTAGTAATGAAAATAATGTTATGGTTGGGGGTCACCACATCATGAGGAACTGTGAAAGGATCACAGCGTTAGGAAGGTTGAGAACCACTGATCTACGAGGAACTGACAAAGATTTGGAAGAGACCTGCACAAAGGGATGAAAATTGACTGCCCAGCCACCAGCATGTGTGTGACACCGCCCGCAGTGTGGACCCATGGGCTGCGGTGGCGCTCTCTGCCTTAGAGCCTGTACTAAAGGAGTGCCTTTTCCTTTTCACTGCTCACGTCACTGTTGCTGCGGTAGACGTGAGCTACTGGCAACAGTGCACCAAAAAGAAACTTCACTTCTGTGTACAAAGTAAGCCACATTTCTCTGTGCTCAAATATCACCAACTCGTGCATCATATGTTATCTATCAACTGCGTGTTTCCTGAGTTATGGGACATTTTATTTCCAATATTCACACTAATAACATATATAGCAGAATATCTTAAGATGTGATTAACCTGTGACTAGTGTAGTAACGAAACCTCGGCATACCTGATCTCCCCACTTCCAGTCCACGCCTCTCATGACCCTGGTTCCAATCTTCATCATGGCCGCCAGCTCTGGACCGGACACAGGAAGCTGTACAGGAGTCGGCTCCTTTCTTGTTTCTTCCAGGACAGTGGCTGATGCTCCTCGGGATGAAGCATTCATGTCGTCTTCTACATTATCAAAACTAGGCCCTATTACAGAATCAAAACAGTAGTCGAGCCATAATTTTTTTGGATTTCCTAATCTTAAAACACACACACAATCGACGGGTACTGATAAAGATTATATTTTAAAAATCTATAATGTATCCTTTATTTATAAAATGAAAATCATTAAAACTGTACTGATTAGCTCTAGGATTTTTTAAAAAGAAAAAACAAATTAAATACAAGCATAATTGGAAAAACTCTTTAGAAGTAAAAGATACTCAACCTTTTTTTACCATAGGAAAAAAAAAGAACCACCTAAATGCTTAACAATGAAAACTTATAGACTTTAATTATGGTACTACATAGTTTTGATACTTGTCAGGCAGAAAAGCATCTCCTATAAACATCCTGGGAGAGTGACTCTTTTTTTTTTTTCCTGAGGGTTTGTGTGTGTGTGTTTCATGGATTTTTAAAAATCATTTTATTAGGGGCTCACATAACTCTTATCACAATCCATATATACATCAATATTGTGTAAAGCACATCTGTACATTCACTGCCCTCATCATTCTCAAAATATTTGCTTTCCACTTAAGCCCCTGGCATCAGGTCCTCATTTTGTCCCCTCTGTCCTCGCTCCCCCCTCCCTCATGAGCCCTTGATAATTTATAAACTATTATTTTGTCATATCTTGCCCTGTCCGACGTCTCCCTTCACCCACGTTTCTGCTGTCCGTCCCCCAGGGAGGAGGTCACATGTAGATCCTTGTAATCAGTTCCCTCTTTCTAACCCACCCTCCCTCTTCTGATAAGCTTCCCTGGCAGACATTTCACACACTGTCTCAAGTCACTGAGCATCGTTGTAAAGCATATGCAGCCTTGCTGGCTTTCCTCTGCCACCCTGACTGTCATAAACAACCAGCAGAAATATGACTGGATGAGAGCCGTATGAGTCTCCCTAGAGAATCACAGAACTGCACGAGCGTCTTACCCAGCTGAAGCAGGCAGCAATGAACTAGACCAGACAACCCTGGCAAACTGAAACAGGTAATAGCACTGTCTGGGAAAGACAGGTTAAAATGGCACAGTTTGACAATTGTTTGACACCTGGGTTGCTATGGAAACATCTATAACATAAAAGTGCAGCTGAGGTGTGGTCAGAAGAGTAAAATTTACTGATGAATTTGAATATGATAAATCATACCCCCCCGCAAAAAAACAAATCGACTTGTTGAAATCTCTGGCTGCTTTAAGCGGACTCAGGAGCGGAGCAGGATCAGAGTGAGAGGACGTAAAGTACAGTACACCTTTGGCTTCTGTTCGCTCTTCCAGGTGGGAGTAAGATCCAGATCTCCCTAAAGGAATGCTTTCACTTGCCAAAAAGGTATTAAGTTTTTGTTTCTCTCTCCTCGTGTGTGTATATTTGGGAGTCGATGGGTATTGGTAAAACCAGGGTTGCAGTAAAATTTTAAAGGGGGAGGGGGTAAAAACAATGCAGCCTTTCTTAAGCTTCGTCACCAGACATCTGAGTGAGGGTCTTGATCAGCAGTTCTTGTAAGGGGGAGGGGTGTTTGGCGTCATCCAGTCAATTCAGACTCATAGAAACTAATTTGTCAGATCCTCAGCAAGTTAAACACAAAATTACCATATAACCCAGAAATTACCCCATGACTCGTGTCCAGCACATAGCCCGCTATGCCAACAGGGCTCCTGGTAATGGCGGCTTAATGAGTAAGTAAAAGGGTAATAAAAAAGTTCTGGAAATAGATCATGGTGATGATTGCAAGTACTATTGTGATTCTACTCAGTGTCAATGAACTGTGCGTGTTCAAATGATAAATTGTGGATTATATGTAGAGGACCACAACTTTTTTTAAAAAAGACAGACGGAGGCAAATTTTGTTATTTTCAAACCTGTCATTTTCAAACTCATATTTTCTTTATTAAAAAAACAGTGTCAACCTACCTATCAGTCGTAGTGCAGTCTGAGTGAGGGCAAGCATTCCCGAGTTCAGCAAGAGGTTCAGGTTGTTTGCCCCATGCTGCAGTGTCAGCATGCTAAGCATCACCAGGAGAAAGCGAGCTTGTGGGATCGTCCCCAGGCTTGGTCCTGATGGGTTTTCATTGGTAATGGTTTGCAGGGGAACTGGCTGGATACCTAATAAGCATGAATACCCACGTCAATTCCTTGCATGTGAATTTAATAGCATATGACGCAGAAAGAATTAATTTCTAAAATATCATTTTTCAATACAGTCCACAGGATAAGGGCTAGTGTCAGGCAGCTTGGCATTAATATATAATGATCCTGTCACATTCATTGCACCTGTCTATGTCCATCTGTCTATAAAATTCACCACACTGCTTTAAGAATCCTCTAAATATACTTAATTCTTTTTTCAATTAATTTCAAGTGTATGTTTAAATTCCTTCCACAAAACCAAACATAAGATTTTTCTGTAGATGTCTACCTCCAGAAGTATTAACAAAGGATACAGGCATTTTAGAGTTTATAGTATAAATTTAAAAAATTAAAAACAATCAAACTCATGACTACAAAATCAATTCCAACACATAGAAACCTCATAGTACAGAGTAGAGCAGTCCCCTGTGAGTTTCTGAGACCTTAACTCTTTTCTTCAGGAGTAGAAAGCCTTATCTTTTTCCCACAGAGCGAATGGTGGTTTTGAACTGTGTATTAAGTGGCTAGTAGCCCTATGCATAGTCCACTGTGCGACCTAGGGCTCATCAATATCATTTAGACACATGAAAATAAGCCAAACTTGTAAAACTTTATTAGTCTATAATATTTTTAAGATTATGTCTTCTGCCAAATTTTGTTTGGAGCTTGAGAGAACAAAAAGTAGCTCTGATTATTATTCTCATGTCGTTAGGTACCACTGAGTCAGTTCTAAGTCATAGTGACCAAACGCATAACAGAGCAATTCATGGCCAGGCCTGCACCGTCCCACGGTTGTTCTGTTGGTGTGCACTGCTGCAGCAGTCTGCGTCACTTCTTCTTGTCAGGAGGCTGCCTCTCTTCTGCTGCCCCTCCACTTAACAAGCATGTGGTCCTTTTCCAAGGACTGGTGTCTACTGTTACCATATCCAAAGAAGGAACTTCACCCTCTTTGCCTCCAAGGAGCACTCTGGTTGTACTTCTTCTAAGATCGATTTGTTTAGTTCTGTTGGCAGACCTTGATACTTCCAATATTCTTCACCAGCACCATAATTTAAATGTGTCAATTATTTCTGTTTTTCTTATTCAATATCCAATTTTCACAAACAACTGAGGTGACTACCCCCATTTGGTTGAGGTGCACCCTAGTCTTCAAAGTAACATCCTTGCTTTTCAGCACCTTATAGAAGGCTTGTGCAGCGGACATACCTACTGCGATGTTATTAATGTCTTCATAAACACAGTCTCCATAGCGTATAAGAGGCACACTATGAAATAATGTTAATATGAAGGTCAGTTTGAAAACAGTATTTGAATAACCAGATATAGTTTTAAAACTCACCAAGCTCTTTAAACTTGACACTTGCATCCATCAAAACATTTCGAATATTATGAACAGCCCAAGCATACAGCTTGCCAAAAGTGACCTCCAGCAGCATTCGGTTAAAAGGTGGAATCAGATCAACATCCTTTAAACAATCTGTAAGGGGTTCCCTTGGAAACAAAGATAAATAATTGCTACTTAGAACACTGTCACATTTTGAACTTTAATGGAACAACGTTTGCTGAGTTTTCCTCAGGAAAATATATGTTAATAACATTTACCCTATATTGATTCCTTCGGGAATAAGTCTTTGCCATCCACAAAACATCGCATATTGCACAGATGGAAGTAAGAAATTTTTGGTCGCCAGTTTTAAAATTGTATCTATCCCTTCCAGACGAACCTCCGCTCTCTCCAGCTGCAAAATAGCAACACATATTCCTAAGTGCTGAGTATTATCATATTAGCCACAGAAACACGCTCTCAACAAAGGGTACCTGTTTTAGCAAGCACTTCCTCATTTTTTCCACATCCACTGGTTCTTCTTTAAGAGCAAATTCAGCTATTGTACTAAGAAGGGAGGACTGTGGGTAGAGACCCTGGACATTCTGCTTCAGCCATTTGTACTTGTGGACGCCTGTCACTGTGCTCAGCAGGGGTTGCCATTTATCCTAACAAAGGAGAAGAACTTAAACACTGTTTACCTCAGTAAAACAGAAAGCATGCCAACAAGTCTTAAATGGCAAGATATTATATATTTACTGCCATGGCCAAATTATATTTCTATGTCACAAATGTGCATATTAATGAATGTATAGTAACCAACTACTAATCAAAAGGTTGACAGTTCAAACCCAACAGTGAATTCACAAGAGAAAGGTGTGGCAGTCTCCTTCCATAAGTACTTACAGCTTGGAAACCCAAGGGGCGCTGCTACTACGTACCACAAGGTGAGTCAGAATCAACTCCACAGCAATGTTTGTTTGATTCTGACGCCTCTGTACTTTGGATTTGCAATGTGTTAACTGGCACACAAGTTTAAATTATCAAGCTTACGGTAAATTATCATTCATAGCGGTAGACTGAGAGACTGGTACAGTTTCTAAAGCAAAAAATATAGTCAACAAAAGACTGGTGAATAATGATATAATAGACTCCTAAAAATAAAACATCTCTTCATATATGTGTCTGACCAGAAAACTCAAACTCAATGCCATTGAGTTGATTTTGACTCATAGCAACCCTGTAAAGACAGGGTAAAACTGGCCCTGTTGATTTCTGAGACTATTTCTTCAGAGGTATCGAAACTCTTAGCTTTCTCCCGAGGAGTGGGTGGTGCTTTCAAACTGCTGACCTTGTGGTTAGCAGCCCAATACATAACCACTATACCACCAGGGTTCCTCACGAGTCTGATCTCAGTACCATAAATTAAGGTTACTGAGCATCACTGGGGCATAGATACAGACACTTTCACTACATTCACGATCCTACAGAAGCTAAATGACAAAGCAACGAGCCTTGTAGATTATGTTGCTGTGTAATATGTTTATATACAAACAGTTTCAAAAATCCAAAAGATACTTTACCTTGGGCGATTTCATTGTAATGGGTCTTTTATCCATACTCAGAGGACTATGAGGCAAAATGCAAGCTTCTTCTAAATCACTCTCTTCATTTCCAATTTTTTCTTCATCACCAATAGATTCTGCTTTTTTAGGAACTATGTTTTAAAAGTCAATAGTTTAAAATTAATCTCAAGTATAATTTTAATTATGAAAATTTACCATTTGTATTACAGAATATTGCTATATCAAAATTACAATGTCAATTACAAAAGTAAAATACATCACAGAGTTTCACATGATCTGAAATCTAGCTGAGCTCGAGGGACAGAAAGACAGTAAGTTAGGAAGACTGCAACAGGGAAAAGCCAAAACTGCCGATTTTAGGATCTGTAAACATTGTCTTAAAGGGCTAGGTGGGCTGTGTGGGTTTTTGGCTTTTGCGCAAGTACTCAGTCTGCTAAAGTAGCATGAAAGTAGCCACGAACTACATTGGAAACAAATAGAAATGGCTGTGCTAAAAATAAAACAAAAAAACTTTATTGCAATTGAAATTTCAAATAATTTTTATATAACCACTCAAAAATGTAGAAGCTATTTCCAGCTCATGAACAGTACACAAAGGCTGTCAGGATCTGATTTGGACCATAAACCATACTTGGCCAATCTATCTTTCCCCATAGCTCTACCAACAAAATCAACCGTATATCTTTTTTCAATGTAATCCTCTTTAAATAGGAAAGTTTTATTGAATTTGAAAAGTGATAATACATATTTCTTGTACATTTTTGTCTCTTTCAAGGCTTCGAGTCAAGTTCTACTCGGAATATGTTGAAAGTATATGCAACATATAATACACCTGTGCAGAATACAGTTAGCTCAGCAGGCTTGAGTTTCTCAATGCTGCATATCACAAAGAAAGGCATCCCTATAAAACTAGTCTATGGTTAAAATAACCGCTAAGCCCCTGGTAAAAGTGTTTTTGTACGCTTTAAGTTCTTAGACCATGCTGCACCAATTTTAAGTTTATCAAACATTATGAGTCCTGGTGAATGCCTGAGTTTTTTGTTTACTGGTTTTTATTTTGGTAGGGGTAGGGGAGAGAAGAGCTACAGTCTGAGTTAGTTAGCTGAAGTTAGTCACATGGAGACTGCCTTCCTAGATGAATGATGCTCAGTAAAACCCAGGATAGCAAGGTGTTGGTAAATTTCCCAATATTGCTCATGGACTCTCACAATACAGATGATGGAAACCTAAGCCCCTATGTGACTCCAGATTTAGAGGATACCTGGAAGCCTGTGCTCTGGTTTCTCCTGGGCTTCTCCTATGCATCGTTAGCCCTTGTCAATTTAAATCGTGTCTATGACTGTAACAGCCCTCCTGTGTGCTCTGAGTCCTTATAGTAATTCAATGAGCCTACAGTTGGTCTTGGGACACCAACACAACATGGGTATATTAATTATTAATAGTTTATAACTTAAGTTCCATCATAATAAAAATATAAAAGCCCATAAAAAGAAACTTGAAGAGGCGGCAATGAGGGTTCAGAAGCCATGGGTGTGAAATAGCCAAGTGGTAAAGGGAGATTATTCTCTCTCAGAATTGAGACAGGCCTGTCTCCTAATCCTGCCTTCTGCTACGGGTTTCTGGCTCCCTGGGCTAAAGGGATCGCAGAGGTGCTCAGGCCATGTCTTTCTGATCCAGAGCATTTCTAGGATTTAGACAAAGTGTTGTGGCTTAAGACTTTGTACAGAAAAAATCCATTTCGTATGGGTTCTCGAACATGTTGGGGTTTCATGCCATTATTGTTCAAAATGACCATCAAAAAAACTCAATGATTAGCATTGTCTAAAAAGATGATCTGTGAATAATTCATATTTCTTAAGAGTATAATAAGAAATGTCTCAAGACAGGTTTAAAACCACCCAACGTGCAAATTGTTTGATGTATTCCTAACCAAGTATGGGCATTAATAAAAAACATTTTTCTTTCTCTACCCCTTGTAAGGTGTTTCCTTAAAACTATCAATAACTCTTTAAATTCCCTTCTAGAAAAACTCCCTGTGTATCAGAATACTCAGTACTAACAAGGAAAAAAATTAATTTTAAGATTAATTACTATAAAGATAAAATTATTACTCTCGGATCAATTAATAGACACTAAAAATGTCCTAATTTAGTAAAATTTGCAGTACAGATCATTTTCAGTAGCAACTTACTATGTATTAGAACATGAAACATTCTATTCCAAAATTTCATCATCTAATATCTTGAAAAATATCAAATTTTTATATTTGAAAATAAACACATATAACAAGTATATGACAATGCCACAAATTACAAATAGCAGTGAATGGCTTAATTCTGAAAACACAGACAACTACAAGGGAAATGGACAGTATTTTCCTAACTTTCATGAGCTTACCTCTTTTTTTCCTTCGTTCTCTAATTATCTTCTGAGCTATCCTCCTCCAACGGGGCAAAGAACTTAGCAGCTTAAACTTAGATATCACAGAAAGGTCATTACAAACTGCAGGCCTCAGTTCATTAAAAAGGAATCTCAAACGTTCAATGACAGGTGCACAGACCTCCTTGTATGAACGGCCCTGTTCTTGGTGTGTCTGCAGAATTAAATGAAAAGACAACTTAATAACGGATAGTTTAACAGTGTCTGCAAAACATGGAAAAAAGAAAATTAAAATCTATTTACCTTTATTAGTGAGCATTTCGCTTGGTAGACAACTCTACACACATCTACCACTGATTTAGGCAGTGTTCTGTGTTTTACTTGTTCAATGCTAAGTGTACCTGTGTGAACTAAAGATAATGCCACGTGACCTGTATGTAAAACACATTAAAAGAGAAAGAATAAATGCATAGCACATGTGAGTGAGAGACACTACATCACAGATAATATACATTGACACCTGACTGCATACCTAAATCCTCATGTTTTAAGAGGCAACAGAGCAGCAAGCGGCCAACTTCTTCCACGGGATGCTCAGGAGGAAAGGTGATCGGTGTGGTCAAGTGGCACTGCTTACAGTATCTTTCTACCTGACACAGAAAGTCCTGCAACAGAGAGCAAGAGGGCAGTTCAGAATCATCTTCATAGGCGCACAGTAGCCCTCGACATGCCACAGCTTCTGATGTACTTGTAATCAGCAATTTCTCATGCTTCCTAGAAAATGCATCAAAGTAGCCGTCTCAAAAGCAAGCTTGCAAGTGACAGCTGAAACCAGGTATGGAATAAGTTGACAAAAGACAAGTGGTGTTATATACATGCTAAGTCTGAAGGTTCACACAAGGACATGCAGTAGGGTGACTCAGTGCTGGATTCTGTCGGAAGTTAAAATATTTCTGTGACTGATCCTCAGAAGCAAGCTTACCTTAACAGTGTGGTCCTGCATGTTGTTGTCAGCGATGGCTTGCAGGAAGGCCTGGGTGTGGTCCCCCAGGGCCCATCGGTGGGCACAGAGTCGGGACTTTCTGGCAGGAGTGCCACCCGGGGAGCTGCAATGGTCCTCATCCTTCTCCTCATTGTAGCTGTAGTGGATCTGGCTTGTCTGCAGGCCTCCAGAGAAGATGGAGGACTGGAGCCACTCTGGACAACACAGGACAGAGAATGACTGCACTCATCACGTGTAAATATTAAAGAAAAAGATGCTGAATGAATACTCTGAAGAGATGAACAGCATCATTTACATGAGAGTTGTAGCAAATATAATTACCTCTGTTGACGTACATTAAGTGAAGTCAGGTAATACTTTCTGGTTATTAAAAATGCCTTAGGACTTTGAGGGCCAGAGTCAAGAGCACTACCTTGTTTTTCAGGCCTTATAAATATTCTATTTTTGACAGGGTGCACTCACCACTTTTTATCGCTCATTTTAGTAGCAAATATTTAAGTTCTCCTTCTCTGACAGATTTCTGCTTTACCTAACTTACAACTTTCATAGGTTTTGCTGTGCCTTCAGTCCAACACTGACTCTAACCTTGCATGAGGCTGTCCTGGTTTCATATACACCACGTGAGGATGGGGCCTCTGAATTCTAACAAGGAGGCTGGCACCCAGCACCATTTACATAACTATTCAGTAAATCTCTACTGAAATGACTGTATGCAATCAAATACTAAAGGTGGTAAGAAAATGTGAAGGAGAAAGATCAGAAGGCTTTAAAGGGTATGTAAAAATGATACCTGCGGACATGAAAACCCAGCAAAACTACAGAACAAGATACAAGCGAAGAGCGCATCCAGCAGAGGAGGGACACTTGGGGGATTACGAAGGGAAGTAGCATAAAGGCACGATACATCCACCCAGGGCGTGTGCAAAGTAAGGATAACAATACTAAGGGGTGGCTCATCAGAGATACGACGATCCAACAAATGCTGAAAGCAGGATAAATCAGGTCAGACAGGAACATGTACCCATCAGACTCAATGGGAATGCAAACTTCAACTGTTTGTAATAACTAATGGAAAATTCCCCCCAAATTAAGAAATCAATGTGAACCATGAGGTTTTTCTTAATGACTGTGTTATCAAAATACTTTCCTAAAACTCAAGCAATTAGACTGGGATGTCCCCAGATAATTTCAATTTGTGTCCTGTAAACTACCATTATTAATTTTCACAAGTCAAATCTAATCATGATTCTACACCCCAACCTTACCCGCACCTCTGCCCTTACTCCGTGTCCTCCCCTCCCTTCGCCGTCTCTACTTAAACACCTGGGGCCTCCCCTCATCGAATAAGCACAGTTTACGCAGTGGTGTCTCCAGGGAAAGGGCCAAGCCACCACTCAGTGGGTGCTCACTGTCCGCATCCTAACACTATTTCCTGAATTTGTCTCCTCAACCTCCCAACTAAATGAAGACAGTTCTCCTCACTGTGCCTCACATCTTTAAAGACGAGGATAGTTCTGCCGCAACTGGAGAAATCTGCAGGGAGCAGACACACACACTCAAGAGTCCGACCACTCTTACCTGCTCCATTCTGTACCTGACACAACACACGCACCATAATATACAGTTTGAAACCCTGCTCTACTCGACGACGCCCTCACACTCTGTGTTTCTACCCAGATGCGCCCACACCAGCTTGCAGGGAATCTCATTTCATTTCAAATCTCAGTCAATTCCTATGCTCCCTATGAAGCTGTTTTCTCCCAAGAACAATGTACCAATGTCTCTATGTGAACCTAAATCAAACTGTACCCTTATCTGCTGATATGGTCTCGATCCACCACACAGAGAGGAGCCTCAAGGCAGAAGCAGGCTTTAGCCATCGTTACACACCTAAAGCCTTGCCTGGAGGCCTGCACACAAACAACTGTTCAGCAGGTGCTTCTTAGATGAATAAAGGGCAGAAAAATGGAGAAACATACACAATCAACCCACTTTATGAGCCAGGGAAAAAATATAAATTACCTCAGGTGGTTATAAATATTGTCATATCTACAATATCTGTCTCCAAATCTGGCAGAAACCCAATTCTCAGTGTTTCTCCCCAAAAGAACAGAGAGCCCACATCATGTGCAATGTCTAAGTACTAGGTGACAAGATGGGCCCCCAGTAAACTCTCACATAGGAAGGTCATAGGACGCCAACGCACCAGGAAGCTCTCTCTCACCACGCACCATGATAATAAGATCGGTTTACTTTGTTACATCTTCTCATTCCAGCTGGGGAACACTTATTTTCTCTGACTCTTAATCAACTTACAGCTCAACCAAAATCTGCTCATCAGTTCACAGAAAATAAAAATGCTCTTACTGGCGCATTCGAGCTCAACAGGAGAGAGCGGTGTGCTCACTGCTAAATAGGATGCGTGTAACCCGAGAAGAAGGCCCAGATTCCTCTCTGTGTCTATAAGCGGTGAAGACAGACTTCCCAGGTCTGGGATGGTAACGATTTCTTGGTCAGGCTAGGGAAAACAAATTTCATTATCAGTTGATAAAATAGGGTTAAGAAACAAAAACCCAAGATATGACAAAATAATAATTTATAAATTGTCAAGGGTTCATGAGGGATGGGGGAGTGGGGAGAGAGACGGAAAAATGAGAAGCTGATAACAAGGGCTCAAATAGAAAGCAAACGTTTTGAGAATGATGATGGCAACAAATGTACAAATGTGCCTGACACAATGGAAGTATGTTTGGATTGTGATAAGAGTTGTACAAGCCACTGATAAAATGATATAAAAAAAGATTTCAGAAATTATAGGCCTTAATATTTTAACTTTAATTAAAATATGCTGAAATTCATTAGAAACTTAAAGAAACAAAACCAAGAAATGCAGTAATTTACATCCTTAAGCAAACCTTCTCATCAAGGAGAACAGATAGCCCCATCTATCTTCCAAGAAGTAGTTGGCAGATTTGAACCACAAACCTTGCGCTTGGTAGTCTAATTCTTACCAGAATGTCACCGGGCTCTTTTATTATCCATCCTTTAAGGCAAAGCCATCCTACCCACCAGACAGAAGCCAATCCTGCACACCACCTCACCTCCAAGTACTGGCCCACGCAGAATGCGTGCATTGATTCACGTGTGTCTTCAAACTGCAAAGCAGCTTCCAGAGCAACCACTGGGTCTTCTCCTGCAAACTGAGCTGGGAAAAGAAAAAAGTAATAATTACAAAGCAATATGGTTTCAACACAATTTGCCTAAATATTTTTATTACAAAAACAGCTCAACCACTATGCCGGAGAAGTGTTGCAGGGTCTTGTGCAGTGGTGGGATTCAGCCAGTTTGCACTAGTTAGGCAGAACCAACACCTAATTTTTTGTTGAGTCTGGCAAACCAGTTTTTAAATGGCACTTATAATCAGGGTTTTCTCTAAGCTGGGCAGCTGCCTTGGGGAAATCACAAGTTCACATTCTTGACTCTGTTTTCATTTCCATCTGTGTAAAAGTGCATTCTAACTCCCGTAGAAAGATTACTCTGTCCATATGCATAAAAATTTAGACAGAATTATGCTTACGTTTATTCATTTCATAAAACTGATTATACTTTTGATGGCATATACATTTTTATTCCCTTGCATTAAACAAGTATATACAAAGAGAAAAGGTGCCAAAGAATCAAAGGGTGACCCCCGTCAGTCATTTCAGTTTGTGTTGCACGCCAAATTCCCACAAGGTAATAATGAGGGCACTGGTGTGCCCAGATTGGTAAAATCAATAGGAAGCTACGACACTGTGAGCCAACAGACAGGTAAGGGTCCATACGATAAAAAACGTTGGTATGAACTTATTAAGTTGTAGCCAATCTCAAGATAGGAATAAATTACAATTTCTCAATTTTTGGAGCCATATTATTGGAATATTGATGAAGTACAAGTTCCATGGAAAATAGGTGAAGAGCAATTGTTCATATTTAACATTATTAATTATCAAATTTCTATTAAGATTTCATGGAAAATGTTCTTAAAATTTTCCATATTTATGCAATTCCTGAAAACTTACAATCTAATTTTGTATACCTCTTATTGTTATTATTTAAGTATGAAGTGTATGAAATAATAAATTACCTTTGAAACATCATTTTTTATACTTAAAACGGTCACTGGGGCAGTAAACCAGTTGTTAAATTACTGTATATACTCGAGTATAAGCCAACCCAAATTTCAGCCAAGGCACCTAATTTTGCCACAAAAACGGCATTTAAAATGTGCTGAAAAGACTCGGCTTATACACGAGTATACACAGTATTCGAATCCCTCCACTGGTCTTGTAGAACTGAGGCCAGGACTTCATCCTCAGTTCTGGAAGGAGCCTGTGCCCCAGGAAGTGTAGGCAGAAGGCCAATAGGTGTGGCACCCCTGAGGGCAGGCAGGGAGGCAGGAGTCAGTATAGGCTCCTTTGCTGCTGCCTAAAGAGGAGGCGGCACTGCCGGTTCAGAGCACAAACGCTTCTGCATCGTATGCAGAGCAGCTAACGGTTCACACCCTAGACCACTGCACTTTGAGGGAAGTCAGCAAGTCCAGGGCAGAGGAGAAGTCTGCCACAAAAGGGAGTCACTGGCCTAGAGGGTCCCCTCAGCGTGCCCTCGCCCTCTTAGGGAGGCTGCCCAGGAGTCAGCAGACATGATCTTCCCCAGCAGCAGCAGCCGCCTACCACAAGCAGCAGTCTCTAGTCCCGGCGCCCTCCACAGCCCCTCTGAGCCTCAGCACCAACAGCGGTAATAACAACAGTAACAGTAGCAGCAACTCGGGATGGGATCAGTTGAGTAAAATAAACTCACTGCTGTCAAGTCAATGGCAACGCACAGTGACCCTACAGGACAGGGAAAAACTGCCCTTGTGAGTTTCTGAGACTGTGACTCTTTACAGGAACAGAAAACCCTGAAAAGGAACTTTTCTATATGAAGACTGCCTTCCAACACCCCAGACCAGGGCCTAGTGAAGTTGTGTCAGCTGTAGGGAAAAACAGTTTACACAAAGGGAATTTTGGATAAAACCACAAACAAATGCAAAGGTTATGGTTTGTTGACTGCGACAGTCCTGCAGCAGCCCAGAAAGCTATGCCTGTCCTGAAGGGTAATGGAGTCGAAGCTCCAATGATAAAGCAACAGGAACAAGATCTTTCTTACCAACCTGTATGTTTCTAATTGATGAGAAAGAACACGAAAACATGTTCACACCATTCCGGTGAGTAATTTCTTCAAATGTACTGCATGCTTCCAGTGGTACAAGTAGCGGTGACAGAAAAATGTGACGCTGCTATTGGTCATTTTGATGGAAACTTCACTAAGACACCACCAGAAGTTTCTGCTCATATAGCTTTGTTGCATGTTTGTGGACCCAGAGCAGAAGAGGCAGAATCTGAACAAATACAGCGCCCTAGTATCATGCTAAGCCCCTCAATGAAGTACACCCTATTACTACAGCATACATCTGTAATCTGCAATTGTAATCTGTACATCTCTGGCCCAGCAATTGAGTCATGTGCCGCGAGGCAGCACCACAACATTCATGCCTACATCATCAGCTATGCAAGGCTCCTACTTGCCGCAGCATGCACACATAGACACACCAGCTGTCCCTGCTGAGGAGGCAAGTGGTCAGCAGCAGGTGGCTACAGAGATGACTAATGACCATTATACATATATCTTTCAACCCAATATGTAATTGTGGGATATGCAGAAAGCATTCTTACATGAAAAAAAGTGTGAAGATGGAATGATCAAGGATTTTCTTAATCAATTGTGTTTTACGAAATGGACAGCTTTTCATTATTTATAATGAAATCAACTAAAACTCCCCGTGCGCTAAGTTTTATAAGGTGCATGAAACCCTTAGATTCAGCTAGTAGCTATTCCCCTTAACAGGTTTTGTCTTAGTAAAGAACAACCAAAAGCTGACAGTGCCCAGTTATCAAAAGATATAGCATCTGGGGTCTTAAAGGCTTGAAGGTAAACAAGCGGCCATCTAGCTCAGAAGAAATCAAGCCCAAGTGGAAGAAGCACACCAGCTTATGCGATCAGAAAGTGTAAAAGGGATCAGGTATCAGGCATCATCAGAACAAAAAGTCTTATCATTGTGAATGAGGAGGAGTGTAGACTGGGGCCCCAAAGCCCATCTGTAGAAAACTGGACATCCCCTTATGGAAGGGTCGCGGGGAGGAAATGAGCCAGTCAGGGTACAATGTAGCAACGAAGAAACATTCAGCTTTCCTCTAGTTCCTAAATGCTTCCTTCCCACCCACTATAATGATCCCAATTCTACCTTACAAATCTGGCTAGACCAGAGGATGTACACTGGTACAAATAGGAACTGGAAACACAGGGAATCCAGGACAGATGATCCCTCAGGACCAGTGGTGTGAGTGGCGATACCGGGAGGGTAGAGGGAGGGTGGGGTTGAAAGGGGGAACCTATTACAGGGATCTACATATAAACTTCTCCCTGGGGGACGGACAACAGAAAAGTGGGTGAAGGGAGACATAGGACAGTGTAAGAGAGGACAAAATAATAATGATTTATAAATTATCAAGGGTTCATGAAGGAGGAGGGAGCAGGGAGGGAGGGGGAAAATGAGGAACTGATGCCAAGGGCTCAAGTAGAAAGCATATGTTCTGAGAATAATGATGGCAACATAGGTACAAATGTGCTCGATACAATGGATGGATGTATGGATTGTGATAGGCGTTGTATGAGCCCCCAATAAAATGATTTTTAAAAGATTTTTATCAAATGTTATGATACCAAAAAGAACTTCAATTTTCTGTGCAGGCACAAAGACAATGAAATCATCCAAATATATAACAAGATTTTTATGGGCTTGTTAATATTGGTTTATTTTGAAATGGATTTTTTTATGTAATCTAACTTCACCAATGCTGTTTTGTGTTGGCAGTGTGAGAATTATTGTAATTCAGTATTGCCAGCAGTGTCTTTTTCCTTAGCTGTCCATGTTTTTTCTTTCAACATAGGGTGAAATGTGTTACCCTTGTCTATGAATTGCAATTCGCCTTAAATCTTTTGATGCTCCAGCTACTTCAGTACACTTAGTTCAACTAGCCACACAGAATGCTTTGACCAAATGAGCTGGCCTATTATGCTTGGTAGAACAGCCGTATAGTACTTTTAACAGGTAGTCAATAAAAGTTGCCACTATTTCAGCCCCCTTTTTTTTTAAGGCTGATTAACACAAAACAAAGGGCCACCTTGATATGATGGCCTTTCACCCCTCTAGAGCCAACTAAGAACTACTTGTATCAACAAAAAGTCTAAACAATAAAAACTTCTTCAAATACACCTAAAATACAGTCACCAAAGTCACAGACATACTAAAATGTGCAGGAAGGTATGCAGTATTAAAGAGAGCATTTATAAAACAAATGCTTAAAGTGACACGTGCAGAGGAAAAAACAGGGTCTTACCAAGAATGCTATTTCCTGTTAATGACTGAGTCTGAAAATCCTTGATGTCATAAACTTTCCCACTGATGACTGTCCAGAAGCCTCCATCTTTATTGTGGTTTTCCAAATCAGCCTTGCGGATTAGGGTCACCTCTTCATTATTTTTACAATTCTGACCTGTAAAAAATGACTCTGTACAGACAGAAAACAACATCAATCAGTAAAAACACAGCTTTACATAGAATAAGCAAGAAGAAAACTAAACTATATGAAAGTACTACAAGAAGAAATAAATCCACAATCGCGGTGAAAGACTGGCATCTTTGCATAACAAACCACATTTCAAGCCAAAGTGACAAATTAATAAAGAATAAACCCACTTGAACAGCATAAATGCCTATTTTGATGCTACGTCAGAAACACAAATTTCAGTGTGAAGAAATCGGAACTGTCTTTTCTAGGAGCAGGCTCTGGGGGAACAATAGCTGGAGGGGCACTGAAGGCATCTGAAGGTGGCAACCAAACAGTTCTTGATCTGGGTCGCGTGGTCCATGCATGTGCTAATTCACGGGGCTATCCAACTATACCGGACTAAAACTCACTGTCACTGATTCCTACTCAGAGTGATCCGAGGAAACCAGGTGGAGCTGCTCCTCTGTGCTTCCTTGTGGGAGAAGAAAGCCTTGTCTTTCTCCCAGGAAGCGTTCAAGCTGCACGTCTTGCAGGGAACAGCCTACTGCATGACCACTGTGCCACCAGCGCGCCCTTACAACTGAAGGCTACTCTATTCTGTGTGGCAAGAATACAAAATGTGCTTGTTTGCAGTAGAAAGAAGTTGTAGTGTTTGGCAGACAGTAGATTATGAGGTATACATGTACAAAAAGACAGCAAACACGGCAAAATATTAAAGAAGCACAGAACCCTCGTGAAAGATATATGAATGGACTTTGCACCCCCGAGACTTCTCTGAAGGTTTGAATTTTTTTTTCAAGAGAGTTGGTATCCCATTTGACAAGGCGCTGCTGCTGCCAAAGAAAGCAAACATTCACAAAGATGGCTCAGATCATGACGGCAAAGTCTGCCAATCGTACAAACATTTTTCTAAGAAAAGAAAATTCTCCAGCTCACTCATAGACAATATCACAATATTTGGTACTTAAGCCTGATTATGGATTGCTTTCATATTAAACGCAAATAGTTTCTTCCATAACTGACTCATATTCATCACTTAGTTTCTTCCCTGGCTAATATTTTAAGATAATTAAAATTGTAAACAAATTAAAAAGAATTGCATGAAAACTGGCCTCTTCCTGATACATAACTTTTTTTTGAGTAGGGGAATAGTAATTATCAATAACTTGTGGGGCAATAAAAGTAAAAAACAAGCAAATCTTACTTATATAATAAACAATAAACCAAAATCTCCAAGACATATTATTATAACCAATATACTAAGAAAGTTTTATTTCAGAAATGGTCAGTCTATTTAACAGGAAAAAAAATAATTTTCAGATAAATTTAAAAGACTTTAAGCTAATCGAGATTCAGAAAATATTTGATAAAAATATTCATTCACAATTCAAACACTGAAGCAAGGCCGAGGTAAAAAGTGGGTTCAGAAGAGACTCTGGAACTTTGTCTTGAATATAAGAACAGCTAAAGCAAATGGAAGAAACGATGAAGTAAGGGCAGAACAGAAAATTTCAAAGGGCAGTTTAAGGAGACAAAGTTCAGTATTATAATGAAATGTGCAAAGATCTGCGTGAGGTCAATGGTAGGAAAATAGGGCCTTGTGAAAGAAACAAAGCTGGAGATCACATGATAGAATTCGTAAGACCAATCAAAAGGGAGAGAGGATTAGCATTTCTCAAGCTTAGAGAAATAAAGAAAAAAAATCAAGTTCAAGTTGCAATCTTATGGGAACATTTTGAGTAATAAAAAGCAACAAATGAAGATGGGAAGAAAACAGAGTCTTTGTACCAAAGAGAAATGATCAACATATAGGATCAGGAATCAATACTACTCAATGGCATATAAAAACTACAGCTATATGAATGGATTTAGGGTTTACACTTAATTCAAGCCCAATCTAAGAATAATTATTTTTTACAACATGGTCCTATTCAATGCTTGCTCTCATAAAAAGATCACTGGAGATATGGGTGCTAGAGTAAAGTGTGGTAAAGAAACTGATACTACACCTGGTTATCAGAAAGAATAGCATCTGGGGTCTTAAAGGCTAATGAGGAGTCAAGAGTCCACATGGAAGAAGGCAGGGATTATAACTAATCAAATCCAAACCCAAAGGACGGAACAGTCTCCGAGTTTAAATTCTCAACAGCCAGCGTGCAGAGGCGATGGCTACAGGTAACTGCGGAAGCCCCAAATCCACTTGCAGGGCTCCACACTCGCAGTAAACCTCCAGTGGACCCTCAGACCATAAGTCCGGGATTTGAAAAGCCTTGTTATCAGAGAACATGTTAAAAGCAATTATGGCAGAGGTAGTTAGGTTAAAATGCAATATTATATCATTTTATCTACATTTTGAAGTTGTTTCAGTTTTAAGGTTTTCTGCTTTTTTCATTAAAATTTTTCTTGGTTTTGTTTTGTCATTGAAGTTGGGTTTTTGCTTGTTTATTTATTTTTTGGTATGATTTTTGTATAAGACATGCAGGTTAGGTTAATCTATATAGAAACAACAACTGGGTTCATAATTACATAGGGACATGGCAGGGGAAGTCGGGGAATAGAGGACCTACCAACCTGAGTATGAGAAAAAAATGCTCTGAAATTGACTGCCATAATGATTATTATGTAACTCTTCTTAATGTGACTGAACAATTAAAGTGTATAATTTGGGAACTATATGCTAATAAAACTATTTTTAAAAGAATAAATTGTATTTAAGGAAGAAGTCAAACCCAAACTGAAGCCATTATCTAAAATGAAGGCTCCAGGAATTGATGAAATAGCTAATGATATTCAACAAACTAATGAGGCACGAGAAGCACTCACTCATCTATGCCACACATGTGGAAGACAGCTACCTGGCCAACTAACTGAAAGAAACCCATATTTATACCAAAGAAAAGTGAGCCAACGGAATTCTGATATTAGCAAGCAATATCATTATATCATATGCAAGTAAAATTTTGCTGAAGATCATTCAAAAACAGTTGCAGTAATGCATCAATAAAGGAGTTGCCAGCAATTCAAGCTGAATTCACAAGACAACATGGAATGCGGAACATGATTGCTAGTGTCACATGGAACTTGGGTGAAAACAGAGAGTACCAGAAAGATGTTTACTTGCGCTTTATTGGCTATGTAAAGACATTTGACTGTGGGGATCACAGCAAACCATGGATAACACTGCGAAGAGTGGGGATTGCAGAACACTTCACTGTGCTCGTGTGGAACCTACGTACACATGGAGAGGCAGTTGTGCAAACGGAACCAGAAATACCACAAGGCTCAACATCAGAAAAGGTGCGTGTCAGTGAGGTATATATACTTTTACCATACTTATGTATGCTGAGCAAATAATACAAGAGACCGGATTCTATTTAGAAGAATGCAGTCAGAATTGAAGGAAGGTTCATTAACAACCTGTAACGTACAAATGACACAATCTTGAAGCACCCGATTAAAAGCCAAAGAATGTAGACTTCAAAATGGATTACAACCTAATGTGTAAAAAAAAAAAAAAAAAAGCCTCACAAGTGAACCAACAGACAGCATGTAAAACGGAGAAATGATCAAAGTTGTGAAGGATTTCATTATACTTGGCCCACAACCAATGTTAAAGAAAGTACCAATCAAGACACCAAGCAATGTACTGCAATGGGCAACTCTGTTTAAATTATTAAAGAGCAAAAGTGTCATTCTGAGAAGCAGGGTGCACCTGACCCAATCATGGTATTCTCAAAACCCTCACATGCGTGGGAAAGCTGGACAACAAACGAGGATAAATAAAACAGAACTGATACACGGGCTTAGCCGTGTTAGCAAAGAATATGCAAAGCACCGTGCAGAACCAGAACATCTCTCGCCAGAATGCTTCTAAAAAGTAAGGGTAGCAAGACTTCACCTCGTGTCATTTGGACATATCAGGAGAGGCCAGTCCCTGGGAAAGGACCTCGTGCTTGGCGAAGTACAGAGGTACTGAGGAAGACCTTCAATAAAATGGATTGACTTAATGGCTTCAACAATGGGCTCAAACCTAACAATTGGAAGCTGATGCCAGACTGAGCAGTGCTTCATTTAGTTATACAAAGGCTTGCTATGAGTGAAGCTGAACTAAAGGCACCTAACAACTTCTAAATTGGATTATCTTTAATTTCCAGGGGTTTTTTTTTACTTTTTATCATCTTTTTTCCACACCCATCAATGAAAATGGAAAATTGGTTTTTCGTTGTTGTCTTACACCTGGAAAGTCAAGAAGAGGTTAAATTTAGAAAGCAATATTAAAATGCTATACCCATTATGGCAGGCCAGGCTAAATCTTCATGGTCGTCTCTTTCCTTTCCTGGTGCTAAGTGGTTGAATCGGTCCAGATGGTCTAAGAGGCCGCCCAAGAGAGGAATAGCTCCAGCCTCTTGCATGAGACCAGCATTCTTACTGAGTAAAAGTGTTACAGACACGACTAGTTCTGGGAGGAGCACACCTATATAGAAAATGAAAAATGATGAGAAGCATTATCACTTACAATATGTGGTTATTTATAAATGCACTCTTTATCGTTAACTTCTAATTAATCAGAAAATAAGGAAAATTGTGTCCATGATCACAGTTTTATAGCTATTTTGAAAAAGAGCCCTTCCTTGGTTTACAAAAATACTGTTGTTTAAATACTGTTTCAGCACAGAACAATTACCTCTGAGTTGTTTATTCAAAACGTTTATCATTATATATGGGATCATAAAAAGTCACTCAGTCATGTGCTGTGATGTCACAAAATGAACCTATATAAATACTATTATTAGAATTTACTAAGCTTCGGAAAGGGGCAACTAATTTTTATATGACTAAAATAAAATCAGACAACTATCATCCACTTCATAATGAAGTACTAACATTGGTTCTACAAACCTAAATCACCAGTTATATTTCTGGTGATAAGGTTTTAACAGTAAGTAGGTGGCTTAATAGCTAATTGTTAGTAACAATAAATAAAAGGACACAGGGCAGCAAAACAAGAAAAATTTTTAAATTTAAAGAGTATACACATACAGTATTATGTGAAAAAAACACATTTTAACTTTCATCACTCTGCTAAAATAAATACTTGTGCTCAGGATAGATAAAATAGGTACAATACCAGTGAAGTCCCCTTCCAAGATGCAAGCCACTTCTGCAAAGTGCTGCCAACTAGTAGAACCGATGTTAGCTGCCACGGGCAGTATATCTCCAATGTGTGTGCACAGAAGGGCTGTGTACTTTTTCAGCAAGGAACCAACACCCATTAGCTCAGGACCTTAAAAAAGATTTAGAAGATCTCATTGTCACAGAACTGCAAGATCAGTGGTACAGCCCAACTTATTCTCAACAAAAAAGTGAAGCTGTCTGTTCCTAGCCTATAAGGTTGCCATGAGTTGAAATCAACTCGGGAGGAATGTTCGTTTTCTTTATTAGTTTTATAAATAAACTGTCCTTTCCTCCACAGATCTTTTTACCTGTAAAACAGCAGCATATTAACTCTTAGTCCTTGGTTCTTTTTATATCACCTAACAGCAAAGAGTCAATTTGACTACATCAAATTTTATACACTGCACTACATGCAACCTAGAAAATGAGTAAATAAATATAGTCATAATTTAATATACCTTGAATCTTTATATCTAATCCACAAACAATTGTTTCAAAGTTCAAGTTTAAACTTTGTAAACTACTTCCAAGAAACAAAACCAGGCATTTCTCAGTTCTTATCAAATCACTCACCTCTCTTCCTAGTTACTGAATATACTTGCGTATAAGCCAACCCGAACATCTGCCAAGGCACCTAATTTTACCACAAACACTGCATGTACAATGTGCTGGAGTACTCGGCTTAAAAATGAGTATATACGGTTAGTCCTTGACAACCTTTCCGTCATGTTTGGCTCCTTAACTGTCTAATGTCTACCTCCTCCACAGACTACAGATTCACCTATTAAACCTGAACATTTATCAAGTGCCCTTTTTTTTTAGAAAATAATAAAATTATATTAAAAATATACGCCTATAAAAAATAAATACCTACAAAAATGTATATAGGCACCAAGTCTTTCTTTCTACTCTTGGCAGACAAACCTACATGTGTGTAAACAGAAATAACCTTAAAAACATGTGAGAAACACCAGTAACCATGTGGTATATACAGTGTTGGAATCATATATCCAATCTCAATCTTCACAGGCACAATAAAGTATGTTGTCCATTTGGTAGATAAAACACATGTGACCACAGGAGATTTACTTATTCAAACAACTAACAAATCATAGTTTTATAAATGAAACCCAGTCTTCTTCCCAGAGCAAATCTTCCCACTGCACTCAAATGACTTTCCATATGAAATATAAAGTGCATCACTGTGTACCTCCTACATTATATCTATCTCCAGCACTCTACATAAAATGTGATAAATGTTCTATAAAAATAAAACAAATGTAAAGGATGCTCTATCTGATGTCGAAAATTTAAATCTCTAGGGAATAAAATGAAAAACTTTACTGAGTCAAATATAAAAGTAAGCAATCAGGCAAATAGAATGCAAAATGAAGTCTTTTAAGTCCCCTGAGGAAAATGCACAAAGAAATATAAGACCTATGCATCTGGGAACACAGAAAGGGCGCCAGAACATACCTAAAACAAGACAACTAAAAGGGAGAGGAGAGTGTGCGGCCACCGGATAAAGACCCCAAGGATTCCTCGCAACTGCCAGAGACTCCACTCGAAGAGAGACGGGGACTTTTTTGTCCTGATGATGCCCAGATCGTATCATGGAGGTGAGCACACATTATGATTATTTGTTCTTTGATGCCTGATAACTGATCCCTTTGGCACCTTGTGATCGCACAGATTGGTGTGCTTCTGGTTAGAAAGTCTTAATTATTGTGAAAATATCAATACTATTTAAAGCTATCTACAAATATCTCAATTCTGATCTGAATCCCAACTTAATTATTTAAAGAAATTAAAATAACTAATTTCTTATAAAGGAAAGAGGCCCAAGATATACAAACAACTGCTCAAAAAAAAGAGAACAAAGTAGGAGGTCTTGTATTACCAATCTCAAAACCTACTACACAGCCACAGTAATCAACAAATGTTTGTATTGGCACAATGATACATAGACCAATGGAACAGGTACGAAAACTCAGTAAAACACAGACAAGTAATTTTTTACAAAAGACAAAAAACACTACATGAAAAACAAATGGTACTGGAAAAACTGCTGTCTGCAGAAGAATGAAACAGGACTCACATCTCACCCCACGTACAAAAACAAACTAAAGATGCATGACAGACCTAAAGGTAAAGGCCAGAGTTATATGGATCATCAAAAAAAGGGCCCTATTGCAGGACACATGCAGAGTACCAAACATAATAAAGGAACCACATACAGTGGAAGACAAACGAGATGACTGGGACCTACGAAAAATAAAACACTTATGCACATCAAAATACTTCATCAAAATAGTAAAATAAAAGTCAACAATTTGGGGAGGGGGAAATTTTTTAGGAAAGGCACAACAAAAAATGGTTTAATGACACATATATAGAATTCTGCAAAACCTCGTTAATAAAAAAAATAATCCAATTTAAAAGTAAGGGAAAGATATGAAAATGACATTCAAAGACTAACACATGAGAAAATGTTCACTATCACTAGCCATTCAGAAATGCAAATCTAAATAACCATGAGATATCGCCTTACACTCATGACAGCTCAATTAAAAAAAGAAAACACTAGTATCAAATTATAAAAAGTAGGCAAAGGACATGAACAAACTATTTGCAATGGACAACACTGGAATGACCAATAAATGTATAAGGAAATTCTTATGATCATTAATCTGGGAAATGCAAATCAAAATTACATGAAATATCACTCTACACCCACAAAAATAGCCAAATGCAAAAAATAACAGAACAACAAATGCTAGAGAAAGCACCAAGAGTTTGGCATTCTTCAGGCTGCTGGTAGGCTTGTGAGCTTATGCAATCCTTGTGGAAAGCAATGCAGCACAAACTAAAAGAATTAGCAATAAGATACAGTGATCAAGCAAATCGTTGTCTGGGTATATATTTCAAACAAATAAGAGACAGAACATGAACAGTCACATGCTCTCCTATGTTCATTGTAGTCCAGTTCACAATAGCAAAAAGCTGGCAATAGAAGAATGGATAAACTTTAGTACATACACACAATAAAATACTACACATCCCTAAAAAACCGTGAAGAAAGCATGAAACCCCTCATGACATAGATGGGGCCTGGAAAGCATCATGCTGCATGAGCTGGTCTATCACAAAAGCACAAATAGTGTACGAGTCAACTTCTATAAGGATAAACACAAAAAGCAAGGCAGGCTTCTGCCCTCGGGTCGTGTAACATTCTAATAGTTTTCTAAGCAATGATGTAGAGGGCTTGATGCCTGCCCATGAACCACACAGCACCCCATTACATTACATCTCAAAGCCACTGCAACAAAGGAGATCTCCTATCAGCTAGGGTCAGTTGTTCAAAATGGAGGAAAAGTCTGCCACACAACATTGTGCTAAGGTTACCCCAAATCAGTAGACACTCCTAACAAGAGTGATAATCAATCCTTACTGGAAATTCAAGTCAAAATTGGGGAATGGGGACAAGTATGTCTCAGAGAAGGAAATTATATTTACATTCCTGTGGGTCGGGGTAGGTAAACCATGAGGAGCAACCTCTAAACGGGCTGGGGTGGTGGTGCTTCACACTACTTAGATAGACCCCAAGGTGAGTAATAAGCTTGATACTATGTCCCTAATTGGACACTGTGAACCAGATTCTATCCAGCTCTTCCTGACCCAGGCCCTGGGCTATAGACTACTGGGCCTTTGGACTCTTTTCAGGGTATACAATAGCCATCAGAGAGCACAACAAAAGGATCCCATGTGGACCCTAAGTGAACTAGGCTTTCCCTCAAACCACCTGCAGCAAATTTAAGGAACCTACACACTCCCTTGTACTAAAACCCCTAATGTCAGAAAAAGCAGGTGGCTGCTATCCCACCGTTATTGAATTGGCAAGCACTGGACTTTGGTGTGGGTCTCATGCTTTGAGGATGCCCAATGAACGGGGATCCAAGACTACCATATATTTATGATTTCAATGCCCTCCTGGCTTTCTTATGACATGCATTAGTCTGGTGTTAGCCTGCTTCTGTCTTTGTGAGTAAAATTTTAAACAACCAATACCCATTGTTTCTGGAAATAGTGTCCAGTCACTTAAGAGTTTAACCTGTTCAAGTCAACAATCCATGCATTGGGGTCTGAAGCTGGCCTATCTTGGATAATTTCCTTTAATTTTCATTGAAAACTCTAGACCATGGCTAAATTGAATACACTACCAATAGAATTACTTTATGCCTCAAAGGGGTGACGTACAATATTCTCTATCATAAAATGATAATGATGTCTCAAAAGTGAACAGGAGACATATAAGCTATTGATATATGAATGGATTCTGTGCCCGCACTTAGGTCCAATCTATAAATAATTCATTCTCCCTCTCGGCACGGCTCTGTTTGATGCTCACCCACATGAAGAGATCACTGAAGACATGAGACGGATAAAAAAGTGTGGTAACAAAGTCAGATGGTGCTCAGGTACCAGAAACAGTCATACCTGGGTAATCAAGGTTGTCTTCAAACAAGCAGTGATCTAAGAGAGGCTTCAACAAAGTCAACATGGATGCAGCACATACCAGCCTATGTGACGGAAGGATTAAAATCCAAATCCAAGGCCGGGAATGATATCAGAGCTTAAATCATGATCACCGGTTCGCAGAGGGCTGTGCATGACAGCGGAAGCCCACAATCTACTTGCCTCCAGTGAGTACCCTCTGATTACAGCCCAAGGAAGTGAAAAGTCTTGCAATCAGACAGAGAACATTAGAAAATGGATTATGACAGATGGAATTAGGTTAAAATGTAGTACATTTGATCTCCCTTTTGACCCATTTTAAAGTTGTTTCATTTTTTTAATATTTTCTCCTTTTTGATAGAGGTTTTCTATATTTTCTCATCACTGTTGTTGGTTTTTATATTTGTTTGCTTCCTGTCTGTTTTAATTTTCTGTACATGAAATCCAGGTTAGACGGATATATAGACTAGATTGATAATTTCCTACGGGAATGGCTGCAGAGGATAAGAAGAAATGGGAAGTTCATAACAATGACTATGAGAAGAAAATGTTCAGAATTTGACTGGTGATGACTGCACAAATCTTCCTAAATGACTCAACAATTATATTGTATGATATGTGAAGTATATGCCAGCAAAACTTGACATTACAAAAAATGCACTAAAACTAAGGACATTTCCACATTTTAAGCAACTTACTGGAAATATCTGCGATCTGACCGAAACTCTCTCCTGGGTAAAGTTTACTGATAAGTAACCGTTGAAAGCGAAGTAACAAGTCCAAGGAGGCTGATCTTCCACGAGTAGGCTGCTCGAAGTCCAGACAAGATGAGAGCCTGCGAGCAGCATCCTTCAATCTGGCCACAGTTTGAGATGCAATGTTTCTGTGAGCAAAAATAAAGTTAAAAAATTTAACAAGTCATCTCTATTACAGAGAGAGAGGTGTTTTTTTAAAAGTATTAAAACTTAGATAGAAACACTGCTCATACCGACAATGGCTATGGCTCAATTCCCTACCCAGATGTGTATCACACATGTCTGCACCGGCGCTACCTCAGTCAGCACTGCTCTGAAGAGCTGTTACGACTCGAACGAGAACTGCTGCCTCCCTGCTTTCCAAAATGTGCTCCAACAGAGCTACACAAACTGAACCAAAAAGTGAACTTACGAAAGGAAAAACATGATTTTGTACAAAGCTACACTTCAAATATAAGCCTACCAGTCACATACCTGCATCTACCTTACAAATCTGTCTCCACACCTACAAGAGTAGCAATCAGTAGATGTAGAAGTAAAAGAGTAAGTCCTGGATACCATAGTTAGAAAATTAGTGTATATTTCTCGTCCCATCAAAACATAGGATACAAGTTCAAAAAGATAAAAGTGGCGAGAGGGGGTGGGGGGGTGTCACCATGACCCGGGAGGAAGCAGCAAGCTGCTTGAGTTCCATTATCGACCTGTTTGAAGAGGACAACGGTCTACTTGAGTAGAAGGAATAAAAGAAAAGCCGGTATGATAAACCTTGCCTACACAGTAGTTTAATCCCAAGGTGGACAAGGCCTGGTGACTGGTATGAAGAACAAAACTGAGGAGTGAATTATTAGAGGTGGAAAGAGAAGAGAGTCATTGCCAAGGCTACCGCTGACTGTCACACAGTGGCACTTGACCCAGGAGACACAAACCGGACCAGGCAAAATCAGTCACTCCAGGAAAAACAACAACTCACTGGCATCCAGTCCATTTCGATTATGGCAACCTTACAGAACAAGGTAGTCAGTCCCTCAGGGTTTCCAAGACTGTAATTCTTTATCGGAGTAGAAAGCCCTTTCTCACTCAGAGCAGTTGACAGCTTCCAACTGCTAACCTTGCATTGAGCAGCCCAATGCAAAATCACTAAAGTACCAGGTCTCCTTACACTACAACAAAGCAAAGATATGCTTTCTGCTTCTACTTCTGGAAAAATATAGTCATAAAACACAATGACAATTTTATCTCCATAGAATAAAATTTACATCTATACCCAAAATGTATAATTCTGATAAGATTCACTAAGTGTAGACATTACATAGCTCTGTATTTTCATATCCAAATGGAATTTGATGGCTCTCTGCCAGCATAAGACTAAAGAGTTCCTCTCAAATCTGTTCCACAATGTATTTTTAGCACAGAGGAATTTAGTTAATTTAAGTTTTACCATACATAAAGTACATAATAGTATGTAAAGTACATAAAATGTCTCCAAACTCATTTAAATCTTTGGGATTTTTAAAAAACAACTGATCAGTTAACGCAACAGATCAAGAATCTTTTGATCACTAACACATAAATAAGAAATTAAAATGTTAACACTTATCTCCTCATATGGAGAGACACATGACCTAGTCTCTGAAAACAGCTTGGATCAGATCATAAGCAGTCTAATAGTGTTCTATAAGGTAATATTTCCATGCTTACGTGTTTCTTCTGTATTTTTTAAAATAGTTATGTGCTTATTTTAAACTTGCCATAGAACCAACTTGACCTTAAACACCACAGGAATCAAAAACCAAAAACTAAAATCACCTTACGTTAGGATGAGGGATAAAAGTGGGCCAAAAAGACAAGACAGGGAGTGCTACCAACAAAAGTACAACATGCATGAGTCACAGAGAAGTCAAAACTATTAGGTCATATTACAAAAGGCAAAAAGATTGACCGAAAATAAATTTTAATACTTTATATCATTCGTACCAATATTTTCAAAGTAATATGATAATACATAAAAAAAAAGCCCAGGAAGGAAAAGTATGTCTAGAGGCTGCTTATGGAAGAAATTTTACAATTATGTTTGACATGGTTGAACTATGGAATGAAATGACATATGTATTAATTCCCAAGTTACAGCAAATTTAAAAAATAAAAAGTAAGTTCTGGGCTCGCACTAAATCCTAGCTCCAACTTAAGAACATTTACTTCTTACATCATGGGCCTTCTCGATACTCACCTTCATGAAATAATCACCGTAGACAATAGTACCACAGCAAAGTGTGGTGAAAAAAGATGATGCCCAGCTATCGATTGGAATAGTGTGTGGGGTAAGCCAAGTCTTCAAACAAGCAGCCATCTAAGCAAGAAGTCAACTAAGTCCACACAGAAGAAGGATACCAGCTTGTCATCCAAAGGTGACAATTACAAAATTTGAATAGTTAAGAGAAAAGTATCAGAGCTAAAACTATGAACACCCAATTTGTAGAAGGCTGTGGAGGGCCGTGGGAGCCCAAAACCCATCTACAGAGTATCTAGTCAGACCAAGTCACTGGCAGATCCACTCTACCCACAGGCGAAAGTTCCGAACAGCCTTACTCTCTGGCAAAGACCATTGTGATCTTGATTATGCTGGATTGAGCTCGGTACCAGGCCAGTTGCCCTCCCTATAGTCACGACCTAAATTCATATTGGGTGCAAGTATCTCTTAATTGTCCTATGACAGAAATTCCTTCCCTAACTTTTTGAACGTTGATGGGGGTCTTATGCATCATTTGTATTTTTTTTCCTTTATACTAATCTGATCTTATCTTACCACCTTAGTGCGATTTGTCTTTCATTGTTTTCTGCTAGGTTTCTCAGCTGGGAGGAATGGATGTATAATGGTAATAACTGAGACAAGGTGTGATAGGGAATTCAGGGGTCGGGGTGGCGATAGGGAGGGAAAGGGAATTTCAGGAGTGAACAATGAAGGTGGGAGAGGGGAGAGCACACTAAAACTGAGCATGATTGCACAGCACAGTTTAAAGGCAATATAACCATGGAGGGAGGCGGGAGGCTCTTAGACGTGGTAGCGATTGTACAACTACCTTAATGTGACTGAATGACTGAACCATTCAAATGTATGATATGTGAATTATGTGCCAACAAAACTAATGGGGAAAGAAAATGTTATTTTTCTGAAATAGAGAAATGAATACTCCTACATCACAGTGATGATGTCACAAAAAAAATAGAAATTCTTTTAAAAAATTAAAGAAATTTGGAAATATTTCATTAATTTTTTCCTACTAAATCTTCAGAAGTCACTGTGCTTAGAGCACATTTCAACTGTAACAATTAACTGAACTTGTATTTATATTCATAAAATGTACAGTTGATAAAAGAGATTCACATATTTAAGTCCCAATGTACTTAAAGTTTCCCAATTGCTGAACTATCAACTTTTACAATTTAATTCATAAATATTAATAACAGCTACGATTTACCTAAGAAGCTGTTGAATGAGCTGAACGAGAGGCAAGCACTGTTTTCCACAAGATTCGTAGATCCCTGTATTAATAAGGTCTTTATCCAACGGCGTCCTACTTCTATGGAATGAGGAGGCATTCGCTTCTTGTTCATCAATTTCTTTTTCCTTCTGAGCTTCCTTTTTGGCTTCAATGTCCTATAACACATTGAAACAAATTGATTAGCAATTATCTTTCTAGGAAGCTATGAACCCAACTCTTAGATAAATCCTCAGTCTCATTGCCTTAATATCCTTGCATCTATCCCTCAAATTACATCTGCTGACACTGTGTCAGAAACGCTACTGGTCAGTTATTTTGATTACCAAATAGTAACAGTATTATATTATAACCCAAAGAATAAAATATCAATGACTAGATGATGATATAAATGGTTGAATAAGTAAATAAACTGAGGTGATAGGATAATTCTTTCTTAAAATGTCAATTAATATATGTACAATGAAACAGTGCCTAGGTGGCACAAACTTCGCACTCACCTAAAAAGGTTGAGCTCAAATTAATCTCAAGGTTGCAATTCAAACTCCTTCACCCAGTGCTATCAAATACATAACCCAAAATATAACCACTATCCAACCAGGGCTCCCACAAGACAAAGAAAATACTATATTAAAATGTGCAAAGACATAGACTTATAAAACCAAAAAGAACAGTCAGCAATCTTAAATTGAAAAAATCTCAAGAAAAATCTCAATATTGAATGACGCAGGAAGCATCAAAAGAAGATGGAAAGAAAACTCAGAATCACTATAACAACCAAGATTTAGTCAACACTCCACCATCTCAAGAAGTAGCACATGAGGAAGAAGAACCAGTGGTACTGAAGAAAGAAGTCAAAGGAGCACTGAACGCATAAGGAAGAAACAGTGGCTCTAGGAATTGATGGAATACCAATAGAAATGTTTTAATACTTTACACAATTGATGTATGTATGCATTGTGATATAGTTGTATGAGCCCCTAATAAAACGTTTTAAAAAAAAAAAGAAATGCTTCAATAAGCTGATGAAGCACTCACTGGAAGCACTCACTTATCTATGCCAAGGGATTTGGAAGACAGCTACTTGGCAAACTGACTAGAAGAGATACATATCTGTGTACATTCCAAAAAAGGGTAACCCCCCCATAACTCCCAAATTATACAATATCACTAATAACACATAAAAAAGGAAAATTTTGTTGAAGATCATCCAACAATGGTTGCAGTTGTACACTGACAGGAACTTTCCAGCGATTCAAGCTGGATTCAGAAGAGAAACTGGAACAAGGGATATCACTGCTGATTCCGATGGATGTTGGCTGAAAGCAAAGAATACTAGAAAGATGTTTACTTCTGTATCACTGACAATGTGAAGGCATTGGACTATGTGGATCATAACAAACTATGGATATCTGAGAGAAGAAGGGGAATTCCAGAACACCTAATGTGCTCATGGATCAAGAGGCAATTGTGTGAACAGAACAAGGGCACAGTTTAAAATGAGGAAAGTAAGTGTTAGGGCTATAGTCTTTCACCATACTTACTTAATTTGCATGCTGAGCAAAACATCAGAGAAGCTGGCTTATATGCAGAAAAATGTGGCATTAAGATTGCTGAAAGGCTTACTAACAATGTGCAATATGCAGGTGACACAGCCCTGCTTGCTGGAAGGAGGACTTGAGGCATTCGCTGATGAAGAACAAAGTGCAGCCTTCCGTATGTATTACAATTCAATGTACAGAAAACCTAATCCTCACAACTGGACCAGTACATCATGATAAATGGAGAAAATATTGATGTAGTCAAGGATTCTGTCTTCTTTGAGAAGTAGTCAAAGAGTTTGTCTACCGTGGATCCACAATCAATGCTCGTGGAAACAGCAGTCAAGAAATCAAATGACACGTTTCATTGGTTATGTCTGATGCACAGTACTCCTTTGAATACTGAAAAGCAAGGATGTTACTTTGAGGACTACAGCCCAACTGACCCAAGCCACGGTGTGCTCAATTGCCTCAGACGCACGTGAAAGTTGGACAATGAATTTGAAAGACAGAAGAATCCATGCATTTGACTTCGGTTCTGGTAAAGAATAATGAAAGTGCCACAAACAACAAAAAGAACAAGTAGATCTATCTTGGAAGAAGTACAACCAGAATGCTCTTCTGCACAAGGATGGCAAGACACTCTCATCTGCTTCAGACATGTTATTAGGAAGCAATGTAAGTGAAGTAAGGTAGAGCCGCAGAGAAAAAGGGCAAGGCCATCGAAAATGGACTAACACGGGGGCTGCCACATGAGGTCCAACACAGGAGCAACTGTAAGGGCGGCACAAACAGGGCCCACCTGTGTTGTTCTATGGGACAAAGGATCGCTGTGAGCCAGACCCAACGTGACAGCACCTAGCAGAAGCAACAACATAATGAACGTACAAGCAGCAGAAAACAAAATAGGTAACGGGGCCCCGTGAAAGTTAACTACTGTGGTCACTGAAAGATTTTATCAAAGGAATAAGTATTTAATAGATGGGAAGTGGTCAAAAATTGTAACACTGACAGTGGTCTACATACCTAAATATATAGAGAACACCTACAATTTAACAACAGAAAAGAAAATGCAAAACAAGTAGCCACCGGAGAAATGCAAATCAAAACCACAATGATATACCATTTCCTTGCTACTAGAATGGCAAAGATGAAAATATGCACACAAAAAATACGCGAAGGGTTTGAGGTGGTAATAGAGAGATTAAACTCTCACACAATACTGGTGGGAAAGCAAAACTGTCCTTGTCGGAAACAGTCTGGTATCTCAAAAATTTACAAGTGGAACTGCAATATAATAACCCAGCATTCCAAGGCCAGTCATATACACCCTTGGAAAACTACTGGAAGGCCAAAACCAGATACACCTATGTTCACTGTAACACTATTTACAGTAATAAAAAGAGGACACTTTCTAAGTACCCATCAAAGAATTGATAAATAAAATGTAGTGCATATATGAAATGAAATACTACTCAGCAATTAGAAAAAAAAAGCTTTCCCCAAACATCTTAAAACATTTGACACAACGAATGTATTAGGGTGCTTTACTCAACTGATGTATGTATGGACTGATAAGAGTTGTATGAACCCCAATAAAATGATTTTTTTTAATTTGATGAAACCAAGTTGGTTGTACACAAAACAAATATTTTCATTTTAATAAAGCAACAAGAACTTTAAAAAATATATAAAACCTATTGTTCATCAGTGGTTGCCATGAATGGAGGTTGGGGAAGAGAAGTCCCTCCCTAGGTAAGTTGTTATTTTTGTTTATGAAAAAGAACACCAAATGACTGTTAAGTGTAAATAGTCTGATGGAGGTAAACACAGTCAAATCTTAGGCAAGCAAAAAGGACCTGTTGGTAATCACTGTGCTACAGCATATATTATTTTGAATTGACAGCAAAAACCACCAAAAGGTATAAAAGCTCATATACAGGTACATATAGAAGGATGTGTTTGTATAGCATATATATATGTATATGTGGAAATATGAGAGTGGACTTCAAAAATTCATAGAAAAAATTATATAATCTTTTAATTCCATTTTCTCACAAACTTTTTTTTTATAGCTTATATTTTCTTTCTTAGACCTTTATTGTTTATCTTTTTTTTTTAAACATAAATGTGTGCTTAATTTTTTTTTTGATCCATCTAATGTATTTTTTTTTCTTCTTTTACATTTTATTAGGGACTCCAACAACTCCTACCACAATCCATACATATACATACATCAATTGTACAAAGCACACCCATAGACTCCCTGTCCCAATCACTCTCAAGGCATTTGCTCTTCACCTAAGCCCCTTGCATCAGGTCCTCCTTTTTTCCCCCCCTCCCTCCCTTTTCCCCCCTCCCTCATATGCCCTTGGTAATTTATACCTCGTTATTTTGTCATATCTTGCCCTATTCGGGGTCTCCCTTCCCCCCTTCTCTGCTGTCCCTCTCCCAGGGAAGAGGTCACATGTGGCTCCTTGTAATCAGTTCCCCCTTTCCAACCCACTCACCCTCCACTCTCCCAGCATTGTCCCTCACGCCCTTGGTCCTGGAGGTATCATCCACCCTGGATTCCCTGTATCTCCAACCCTCATATGTACCAGTGTACAGCCTCTGTCCTATCCAGCCCTGCGAGGTAGAATTCGGATCATGGTAGTTGGGGGGAGGAAGCATCCAGGATCTGGGGGAAAGCTGTGTTCTTCATCGATACCACCTCACACCCTAATTAACCCATCTCCTCGCCTAAGCCCCTCTATGAGGGGATCTCCATTGGCTGACACTTGGGCCTTGGGTCTCCACTCTGAACTTCCCCCTTCATTTAATATAATATATATATACACATACATATATACATATACACATAAATACACATACATACACACACTTATATCTTTTTTTTTTTTTGCATGATGCCTTATATCTGGTCCCTTCTCACAAACTTTTTTAAGTCCCCTCTCACTTCTGTGCACAGCAGAAAAAGCTGCCTTCTAGGACTAAAAGTTCAAGGAAGCTGGTGAGTTTGGTGTGTTCATTATGGCAACCACCTGGAGCCACTTACGAGGTGAAAGTAGGGGAAATTTCAGCAAAGAAAGATGGGCTGATTTGGACACGTTCCATTGGTGTCTGGTGATGCGGTTCAGAGAGGCTAAAGTTGAGAGAGAAGAGGCAAGTCCTAAAGCGTAAAAAGCTGTGTTCTGAAAGGTCACCTAGTGTGAAGTGCAGGGAGTATGGGTCAACGCCCAACGTTGCAGCTGGTCCCCACCAACCTAGCTTCCATGGCAGCAACGGAGAGGAGCAGAACCCAACCAGATGAAGAGAAAGATGCCGGCCGCTGTGCTGGCGTCCATGGCTGCAGTTCTGATGACTGGCCTGCTGTGGACTAACTTTGCTTATGCAAGCAGATGCCCAAAGGTCCAACCACACATGAAGACTCATCATCATATCAGCCTCAGTGGTACGGTATGTTGTGGACAGGCAACTTAGAAATCGCACATTTAAAATAGGGGAAAATAAAGACACGAAGTGGCTAGCTTAACAACGCTCACACATGTGGTTCACAAAAAGGAAAAAGAGGAGGGAAGTCAATCCGTTATTAAGAAAGGCACAATGGCTAGACGAGCCATGGGGTGGCCTGCAGGGGCAGTGAATGATTGAATGTGGCTCTTCTAGCCAAAGTCCCTAACTCTCACCAAGTGGCCTTTCCCTGCATGGGTTAGGTAAGAAGGTAGGGGCAAGATACTGACAGGATTCATCTGTGAATAAATGACAACAGGACTTCCTGGGGTGTCATCCTGACATGCGTAAAATGAGCCCTCAGGAAACCAGAAGGGCTCTCCTTACCAACCAGAGCAAAGAATGGAGCACATCCTCTGGACCCAAATTCCCTACAGTGTATTCATGAGACAAAGGAAGTAAAATTTCACAGAAGTATTTTTGTCCATCAAGACAATGCATTTTTCTTTTTCTTCGAAGGTTTAAGGGCTGTCTTACCAGAATGCCATTGGGAAACCTTAACCCTTTGGCCCTACAGCTCTGTTCTTCTTACCCCTTCACACTTATTTTTGTTCTCTAAGCACAAAGGATATTTAAAGAAATGAGACTTCTGTCCCTTGAGGATGCTAAAACTGTTGTTTTCAAATAGCATAAATCAAAGAGGAGCAGAATTCTTCAGGAAAGATTAGACAGAAGGAAAAACTGTCTTAAGAAGTATACAGACAAAGATGCGAGGATATGTAAAAAAAACACAATAGCTTCACATTTCGATATTATTGTTTAATAAAGGTTTCTAGTCTTGGAGCAATACTTTTTACTCCCATCAAAATAGTACTACTACAGACAATGGTTGCTTGCAAATCTAATGTGACTCCCAGTGTCTTCCTGTGACTTGATCATGTTATTCAGGTCTCCACCTTACTGGACACTGCCTTTCCCTTCACTCACGCTCAGGAACACTGATTCCTAAACTTAATCTTCCTTCCCCTCTCATTCTTAGTAACTTTTAAAGAACATTTGTTTCTACATGTAAAGATTTGAAGTTTTTACAGTTGCCTCACAATATTTGCCATTCTGCGATTGACTAATGTCACACAACATAGTGTCTTTCAGGTTCATCCATGCTATGAACGGTTTCATAGATTCATTGTTATTCTTTAAAGCTGCACAGCATTCCATTTGGTTTGCTTATACACTCATCCATTGATGGGCGTTTACTGGTTTCCATCTTTTTGTTATTATGAAAAAGGGGCAATGAGCACAGGAGTGCATCTGATCTGTTTGTATCATGGTTTGTATTTCCCTAGTATACCTAGTAGTGGGATTGCTAAATCACATGATATTTTTATTTCCAATTTTTTTTAAGAAGTGTCAAGGAATTTTCCACAATAGTTTCACCATTTTACATTCCCACCAGTGGGATATGACAGTTCCAGATCTTTCCATACCCTCACAAACATACGTTGCTTGCTGGCATGCTTTTGTCCATTTCACTTTGCTGTTAATGGTGGGGAGAAATGGCTTGTCCTCATGTGGTAAGTGGGCAGGCTGGAGGCCTAGGTATTTTCTATGGTAAAGTATCTGTTCATTTCTCCTGCACATCTTTTAATTGGATCTCTTTTTATTGCTGAGCCTTTTTGGTTCCCTAACTAGAACAAAACTTTGCTAGAAATTGTAGAGATTAGAACCTTCTCCAATGTCATTACCAAAAAAAGTTTTCCTAGATTGTAAGTTCTTTTAAATTTTTGGTGGTATTTTGATGTACATGAGCATTTACTTTTTAGGAGGTCCCAGTAATCTAGTGTGTTTTTACATTTTGTACAGTTTTACTTCTGTTTCATAGTGTATTTATGCCATGGATTAGGGGTCCTAAGATTTCTCCTAGTTTTACTTTTGTTATACCATAGTTGCAAGTTTTACATTTAGATTTTTTTAAATATATACAATAAGATAAAAATATGCAAATGAACATTTAGCTTTGGCAGAACCATTTGTTAAAGAGGCTATCCTTACACATATAATTGGATTCGGCCTTTAGTCAAAGATATGCTGTTCATGCCTGGAGGGGAGTTTAGTTTCTGGGTTGTAATTCTTTTCCAGCAGTCTAAGTGACTGTCATTTACCAGGACCAGCCTGTTTTGAGTACCATAGCTGTATAGTAAGAATGAAGATCAAAGTGGTTACACTCCTGCTTTATTCTTCATTTAGTGGCTGAATGGTTAAGTGTTGGGCTGCAGAGAGCCAGGTCAGGAGTTCAAAACCACCAAGATGTTCCATGGGAGAAAGACAAAGCTTAACTCCAATATATAATTACAGTTTCAGAAATCCACCTCAGAAGTTCTCCCCTGCCCTACTGAGGTCCTATAAATTGGAAGCGATTCGATGGCAGTCTTAGTGGCACAGCGGCTATGCGATGGGCTGCCGACCACAAAGTCATTAGTTCAACTGTACCGGCCATTCCATGAGAGGGATGGCATTTCCTATCTGTTCACAATTACAGTCAAAGATAAGAGCTGGAAACACAGGGAATGCAGGAGATAAACCCCTCTGGACCAATCATGAGATTAGCGATACCAAGAAGGGGAAGGTGGGGAAGATATGGGGAACCGATCACAATGATCTACATATAACCTCCTCCCTGGAGAACAGACAACAGAAAAGTGGGTGAAGGGAGACATCGGACAGTGTAACACAAGACAAAAGAATAACAACTGATAAATAATCAAGGGTTCATGAGAGAGGGAGATTGGGGAGGGAGGGGGAAAATGAGGAGCTGATACCAAGGGCTCAAGTAGAAAGAAAATGTTTTGAGAATGGTGATGCTAACAAATGTACAAATGTGCTTGACACATTGGATGTATATGTCTGTTGTGATAAGAGTTGAACGAGCCCCCAATAAAATGATTTTTTTTAAAAAGGAGTTACAGTCTCAGATACCCAGAGGCACTTCTACACTGCCTTCTATGGTCACTATGAAACCCTGTCCTATACAGTCACTGTGAATTGGAATTGACTCCATGGCACTGAGTTAAGTGAGTTGGGTAACAGAAGGCATCCTTGTCCAGTTCTCACATAAAAAGGGGATGTTTTTGGTCTCTCTCCAGTGAGGATAATTTTAGCCACTGGTTTGGTATATAAGCCTTTAATTATGTTGCAGAATGAATATCACTTCTTTCCTAGTTTACTAAATGTTCTCAACAAGAATGAGTGTTGGATTTTATCAAATTATCTTTTCTGAATCAATTAATCCATAGTTCTGTTCCTTTCTTTTATGTGATGGGTAACTGATTGAATTACTACTGTGGAACCATCCTTGCATACCTGGTATAAATCCATCTTGTTCAAAATACATTATGTTTTTAAAATGGTATAGGAGTCTATTGACTAGAATTTTGCTGAGAATTTTTACATCAACCAATTGAAAGGAATAATGGTCTACAATTTCAATTGAAAGTGGTTTCTATGCCTTTGGTACCAGGGTTATACAAGCTTCACAAAATAAATTTGGGAGTAGTCCATCCTTTTCTATGTACTAGAATAGTTTGAGTAGAAATGGTATCAGTTCTTCTCTAAATATTTGTTAGAGTTTGCCAGTGAAGCCCCCTGGATCAGAACTATTATTTTTGCTATGAAAAAAAACTGTTTGTGTTCTTCTCTTGTGGTGAGTCTATTCCAAATTTTCTACCTCAGATTATATCAGTTTGGATAAGTAGTTTTCGTTCCAGAAAACTGGCTATTTCTTCTTCTTTTTTTTTTTAACTTGCTAGGGTACATTCAGGCATGTGATGAGAGTTCAACCTCTCTATCAGGACACAGCCTAAGGATGTCTTCTTAGAAGTAGGGCAGATTTATAAGAGATGCTAACAACTTCCCTTTCTCTTGGCCTTCTTTGCCTCTTGCTTGCCTGGATCCTGAGTCCGGGTTGGCATTGCTGGCTGTATTAAGCTGGGTTGTCTAGAGAAACAAATCCAGTGACACTCGTGTTTCTATAAAATAGAACTTTATATCAAGTAATAATTTTTCTATCCAGAAGGCATCCCAGTCCAGGACAAATAAAGTACCACTCTCTTCAAACTCATCTAGCTGCATGCTAATGACACAGAAAGGTGACGTGGGAAGCAGAGAGATCACAGGCTGGTGGGTGCAGTCATGTGGATCTAAGAGTGATGGAAGAGAGCAGGACAACAGCTGTCAAGTCTGGCAGCCCACAAGAGGGCACCCCAACAGGTAAACACAAGAGTCCCACTGAGAAGGAAGGCAAAGAGGCAAAAAAAGATAATTTACCACTGTCTCTCTGATGAAAAGGCCAAAGAGGCACCATCAGGCTGTGACATGACTGAGGTTGGACTCCACCCCGACATTTTCCCACTGGTGTTAACATACACTGTAAGCTACAGCACACTGCCATGTTCCTGCTGGCCTTGGGTCCATACAGCTCTGCACTCAACACCTGTGATCACCCAGCTCCCCACAATGCCTTCCTGCTTCATTGGCTGGCTGCTTCAAGAGTCTGCAAAGGGGCTCCAGCTAGCTTCTGAACAACGGACTTGAATTGGACTGGGTTGGGCCGCTTCTGTTATATAAATTTTTCTTGATATAGTTATTTTTTGATAGTTATTTCTTATATATACGAGTATATTTGGTTTTGTTTCTCTAGAAAGTTCTACCTAATACAAATCCTTATTCTTTATACTCAATATTTTCTGTTGGACCAGTTTTGGCAATGCCATTTTATGTCTTGTGATATTTGTATTTTTTAAAATCATTTTATTGGTGGCTCATACAACTCATCTTAATCCATACATACAGCCATTGTATATCAAGCACATTTGTACATTTGTTGCCCTCATCATTCCCAAAACATTTGCTTTCTACTTGAGCCCTTGGTACCAGCTCATTTTCCCCTCCCTGCCCTCCTCTCCCTCATGAGCCCTTGATTTATAAATTATTATTTTGTCATATCTTATACTGCCCAATGCCTCACTTCACCCTCTTTACTGTTGTCCACCCCCCAGGGAGGAGGTTATATGTAGATCCTTGCAATCTATTCCCCCTTCCCACCCCACCCTCCCCGTATCGCCATTCTAACCACTGGTCCTGAAGGATCATCTGCCCTGGATTCCGTTTGAGGTAACTATCTGTACCAGTGTACATTCTCTGGACTAGCTGGATTTGTAAGGTAGAATTGGGATCATGATAGTGGGTGGGGAGGAAGCTTTTAAGAACTAAAGGAAAGTTGTATGTTTCATCGTTGCTACAGTAAACCCTGACTGGCTCATCTACTCCCTGCTACCCTTCCGTAAGGGGATGTCCAGTTGCCTACAGATGGGTTTTGGGTCCCCAATCTACATTCTCCCTCTTTCAAAATGACATTATTTTTTGTTCTCTGATGCCTGATACCTGATACCTTCGACACCTCATGGTCACACAGGCTGGTGTGCTTCTTCCATGTGGGTTGGGCTTTGTTGCTTCTGAGCTAGCTGGATGCCTGTTTACCTTCAAGCATTTAAGACCCCAGACGCTATATCTTTTGATAGCTGGGAACCATCAGCTTTCTTCACCACAATTGCTCATGTACCCATTTTATCTTCAGCAATCATATCAGGAAGGTTTGTGATTTTTTTTCTTTGATGCCTGATACCTAAACCCTTTGACAGATATTTGCATTTTTCATTTTCCCTTGTTAAATTTGCTATGATTGATTGATCACTCATTTCCTAAGCAATTTTAAAATTTTATTTGTTCTCTCATTATTTTTGCATTTCCTATTTCATGTATTTCTGCTGGTATCTTTCATTTCCCTTCTTCTGCTGACAATAGGTTTTGGCAGCTATTTTTCTAATTGTTGGTGTTGTTTAGTTAATATCTTTCTACTTTTCTTTTTTTTTTCTACTTTTCTCTAATACAGTTTTTACTTTAAATTATTGTCTAAGCACTTTTTTTGTTATATCCCCCAAAATTTGATTGTTTTGTTTTCATTCTCATTTGATTCAAGGATTTTCTCAATTTCATTTTTAATAAGCATTTTATTCCATTCCCATGTATGATTTCTTGCCCTTGATTTTCCTGGGTTTTGTTTCCAATTTTATACTATTGGGACCTCAGAAGATGGTGCGGAGTATTTTGGTGTTTTTAAACAATTTAAGAACTCATATCACAGTGTTGTTGGGTGAGTGTTCTGTATACATCTATGTGGTCATGTTGGTTGAGTATGTTTAGATCTTTGGTTTCTTTTCAGTAGTTCTGCCCTTCATTGAAAGTGTCTCCTACTGGGGTTGTCTTTTTCCTTATGAATACTGTTAACAGTTTTACTTGTATATTTTAGGGCTCTTCTATTGGTTGGATAGGTATTTATCATGGTTATGTCCTGTTGCTGGATTCCCCCTTTAATTAGTATACAATATTCTTCATTTTTCTTCTTTAGCTTTTCACTCTAGTGTCTATTTATCAGAAATTACTATTGCCACTCCTGTTTCTTTCTGGATGCCAATTGCTTGATAATTTTTACCCTTTGAGTTTTTAGTTTTGTCTTTGTGTTTATGGTGTGCTTCTTGCTAACAGAATGATGATGAGCTAGGTTTTCTTAGCCATTTCGTTACTCTCTCTCTTGACTACTGCACTCAGACCATTTATATTCAGGGTAATGATTGCTGGCACTTTATTGTAGTTTGTGGTTTTGTGTGTTTGTGTAATGCTGGTGAGTTTTGTTCCAAGTACACATTTTTGTTCTCTGAGTTCATTTTGTTTATGCATTTTCTGTCTTTGAGCTCAATGATTTGAGCCAAAGTTGCTCAAATCTACTGTTTTGCAAATATCTTAGTGTTTAACTTCTGGATTTCTATTTGAAGTTGGTGGAGTATTCCTAATTTTCCCTTTTTTTCTTTTTTATATTGTTTTCATGAGTTGTTATTCGACTGACCCTGTTGTTATTCTTTTGTTTTTCCTGTAACTCTTAAAATTTTTCCTCCATTCATTGAAAACAGATGAAGATCGTTCTTTTGGACTCCATCAGGGGATATTTTAAGGCCTTTTTCTAGTTTGGAAATTAACAAACCCATATTTTGGCTACTCATTTGTGCCACCGTTTCTTGTTTCCTCATTCGCATTGAAATGGCCTGTTGTTTCTCACATGGTGCTGTTTTTACATGTGTCCCTGTTTACCAGGTGGTGCTTTAGTGCATGACATTACCAGTGCACTAGTTGTGGCTGTTGAGGAGTCTAAGGTAGCTAGTTCGTGTGGCAATAGTGCATTCTAAGACAAGTTTGGTGATGAACACAAGATGGCTACTAATCTGTCATGGACCCAGTCCGGAATTCAGCTTTTGGACTTGCCAGAGGTCAATGAGGGAAACAACAGCCACTTTCTAAGATCAAATCTCCAAGAAAGTGGGAGAAAACAATGTCTAAAATTTTCAGCCTGCCCACTGTGAGCACACTTCTGACCCAATGTAGGGAAGGGAGCGAACATCTAACTTGAGCTGGCTGGGAGCCAACCAACGTGCGAACTGTGTCTTTCTGAACCCTAGGAGTGCGAGCTTTAGCCTCTCTGATGTTAATTCCCCATCTCCCAGGTTTGCCCTCCGGGTTATGATTTCACCTCCAAGGCATGGAGGAGAAAGTTCCTCCATTGGTTAGAGTGAGGCTTAGGGCCCCGCAGATGTAGGGAGCAAGGGAGCAGCTCATCTCTTTCTTTCTTGCATGCTCTCTCTCTCATATATATATATATATATATATATATATATATATATATATATATATATATATTCATAATCATATATGTGATTATGAATATAAAATTCTGATAATCGGGATTACTACATGCTGTTTTTGTATGATTTCCAACATTTCATTTATTTTGTTAATTTGTTCTTTTAATTCTTAACCTGAATTTTGTCTTTATTTTCTTTGATAATTTTTTAATGTGTTGGAGGAATTTAAGCATAATTTGTATTCATTCCTCATTAGGTAGTTCCAGTGTCATATTTTTTCCTTCTGAAATGAGTTCTGGACCTTTATGTAGTCATTAGTTTGGCCCATTTTATTCTGTTTTTTACGTAATTAAAAATCTATTGTGTCCTAGATTTGTGGGGCTATCAACTTGTTAATTATATGTTTCTTTGCTTTATCCTGATGTTTTTCTTTATATTTTTTTTTCTTTTTCTTGAACATACCTGGGCAAGGAAACTACATAACACGCCCCTCTGAAAGCTAATTTAGCAGCTCTTAAGTGTTCACCACAGGCACCTAGGTAGCACACAAGAGGATAAGCACATTCTCTAATGGCCGGTCATTTGGAATAGCTGACAGTAAGCTGCTTAGGTATTGGCCTCAGATTTTCATCAAGCGGTGATGTGGAGTGATGGTGGCACCTGGTCTGTGGGAAGGGTGGCAGGTTTGGTCAGAATGATTGAGTAGAGTGGCTAGCTCCAAAGTGATGGACAGGGCGGAAGAGGTATAAAGTCAGAGAAAAAGAAGAAAAGAGAAATGGGGTGACAGAGGAAAAGAAAAAGCTAAAAATAAAATTAACTAAAAAAACAAAGCATTGAGTTTCCATCTGCTCACAGCAACCCTATAGGGCAGGGTTGAACTCCCCTATCAGTGTGAGAGACTGTAACTTTTCATGGGTTATAAGGCCCCGTCTTTCTCCTGGAGAGTGGCTGGTAGTTTCAAAGTGCTGACCTTGCGGTTAGCAGCCCAACACATAACCATTACACCAGGACTCCTCAAATGTAAAAGTAAACTGAGGAGAAAATAGGGGCTCAGTACTGGTGCCCATGTAGACACAAACACAGTAGCAAACCATATGGCACTCGCTGTACAGAGGATGCCACGGAGGTGCAGGAATGCGAGCTGCTGACCACAAAGGAGTGTGGTCACAATGTGGGCTCAAAGGAGGTATGGATTTAAAAAGGGGGGGAGACCAAAAGGAAGAGGTGGGGGAATAAGAAGAAAAGAGGGAAAAGGTAGCACAGAGCTGACACAAGTACTAGCTACCAAACACAGCAGCAGGGGAAACACCACACTCTGGAAAAATTACTGGTGACCACAGACGTGTCAGGAACAGGTTGCCTGGTCTGTGTGGTCACCTGCCACCACCAGAGGCAGCACTCCTAACCCTGGAGGCTGCGGGAACAGACAATCTATGCAGCAACAAAACTGGGAGCAAGATAAAATGAGATGAGGAAAATAAAAATCTAGAAGGGGAATAGAGTGACAAATTATGATAAGAGAAGAGGAGAAGAAAGGCTAAATGCCAACCCAAAGCAACAATGACAGAAATGGCAGTCTGCAGGGACACGCACCGCCAGCAGGCACTACTAACCAAGAGATGGCAGAAGCAAGGGAAACACCTCGTGGGACCAAAAAAAGCACAGCGGGGACAGAAAAAAAATCATAAAAAGAAAAAACTTACAGTAGGGGAAGGAGAAAACTAACAGAAAATGAGGGGTGCAAAAGCGGCACAGCACTGGTAATTGGGTAACTGGGGTGTCACTGGCCACTGAGTGAGTCACAGTAAGTATATCGTCTACTGCTTTATCCTTTCCCTGAAACACGAGGTTCTAAGATTGGCATCCATGTACACTTTACTTGCTTTCTTGTTGTAGAGCAGTGGTTCTCAGTCTGTGGGTCATGACCCCTTTGGGTTAGAACAACCCTTTCATGGGGCTCGACTGATTCATTACAGAAGCAAAATTACAGTGATGAAGTAGCAACAAAAATAGTGTTATGGCTGAGGGGTTACCACAACATGAGCAAGTGTGTGAAAGGGCCACAACACTGGGAAGGTTGAGAACCACTGCTCTAGAGTATCTAGGTGCTGTATCTGCCTAGCTAGCCATTCTGAACTAACCCCTCAAATCCATTCAGCACAACCTTTCTTAAGGATGACAAATCAACACATATCAGAACACTTAAAATGTGCACTTTCAACCAAGAAATTCCATTTCTAGAATTTTGTGCCTAATAATAGATATTATACTTGCTCTCGTACACAAGCAGCTAGCGTGTAGTGCTTATATGACAGTGTGGGTGGAGCTCTTCTACTCAATACCTTACATATCAACAAAAAGGAATTTAAAATGTATAGCAGTAAAAGGATCAAACACACACACACCCATAATCAATCAACACCTAAATGATAACATTAGGTGTTTTTGTTTTGTTTAAAGAACCCCTTTCCGTGACAGAGTTCCACAAAGCAATAGAACAAAACGACCCCAGCACAATACTGAAGAGAGGATGGTCAATGAGTGAAAAGATGTAAATAAACTTATACACAAAGTTGAGCGCAATTCCATACGGGCACTCATCAGGATTTAGGCAAGAGAAAAGCAGACATTTAATAAAGGAATTATACACTGAGTAGTCATAGCAGCTTTAAATGGCCACAAAGGAGAAAGAACCTCTATGTCCATCAAAATGAGAACCAATACTTATTCTATAATCACAAAGAAGACATTTCTTAGCAATAAAAACAAAGCAATAATACATTGATGAAACAGAAAAGCAGGCATAAAAAGAGTATGTGCGTGTGTGATTCCATTTACATTAAATTCTAAAACAGGAAAAATGCATTTACAGCTTTGGGCAATAGGGAGAGCCTCTAACAACAACTAAGCAATGGGAACTCTGAGGGGTGACTGAAATGTCCCATCTAACAAACCAGGTATTTTCAGATTCACTGAAATAGACACTTAAAGTAGGTAAATTCTATCAATAATTTTTTTAAACAACTAAAACTCGTAATGTAAAACTATACTTAAATATTAAAGTTTCGTTTTAGCTTTTTTTTTTAATCTGGCAAACCTTTTACTTGTTCACTTATAAGTGTTCGAAATACGGTTGGAAATCTCGACTCACTGCTATGTAAACGGGAGCAGACAGGCAACAAGCATTCCCAAGAACATACCTGGACCTCGGCTGTAATGGCTGCATTTAGAGCAGATTCCAACCCGCCGTCAGCCATTAAGCTGCCCACCAGGAGATCAATCATGAATCGACGACCTGGACTTACGTTTACTTCATTACCTGAAACTGACCATGGAAAATGTTATGACAATTTTAATTAAGCACGACCCCCACAAGTACACACCCACTCCTCCTCACATTCACCTGCACAGGGCAACAGTGCTGAGAGCGCCCGGGCTCGCTCCTCAGCCGTAGGCAACAACACCGACCACCCACTCTGTAGCACCGCCTGGGCCGCCGCTTGCACTGTGGTCAGGACGCCTGCGCTGCTAGCCAAGGTCACCACAGTCTGCTTCAGGCTGTTAAGGAGAACACTGCCCAGTCCTAGGCCAAGGAATTCTGGGTCAACCTGGTGACTAATGGCAGCATGCAACTGAAAAAGAGAAAAACAATTTTCACTTAGAAACTATTAATTCTGAGTGCATTTTAAAACCTTAAAGATTGAATAAAACATCAGTTCCCAAACTTATTGGGCCTACCATCTACTTTTCAGAAAAAAGAACTCAGCACTTCCCTGGCAATCAAGACCTCTGTGAACTATAGCTAGCCCACAATTCACGATAAAGTAGAGATAGCTGCTGCTGCAGGCCCCTGGGGCATTCCAAGGAGCTGCCATGGTGTAGTGGCGGAGGAGCTACACAACAAGCAACGGTATGGCAATAAAAGCTTCCAAACAACCACAGGAAGAACCTGAACTGCAGTTTACATCTCTAACTCATTCTAATGTACAGGGAGCATTAACTTGGAAGCATGTAATGTCTCTGTGCTTCCAGGCCTAGTGTGCTGCCATCAACTGATTCACAGCAAGCCTATGGAAAGAGTAACAAAGATTCATGTGGGTTTCAGAGGCTGCAAATGTTTTTAGGAGCAGAGAGCTTCAGCTTTTTCTTGCAGAATGGGTGGGGGGTTTAAACTGCTGACCATGTGGTTAGCAGCCACAAGAGTCCCCGTCTCTGTGCTTACTCTGTAAAATAGAAGTTCCCATGGAATACTGAGAATAAACAAATTCACAGAGACCTAAGTAGTATGGTTACCAGAGGGGATACCTTTAAGAATTTATATGTCTGTTAGAACACATGTATATGGTTCTTATTTAGCCTTATTTTAAAATACCTAGGTTCTCAAACTGGCTATCACTGGAATCGCCTGAGGATCTGGCAAAAATAGATAAGCCTGGGCTCCATTTGCAACCTAATAAATCAGAATTTGGGGGGAGGGGGGCATGAATACATAGTTTTACCATCTCCCCAGTGATTGAATGATCAGCCAACTGAGAACCTAGGCTTGAGTGCAAGGACAGGTGTGAAACATTTTCATTGACTTAAAAAGCATCACGTGCATCAAGTGGAGGTGATTGTGTTGAGGCACTGCTGCCGGTAGAAACTGGTTTAATCAGTGCACAATGAGGACATAAAACAGATCTGGCAGCCAAGTACAGTCACCATTTGCACCACATAGGGATCCCCAAACCAAGTGGTTGTCAAGCTAATTTGAAGTCGTGTTTCCGGCGCAGCTGCCGGCCTGACCGGTGAATGTCCCCGGACACGAAAGGAAGAGGAGGGAGCCATCACTACCTGAAGTCGGAGAAGATTCAGCACTGCGACAGCCATGCACTCTTTCTCTTGGGGCGGGGGCCAGTCGGCAGTGCCGTCCATCCCCTCACTCACTTGACGCAGCAGGAGATCCAGCTGCTCAAACGTCATTGAGCAGATGTCCACCACGAATGGGACACGGAGGCCAATGGACCACTCAGAACATGATGACCACGCAAAGCTCTACGGAAAGGACAGACATCTACAGTGAACCCACGAAATTCCATTTGCATCTGTCCCACAGAACACTGAGAATGTTATGATGAAAGTGCCTTGAATTATGGCTCATTCGTCCCACAGAATTTCCCAAATACGTATGTAATTTTTGGCTAGGTCACAACCTATTTACAGTATCTGCTCACATTCAAATACCTCCCAGAAACAAGTTCTTTATTGTGTTATCACTCTCAAAATCCCCCCCATTTTACTCCCATTAACTATAAACCAGAAAGCAAACTCAGTGCCATCAGGTCAATGCTGATTCACAGTAACCCTACTACAGTTTTGAGAGTATAACTTTTTACAAGAGTAGAAAGCTGTCTTCCTCCCTTGGAGCTGCTGCTGGTTTTGAACTGCCAACCATTCAGATTGAAGCCTAACGGATAATCAGTACACTACGAGGGCTCCAACCATTAACTACAGAGAACTACAAATGAAAACCTCATTGCTATAAGCACATATTTACAAGAATGACTAAAATCAAAGCTGGTGACATACCACCAAATGTTGGCAAGGGAACTGAATCACCCACACATTGCTAGTGAGCATGTAGAATGGTATGGTCATAAAAAAAAGTTGGCAAGTAAAAGAAACAAAAACTAAATACATTAGTTGCCACAATGCACAGCAAGTGAACTCCTTGGCATTTACTCCATCAAAATTAATGTTTCTATAAAAACTTAATATGAAAATATTCATAGCTACTTTACTCATAATTGTCAGTATCTACAAACAATCCAGATGTCCTTCAATGAATGGTTAGAGAAACTGGTACATTCACACCATGATATAGTATTCAGAAATAAAAAAAGAACGAGGTGGGTGCAAAGGTATGAAAACTTCTTAGACATAACCAAACACCTTGAAGGCATAAATCACTGAGAGTAAGGGCTCAGGACCACAGTAGCAAGAGACATCAGGGTCAAATAACATCCTACAGTTCACAAAGACAGTATTCTACATCTTACTATGGGTGAGCAGCAGCAGGGTCTTAAAACTTTGTAAATTAGCCATGCTCATTTGTAAAGATGTCAGTTCTACCCAAGGTACTATATAAGTTCGATGCTATCCCGAACCAAATCCCGGCATCTTTCTTCAAAGAGTTAGAAAAACAGATTACCAACTTCATATGGAGAGGGAAGAAACCGAGAATTAGCAGAGAACTCCTCAAGAAGAAGGACAAAGGCGGAGGGCTTGCTTTACCCAACTTTAGCACCTACTATATAGCCAGTGGTCAAAACAGCATGGTATTGGTATAAGGAAGGATATTCAGACCAATTGAAAAGGACTGAAACTCAGACATAAAATCATCAGCATACAGACAACTGATCTTCAATAAGGACCCCAAAAATATCACATGGGAAGCGGATGCCCTCTTTAACTTATGGTGCTGGAAAAAATGGATAAGTAGCTGCAGACTGCAACTCTTTATTTGAGTAGAAAGCCCCATCTTCCTGGTGGTTTCAAACTGATCTTGTAGATGGCAGCTCTATGCGTAAAAATTGTGCCACCTGAGTTCCCTGTACTGAACAACGCGAGCAGCTTCAAAAGAAGATGGAAAGAATACCAAGAGTAACAAAAAGAACTGGTCCACATTCAACCATCTCCAGAGGTAGCACATGAACAAGAACTGGTGATGCTGAGGGAAGAAATCCACACTGAATGGACGGCATTCACGAATAAGGCTCTGGGAATTTACAAAAGCCACTAGAAATGCTTCAACCTACCAGTGCAGTGCTGACGGCACTCGTGTAGCTATGCCACAACATTCAGAATACTTGGCAGACTGAATGAAAGCAATCCATAGATGGGCCCATTTCAACGAAAGGTGATTGAACACAGTGCAGAAGGTATCAAGTAAAATATCATTAATATCACATGTACATAAAGTGTTGGTAAAAGTAATTCAAAGATAGTTGCAAAAAAAGCAGGGAGGGGCCAAAAACTCAAGCCAGATTAAGAAGAGGACGTGAAAGAAAGTATACTACTGATGACTTAACAGATGGAGCATGGCTGAAAGCAGAGAATACCAGAGAGATGTGTACTTGTCTTTGATTGACATAAAAAGGCATGTGGCAGTGTGGATCATAAGAAGCTAAGGATATCATGGCAAAGACTGGAAATTTCAGGACACTTAATTATGCTCATGGGAAACCTGTATCTAGAGCAAGAGGCAGTCATTAGGCAGAACAGAACAAGAAGATACTGAGTGATTTAACATCAGGAAGGGTGTGTGCCAAGGCTGTAGCCTTTCACCTATGACATGCCGATAACATAACAATGATTCTCAAGAGGGGCGGATTTTAGGCATCGACTGCTGAAAATCAAAGAACATAGCCTTCAGTATAGATTATATCGCAATCCAAAGGAAACAAGCATCCTCACCAACAGACCAGTAATGAGCATCATAGTAAACAGAAATAACGGGAGTTTTAGGAAATTCATTCGACTTGAAGATTCACAATCGCCATGCGTGGAAGCAGCTGTCAAGAAATTAAATGGCATACTGCAATCTGTTACAAAGGATCTTTTTAAGAATAAAGTGATGGTATTTTCAATTACTTCACATGCAAGTACTACGTAACAATGAATATGAAAGGTCATAGAAGAATTGATGCATCTGAATTACAGTGTTGACAACAAATATTGAGTATACCTCCATCTGTCCAAAGAACTAAGAAATCTTTGTTGGAAGAAGTAAAGCACACACAGATGAGTGTTACTGGAGTTGTTTCTCCAGTCAACCTAGCCGAACAAGAAGGAATCTCAAAGAATCAGTAATGAAGCTTCTAAAAGTAATAAGTAATTTTAATATGACTGTAGGATAAAGTCAACATGCAATAAATCAATTGTATTTCTATACATTAATGACAAACAAGTAGAAATCATTATGTTAAAAACTACCAAAGCAAACTGTTTCCAGTACCTGGGCAGGCCCACATGCAATCCCCACCATGTGCTTCGTATCCAGGCCGGGCAGCGCAGCGGGCTCCGGCTTAGTTACACGCAAAGTGTCGAAGTGCTGGCACTGGTCGTTGCTTCCCCAGCTGTGGACCTCGCTGTCCTCGGTCAGAGCAAGGCAGTGTGTGGAGCCTGCAGCCACGTCTACTACTTTTTTCCCTGAAAAGAAAGAATGATGCATGGTCAGTTGCAATCCTATCTCTCCTGTTACAATAAAACATTCTCGCAAAGTCATTCTGCCAGTCGCTAGTTAATGTCAACATCTAAAGGACAACTGGTTGATGTAAATCAAGCCAAACTCGTCTGCTCCAGTGCATCAAATGGTCTCCCTCTTGAGCCACCTTTTCTTTTCACACCCTACTGTGTAGGCACGCCCAGGCAAGGTCACACCATTCACTGTACCCCACGCCCCAGAGGACTCCCCTTGAGCCGAGCCCCAACCCCAGGACTAGCTGGGGGTGGGGTGAAGCATCTTAAGGTTGTTTCAATTTTAATACTTTCTCCTCTTTTTCAATTGATGTTTTTCTATTTTTTTTTGGTCATTGTTGGTTTTTTAGTTTACTTCCTGTTTATGTTTTCTTTTGTATGCCTTGTATAATTTTCTGTACTGAAACTCAGTATAGGTAACTCTATAGACAGTAACTGGATTAATAATTACCTAGGGACACAGCAGGGGAGACTGGATGGCAATGGGGAGCTAACAATAATGAGGATGAGAAGAAAATGTTCTGAAATCAGTTGTGGTGGTGGGGATTGCACAACTCTTCTTAAAATGATCGAATGATTTAATTGTGTGCATGTGAATTGCATGCCAGTAAAACTTTCTTTAATCCAATTATATTGTACCTAGTACAATGTGCTAAGACTTAAAATAATCAAGGCATAAGAACTAGCTGTACATTTTTATCTCCTCCTTATGTAGATTCTCATTAATAATGATACAGGGATATTTATATTTAACTGAGATCACATTCTGTTACTCCAAAGTATTACCATGAAAAGTAATCTCTCAATTCGCTTTTTTTTTATTCTTTTTCATCAGTCAGAAAATAAAAAGATGACATATTTTTCAATGTAAACAATGTTAGCAAGCACTGCATGTTCTGCAAACCTGCAGTGAGTTGTTTGCTAGAGGAGCCCTGGTAGGGGAGTGGGTCCACAGTAGACTGCAATCCACCAGGCCAGTAGCTCAAAGTCGCAAGTCCTCAGAAGAAGGATGGGGTTTTCTACTCCTGTAAAGCATACAGCCTTAGAAACCCTGCCCTGTAGGGGCACCATGAGTGGCATCAACTTGAGGTTGAGGTATATATTTGCAAATTATATTTTAGGTTTAACATCACCAAGTGGTATTTCTCCAAAATATTCATAAAAAACTTATTTGGCTAAAAAAATCACTGCCGTAATATGGAATAATACCATCAACATAAAACTATTTCTCAGTATATATCATAAAAAATATTTATCATAAAAAAAGTATTTATCATAAAATATATTAAAAGAATTCAATTAAAAAACTAAACCTAAAATCAAACCCACTGCCATTACATTAACTTCAACTCTACCCAGGGTTCACAAAGCTTCAAGTCTTTACAGGAGGAGACAGTCTCCACTTTCTCTTGCAGAGAAGCTGGTGGGTTTAACCAGGGTCCTCAGACTGCGGCCCGCGGGCCACATGCGGCCCACCGAGGATATTTATCCAGGCCGCCGAGTGTTTTTGCCCCGTTTTGTTTTTTACTTCAAAATAAGACATGTGCAGTGTGCACAGGAATTTGTTCATAGTTTTTTTTTTTTTTTGAAACTATACTCCCGCCCTCCAACGGGTCTGAGGGACAGTGAACTGGGCCCCTGTTTAAAACATTTGAGGACCCTTTGAGCCATTGACTTTGCTGTTAGCAGTGCAGGTAAATGGATTGATTCGCCCCTAAGAGTGTTTTTTTAAGTATCAACAATACTTGAAATGCTATCAAGGTAAGGTACATCTGTAAATGCAACTTAGGGAGCTAGTCTAATGGAGAAAAACATAAACAAGAAGGCAAATAAATTTAAAATAGTTTCCTACCATACTAGGCAAATGCTATTCCTGCACAACTTAGAAGCTTGGAACCTAACCATCATCCTTTGAGCATATGCAACAATTAGCAGTTACAATATTGAGTCGTTAAAAAACATAAGATGAGAAAAGAGCATGTCAACATAAAACCCAAACCAGATGCCATGAGTTGGAGGCATGTAAGTCCCACTTTAGACACCCACTTCTTGATCCCCTTGATAAAACAAAAATTAAAAAATGTACTGGGATATTATGCTAGGTGAAGTCAATCAATCACTAAAAATACATACTGTATGATATCTTTGCTATTAAAGAAATTTTTAAAAAGATAAAGGTTTTACATGTCAAAAGAAATAGTTTGATGGTTAAGAGAGGTAGGAGACCAGAGATAGGACTGAAAAAGAGAGAGGAAAAGCAATAGGTTAAACCAGTGATTCTCAACCTTCCTAATGCCGCGGCCCTTTCATACTGTTCCTCATGTTGTGGTGATTCCCAACCATAAAATTATTTTTGTTGCTATTTCATAACAGTACATTTGCTACTGTTAGGCAGGATGTATTTTCATTGTGAAAACATTAACATAGTTAAAGCACAGTGATTCATCACAAAACAATATGTAGTTATATATTGTGAAATATTCATTTCTAATAACAAATAAATTAAATGTTGTCTTGAAGCATGGTGTAGCATGGGTAACAGTCTTCACGCCGGGTACTCGTATGTGGGCGTATCTGCATGAGGGAGGACCCACCTACAGATGGACAGAGGAGCGGTGAATCGGTTCCTAGGACCATGAGAAATATGTGTTTTCGGATGGTCTTAGGCGACCCCAGTGAAAGGGTCATTCAACCCCTAAAGGGGTCGTGACCCAGTTTGAGAACTGCTGGGCTAAAGGGTGGATAGCTTTAGCTTAAAAGAAGGGAGATAATATTTTACAAGAGAACAAAGCAAACTACTGGAGGTTTGATGAGTTGTTTAAATTGATGAATACAAAAATGATTACCTGAATAAAAAATTATCAATTAAAAAAAGATTACCTGAAATGTAAACCCTCATCTGATTCACAATAAAAGGCTAAAAGCATACATATATAGACACAAAAAAAGCTCCCTGCCGTTGAGCCGATTGCAGTTCATAGTGCCAGTGCCCCTCGGACAAGGCAGAACTAGCCCTGTGGGCTGCCAAGAGGGTGACTGCTTGTGGCAGTGGAAAGCCATAAAGAGTGGTTTCAATAATGCAGTTCAACCACTGCACCGCCTGCACTCCTCACAGATGGATAAACCAAGAACTAGAGGTCAAGGGAACGAGGGTGGTTTGGATGTGAGCAAGTATTCAGCAAACCATAGTCCTCAGCCAAATGCAGAGTGAGGTCCATTTCTATGTGTAAAGCTTTACTGGAACCTAGTCCTGGTGGTGTACTGGGTTTCCCCAAGGGCAACAGTTCAAAACCATCAACTGCTTCAAGGCAGAAAGGTCAGGTTTCAACCCCTGTGATGATTTACAATGTGGAAACCCACAGGGCAGTGCTACTCCGTCCTATAGATTCACTATGAATCTGAATGCCTCCAGAGCAGTGAGTCTGAGGAACTCTGCCCACCTGTCTGCGTACTTATTATCCATGCCTGCTTGTGAGCAGCCACCGCAGAGTGGAGCAGTTAGGACAGAGCACAGCCTTCAAATCTACAACACTGACTATCTCAGTTAACAGACATTTCTCCACCACTAACACTAGACCCAGGAAAGCCCCGTCAGGTGTATCGATTAGTAACATCTGCTTTCTTTGTACTCAATGGGCTCTTCACAAATTATCATAGGACCAGGTCAACTTGTTTGAAAATATCTACAACCACCTAAAAAATTACTAAGTCCTACAGTCCAACTACCATAGTTTTGATGACTACTATGTGCTACAACTTATCATCCACAATAAGAATGCCACAAAAACAAGTGAGAGCCTTCATCCGAAGCATAGCTCCAGTCTCTTCTCCCACAGATGTTCTCACCCTGTCTTACGCATAATGGGTAGCTCATCGCTGCAGGAAGCATATGAATTCACTCATTTATGTCTTTGCTTGAACTTAATGCATACTGAATACCACAATGTCAATTCACACATCAAAGCCAATGCTATCTCCCACAATATTCTAATCCCACCATGAACAACTGCGGTCTTAGTAATGTCCACAAGTATAACAGTATATGGCTACCGAAACAATAATTGATGTCACCACATCCATTTCACTGATAAATGAATGCCTTTCACAAAAAGAGAACTGTAAAACACTAGTCAAATAGAATGAATTTTTATTTAAGTTAGGAATTATTGTAGTACATTTAAAAATACATAAAAATCAATTTTCAGTTATTATCTATACCTAGCACAGTATGAATGAAAAATTTTAATATAAGTCCATTCATAAGATATCCACTAAAGAAAATCAAAATCTGCCAACTAGACTAGATGACTATAGAAATTGCCTTAAGGGGTGTAAAAAAGAGCAGAATATATTTCCTACTCACCTTGCAAGCCTTCCAATAGTTTTGGATAACGAACATGTTCCTCTGTTCCATGCCCAAGTCTCTGGTTGTCACCTTTCCCCCAGGAGTAGACTTGGCCATCTTTTGTCAAAGCAATAGAAAACTGGCTTCCACAACGGACTTTGACAACATCCAGGTCTTGGAGTTTTTCAATCAGCTTTGGCGTTTTACAACCATCACTGCCACCTCTGCCCAATTTCCCATAGTCGCCATCTCCCCAAGACCACACTTGACCTAAACGCATACAAATGGATTTTATTTACAAACCAGCACATTTAATGGAATTTTTTACATAATTGAAAATAATCCATTACATTCAATAAAGTACACAAACTTAGGCCAAACAGATCTACTTTCTATGCAGACTATCATACTAGGTGGGATTCAAGAGAGAACTGTAGAATCTGCATTTTTCTAGTAATTATAAAACTGAATGTGGTGCAATGAGTTCTCATGTGTGCTTTTTGCCCTCATCCTTTGGAAACTGACTGTTGGGAATTTCTCAAATTGTTAACTGCCCCTGGGGGTTGTTACTTTAGGTCATCTTTTTTTCAAAATCATTTTATGGGGGCTTGTACAACTCTTATCACAATCCATACATAGACATCCATTGTGTCAAGCACATTTGTACATTTGTTGCCATGAACATTCTCAAAACATATGCTTTCGCTTGAGCCCTTGGTATCAGCTTTTTTTCCCTCTCCTCACTCCTTGCTCCCTCATGAATCCATGTTAATTTATAAATTATTATTATATTGTCATGTCTTACGTTGTCTGGCGTCTCCCTTCACCCACTTTTCTGCCGAGGAGGAGGTTATATATAGATCCTTGTAATCGGTTCCCCCTTACCACCATACCCTCCATCTTACCCTCCCGGTATCGCCACTCTCACCACTGGTCCTGAAGGGATCATCTGTCCTGGATTCCCTGTGTTTCCAGTTCCTCTCTGTACCAGTGTACATCCTCTGGTCTAGCCAGATTTGTAAGGTAGAATTGGGATCATGATAGTGGGAGGGGAGGAATCATTTAGGAACTTGAGGAAAGTTGTATCTTTCATCGCTGCTACACTGCACCCTGACTGGCTCGCCTCCTCCCCGCCACCCTTCTATAAGGGGATGTCCAGTTGCCTACAGATGGGTTTTGGGTCCCCAGTCTACACTCCCCCTCATTCACAATGATTTGACTTTTTGTCTTTTGATGCCTGATACGTGATCCCTTCGACATCTTGTGATCACACAGGCTTGTGTACTTCTTCCCTGTGGGCTTTGTTGCTTCTGAGCTAGATGGCCGCTTGTTTACCTTCAAACCTTTAAGAACCCCCAGACACTATGTCCTTTGATAGCCGGGCACCATCAGCTTTCTTCACCATATTTGCTTATGCACCCATTTGTCTTCTTCAGCAATTTTATCAGGAAGGTAAGTACACAACGATGTGATTTTTTGTTCTTTGATGCCTGATAACTGATCCACTTTAGGTCATTTTTAAAAATACAATCTCTCTAGGCATGCTACTCCCCTTCCAAACCCTCCCCGCACAGTTATAGGCAAGAAACATGACTTTTGCCTGGTCTCCGTCAGTAACTGAGAGTGTCCCCATAAATAGACAAAAAAGTACCAACTGACTTATAAAAAGCCTTGGACACAGATGCTCAGATGGGGCGTCCAAATCAATGAGAGCCAGCAGTAATGGCAAGTCATTTGGACAGGAAAGCTACTTGGCCAATTGACTTGAAGAGATGCACATTTGTATAATTCCAAAGAAAAGTGACCCAAGAGAATGCTCAAACTATAGAACTACATCAGTGATAGTCCAGGCTAGTAAAATTTTGCTGAAGATCACCCAACAATTACAGCAATACACTGACAGGGAACTGCCAGAGGTTAAGGCCGTATTCAGAAGATGTGGAACAAGGGATAGCATTGCTGATGTCAGATGGATCTTGGCTGAAAGCAAAGAATACCAGAAAGACGTTTACCTGGGTTTTTTTTATTGACAATCCCAATACATTTGACTGTAGGGATCATAATAAACAATGAATGGTTTGAGAGAATTGGGAATTCCAGAACATTTCATCGTGCTCCTAAGGAACATGTCGTATATACCAGAATGAGGGGATGCTGCATGGTTTAAATCAGGTGTGTGCAGTATTGCTTCCTCACCGTACGAGGGGGTACCCCAAAAACTCCAAAAAAACTGAATCCATGCCTCCCCCAAAGCTATGTATTCAATTTTCTTTACAAAACAACTCCTTATTACCTTGACACCCTCCATTACATAGAATACATTTGTCAAAACTGCTATCTCATTCTTTTTTTTTTCTTTCGCAATCCCATTCTTAAAAACATTTTTCAAATGCATCTGTTTGGATGGGGCTGAAGTACCTCCCTCGTTTTGTGGTTTTTTTTCCCCCCACCTCTTCTACATCGTCAAATCACTATCCTTTCAGGTCCCTCTTCATTCATGTAAACAAAAAACTGTTGGATGGAGCGAGGTCAGATGAGTGAGGTGCATGAGGCAGGAGAAGCATGCTGTTTTTTTGCAAAAGACTGGCGCACAGAGATGACTACAGGAGTAGGTGCACTGTCAGAGTGGAAAAACAAGTCCCCTTTCTGCCATAAATCAGGCCTTTTTTGTCATACACTGTTCCACAATCTATTCAGAACCTCTAAATAGAAAGCTTGATTAGCAGTCGGACCTGGTGGAACAAACTCCAATTAGACTATCCCCCTCACATCAAAAAAACAAGTGAGCATCAGTTTTTTTGGGGTACCCCCTTGTACTAATTAAATCTGTATGAGAAGAATGTGGCATCAGAATTGGAGAAAGGCTTATTAACAATCATCAATATGCAGATGACACAACATTGCCTGCTGAACGTAAGGAGGACATGAAGTACTTGCTTTATTAAGATCAAGGATTAGAGCCTTCAGTATGGATTGAAACGCGATGTAAAAAAGACTAAAATCCTCAAAACTGGACCAATCGTTAATATGATAGATGAAGAAAAGGTTGAAGTTGTCAAGAATCTGGCCATACTGGGATCCATAACAATGCTCAGGGAAGCAGCAATCAAGAGATCAAAAGCTGCTTTGCATTAGGTAAATCTGCTGCTACTTCATTAGAGCTTGAAATGTAAGGATATTACTTTGAGGACTAAGGTGTGGCTGACCCAAGCCATGGTATTTCCCCTGGCCTCATATGCATGTGAAAGTGGGACACTGAAAAAGGCAGGCAGAAGAACTGATGCGCTTGACTTGTGGTGCTGGAGAAGAATGCTGAAAGTACCATGGACTGCTAAAAAGACAGACACCTGTCCTGAAAGAAATAAGCCAGAATGCTCCTTAGAAACAAAGATGGCAAGACTTCATCTTACTTCCTTTGCACGTATTGTTCAGAGAAACCAGTCTCTGGCAAATGACATCACGTTTGGTACAGTAGAGCAAATGACATCATGTCTGGTACAGTAGAGCAAATGACATCACGTTTCGTACAGTAGAGAGGCAGTATAAAGAGGAAGGCCCTCAAGAAGATGGAGTGCCACACTGACTGTACCAATGGTCTGGAGCACAGGAATAATTGTGCGAACAGCATGGGACTGTGTAGTTTCTTCCTGCTGTGCAGAGAGGCGCCATAGGTTCTGACCAACTAACCACCGCCACCACTTGGTACTATTAGTCTGAAACAATAGTACTTGAGACAGGTACACTTCCCTCAGCACATACGTCAAAGAAACAATCGTGTGAGGCTGCATGGTCTCCGTTCTTTCTTTGTTTCTATCTTTGAATTCCTTTAAAGTTTTTTTTTAATCATTTTATTGAGGACTCTTACAATTCTTTTCACAACATCTATTGTGTCAAGTACATTTGTTCATATTTTGCCATCATTATTTTCAAAACATCTTCTTTTTACTTGGTGAAAAGAAGAAGCCTGTATGTGATCCCACAATGCCTACAGACAGACACCAGACCCCACTTTGCTAATAGAGGTTCCCACCATGGTGCTGACTGACCCCTAAGGATACCAACATCAACACACCCACAATGGTGTTAAACGGACACCCAGAATGCTGAAACATTGTCCCTACAATGCTGAGGACAGACTTTCACAATGGGGATGGATACACCCTGCGATGATGAATAGAAGAAAACGCACCACACCACCATACATCCCTATAAAAAGTCAACAAACACCTTCCCCTCACAATACCAAAGAACACCCCCCTCAATTACGATGACTGACCCCCCCTTGACCACACTTACACATCCCAAATGCAAGAGGACACACTCACACACAAAATGCGAATCAATATTCGACCCTTGATTCAGAGTACAGATTCCCCTACCAAGATGCCCAGAGAGAGAACCCCAAGATGCTGAGGGCAGACTCCCACAATGTCAATGGGCAAAACTCTGTAATATTCAAAAAAAACATTTTTTTTTCTTAAATAGGATTCTAATCACAAACCTGATAAATGTATCCTCAGGAAACGCAGTACAATCTGAATAATGAATCAAACACAAAACTAAAACTTAAAACAAGCAAATGACACCACATACTACATAATATCCAGGACTTTGCAGGATCTACTACAGGAAATCAAGGCATCTGAACATAGGAAATGTAAAAATAACCAAAGAATGTCACACATTCTATTTTAAGTTTTATTTTTGGTGGGAAAATGCTCCAATAGGCAGGGTGGTAACCACTAACTAGCTACCTGGCTGTAGGCACGCTTACACCATATCACTTCTTTGAGAAGCCCCTTCACAAAGGACGCCAGGGCTCACCCCCATGTAGAGTCAATGACCTCTTCAGCAGGATGACATCTTGAGGGATCACTGTCCTAAAACATTTCATTTGACATCATCAAGGCATCAAGAGCCTGCCCGGGGCAGCTTGTGTCCTACGTACCATTCTCAGTCACAGCCAGGGTCTGAGCATCCCCACTTCCACACGCCACATCAATCACCTTCAGTCCTTTCAGCCCAGCCACCAGCACTGGAATGACTTCGTCCTCACTGGAGCCTTCAGACAGAGAGGACTGTTATTACTACACGACCCTCAGGAGAAATAGATCACTTCCCAGCACACACTCCATCCTCGCCAAGCAAACATACCATGGCCCAGTCGGCCGTAGTTCCCCCGGCCCCACGTGTAGAGCTCTCCCTCAGCAGTGATAGCTGCGCTGTACGTGCTTCCACAAGCAATGTGCACCACGTGCTTCCCAGCCTGCTTCCCAGAAAAAGCAGAGATCACCTTTGGCTCCTCCAGTGGCCTGTGGAGAGGAAAAAAAGGCCCATGTGAATGCCCTTCTAAGGCATTTCTATCGTTGATGACAAAGAAATTTTACTATCAGAAGTAATCAGTGTCTAGATTTTTACTTTAAACTGTCTTATGAATAAGGCAATGTACCATTCAAAAACCACAGGTATTCAAGAAAAAAAACTTTGTTACACAGGTATCTGATGCAGGATTTCAAAGTAACTGTTAATAATATGTGCATCAAAGTTCACAGCAACTCTGTCACAATAGTCCTTTGGGAAACTCAGGCACAATAGTGGTACAGCTACATAATGGAACACTACTCAGTTAAAAAAAGGAGGGAGCTACAGACACACGCAACAGCATGGCTGACGCTCAAAGGCACTGTGCTAACTGAGCAATCAGAAACAAATACATGATACTATAGGATCTTAGATGCCATTTATTTTCGATTCTGGAAAAGGCAACATTAAAGTGAGAACATATCAATGATTGTCAGGGGTATGAATGCAGAGAAGAGACTGACTGAAAAGGAATTAAATTAAACTTTAGATGCGATGGAAATGTTCAATAGTTTAATGGTGGTAGTCACAGAACAGTATGCGTTTTTGCCAACATGCATTAAACTAACTTTATTAACATATAAACCTCCATAACACTGGTAAAAGGTTTTACATGTAACTAAATAAATAGGGAAAAAAATAAAGCAAGCAAGGGCTACTAAATCATGCCCAATTTTGACCTTCCCTGTGACCTGTAAGAGAGCAGTAGAGGCACAATGGTCCCCCACTGGGCTGCTAACCACCAGGTCAGTGTCTGGAACCAACAGCTCCTCCACAGGGCGGCAGAGTGGCACTCCTGGAAACTCACAGAGGCAGTTCTGCCTGTCCTACACGGTCACTATGAGTCACTGAGTTTGGGGGTTTTTTGTATGACACAGGAAGAATTTGGGGAGAAAGTTTGATTGGCTGAAGAAACTTCCAAAATATACAAAATGTTCTGTTTATGATCAGATGTTTTTCTTATTGATCACATTGGTACGAGTCCACTCCAGCCTCTTCAAAGACATGGTAGACTCTGCTTGTGACTCCCTGTCTAGACAATAAGTGAACATGGACTCAGCGTACTCGCATATCTTAACAACGCCACATCGGTAGCTTTCTCCATTTTCTTCAGCTCATCTCAATTCCCCCAAAAGTTTGTAACTCCAGCCATTTAGACTGGTCTCTTAGAGTAGCAAAAGAGCTTCCACCAGATAAAATAATGTTCCTTAAACTGATCATTTTAGTATTTGAAATAATATTATGGTTCACAATCAGGGGACCTTATCTGTTATAGAATGTTGGGACATATTCTAATGAAACGGCAGAGTGAAATTCACTTTGGAATACTCCATCGCGGGGGCTGCTGTGTAAATAGGAAAAACAGGAGTAGATCACTATGGCTGGAGAAGTTGGCGTAGAACATGAGGCTAATTTCTTTTACTCTGTACTGTGGAAAGCTCCCCAAGCATCGCCAGGGGCAGACATAACCCAGTATATAAGCCAAAGTCGCTTCAAAAAACCCAGCCACTCTTTTATTTTGCCACTCTACTTTAGGTACAAAACAAACAATCGTGCCAGTTAAAGTAATAACACCATACATACACAGTGTCCCCGTGACCTAGTCGCCCCCCGTCTCCGCAGCCCCAGGAGTAAACTTCTCCAGTGGCTGCCAAGGCCAGGTAATGATGACCATCAGAATGCGCAGCAATTTTTACAATGTTTCTAGAGGCAAGACCCTGGACCAGCTGTGGGGCCTAGAAGGGGGGGGGGGAGGAAAATAAATCATCAGTACATAAGTTATAAAAACAGCGTAAATCTCTTCACTTGCTAAAGCTCATTTTAATACACCACACCCATTACGGCCTTGCCATTTTTGCAGGAAGGAAGGTCTGCCCCCCCTTACAGAACAGTGAGCCCAGGTGAAAGCACCTACCAGTGTGTCACTGTTGTAGGCCTGCGTGTACACACGGCCACTCCGAGACAAGATGAGGAAGCGCTTCTCTGCACAGGCAATCTGTGTGACCCCCAGACTGGCAAGGCCATCACACTGAATAGGACCAATCACATTGGCATAGTATTTCCATCCTATTAATCCCCAACCAATGACCTCTTGCAATGATCCCTGTAAGATAATAAATACTTTATAGCAGCATGAAAAATATTTTTTAGTCAAAATGAACTCATTCTAATAATAACAATAAAATACTACAAAGCAGTAACAAAGCAAGTCAATACTGGAGCTGTGATTCAATCCAACAAATAACTCATAGCATTCCGAATTAAAACAAAGGGTCCAATTCACATGTAGACAAAGAGACTGATAGGTTCTTTTTCCACAGCACTTCATTTTAAGAGAGCCCAGTAAAAACTAGTTCGTGTGGATCTTCAACATATTAAAACAAAAACTGAACCAGGTTCACCGTGAAAGGCAACACTGCAGAAGCCTAAGTGAGCTCCCATGATGCGAGGAGTAGGAGGGAGAAGTGTCCCCTATGGATGTGACCAGTGAGGACAGCTGTATCATATAACTTGACGGTTTTCATCAAATGTATTCACATTTGCCCACCCACCTTGCTGTGAACTTCACTACCTGTGTGCACACACGTCTGCGCGCGCACAGGGAGGGGAGCATGTGTCCGTATCAGATTAGTCGTTGTACTGTAAGACAACTTCAGTGGCAAAACACTGGTAACCACCTTTGTGAACAGCAATAGGTTAATTAAAAACGAAACTTATGATACAGCCACATAAAGACTATTAAACTACTGGGGGTGGGGGGAATAGAGATGCTCTCTCCATTGATACAGTAAGATCTCCAATGTACAATGAAAAAAAATCCACACACTGGACAGCAGGGGAGCTCCAACGTGTCAAGGGTGCGGAGCAGTCATTCAGTCTGACAACTATGCATAGTTTTTAAAAAATTTATATAGGTCAGCTCCAATCCAAAATAGCCCAGAAAGCAAGAATCATCCAAGTACAGAATGAGATTCCTGTGGACTTCTAATTACAAGCCATATAGAAAAGACTAGCACAGTCAATACCTTGTGAGACGTTGGCGAGCTACACAGAGGAGGCATGCAGGGCGTTGCCAGGCGGTCCAGGTGGGCTGTGACGACGACCGCCGTCTGCCTTAAGTCAATGGCCAGCTCGTTCTCTTGTGGCAGGGTAAGGTACCTCAGGAAACTCTCATTGGGGCTCAGAGGGCCAGACAAGAGCTGGGTCAGAGAGGCAAACATCTTAAGAAATGACAGAAAAACATTCCAGGGAAACCACTAGCCTGTAACCACTCTTTAAATGGGAGGGGAGGGGAGGGGAGGGGAGGGGGGAGAGGGGACACCTTCAAAAAGTTCATAAAACAGTGGAATTGCAAGATAAGTAATTCAATGTTCCTTTTAGCTATTAAATGACAAATGCTGGCTATAAATTTATACAGTACAGTTATACACCTTAGATGAATGCTAGGAACAGACTCCACAGCCCAACCATCCTGCCTCCTCCCAGGATCATTGTAAATAAGCCTTGAAATGAAACAAACAGCACCCCAACTTGACTTTGAAAACTAAAGGCAAAACTCATTTTAACTTAAATATTGCCTACTCTTGAGAAAAATCTAGTGTGATTTGCAAACTAATTCATAGTTCAATTTTCCAACATGATAAATTAGGCTGAAAAATTATGATAGAAAGGCTACATCCTTCCAGAAAAAGACCTAAATAACTGAACACCAGAATGTACAACACTTTGTCTCATGTACTTTGTACATACAATAAGGAGGGATTCGTCCCTGGAAAAGAGACATCACACTTGGTAAAGTAGAATGTCAGGAAAAACAGAGGAAGACCTTCAGCAAGAAGAAATGACAGTGGCTGCAACATGGGCTCAAGCCTAACAATCGTGAAGACAGTGTGGGACCCAGCAGTCACAGAACAACTACGCATCTACTCCCAAAGAGAAGCAGTCTTAGGATTGAAGCCACCCATGAGAGTGAGCTAACGCGGCTTTAGGGTCCGCTAGGGCAGCTGCAGGCTCAGCCAAGTCTCTCTGGCAACAGGGCCAGCCCATGAGGAGCATAGGCTTTCTCAGCAGCCACTTTAAACACTCTTTTCTGATCCATATTCAAAGTGTGTGTGCTTCGGACTTGATTCTGTGCTAACAGGTAATGCTGGTGCTCACCAGGGCGAGGTCTTCCCCACCCACAACATGATTGGGAAATGGGGCTGAAGACCAAACTGGTTCTCCTATGCATATTCCCAAATGAAAGAGTAACAGTAACATTTCATGTTAGATCACTCTTTTGAGCCGTATCACAATTGCTGATCCTCAATGTGCTAATAGCCCTTCTCAATGCATGACCACCGTGTGCTACTTATTTGCTGCAAGTATGAATGATGGGCTACTTAAACCTCGCCTTTTTTACTTGAAATACACACCAATCTGTATTCCTCCACTAACAATTCCGGCAGGGAAGTGAGCATGCCTTTTACAGCTTCCGCAGTATCAAAAGCTCACCATGCCCAGATAGCGTGTGCACTATACCGAGAATCACCCAAGCTGTAAAAGCCATGCACGTGAGAGCCATGCTGCTCAACTGCAGAAGCAAGACATGCACAGTCAACATGCAGCAAACAGGACTCTTTAAATCTACTAGTAACTCCTTCTACAAACACATACCTCCCAAAAACAAAATGCAGAACCCTGTGGCCCTGGCCACCCCTCATCTGCTCATGGAATGTTCTAGAGCACTGGATGAACTATACCAGCCTGCCACGCCTGTCTTACTTGACCATGTGCAGACACCCCAAGAGTCAATCACTGCCACAACATGGACCCTGCTCTATTTTACAGAATTCTCCTTACTTTTTAAAATGACGCAAACCACTTGGATCTAGAACACCCTAGGATGCTTACATGAACATCAGCCTCTGGATGCAACACGTCCTTACTGCCGAGGATGCCCTGGAACCGCTGCAGCAAGGGCAGCAGAGGGGCACTGGTGCCCTGTGCAGACCTCTCATTGTCAGTTTCCTGGGCCCCGCTCTCCCACAACTGAAGCAACAACATGATGGCTGATAACATTTGGCTAAAAGAGAAAACATATTCTCTAGTAAAAACAGATTAACATTTTGTCCAAGTCCATGAAAAATAAGAGCAAACAGCTGCACAAGATCAAGGAGATACACAAGACTTAAAGGAAGCTAAAATAATGCCATGGAAACAATACCCATAATAAAAATCACTGACACAGAACCAAGATTCTAGTCCAAGAATTCAGCTTGTTGTTTATCAAAAACACAAAAATTACCAAAGTGTCTAATAGGAAGTTCAAAAAGATCTTTCTATAAGAAATTTGTAATGCCTTAAACAAACAGAATAAAATTATTTTAGAAAATTGTAAGGACAAAAGAACAATTTCTAAAATACCTTAACACTAGGCATAAAAAAGGGAAGTGTAGAAAATCTAATTGTACCTGGTATTAAGAGTACGCCTTTAAATAGAGACCACCATGCATCTGCTATAGTCACTGACAATTAAATGCAAGTTTGTACAGTATCATGGCTCTATGGACACAGCGGCCCTCTTGAAAGGACTGGTGTGCTGTGGGATTCTCACCTCAGAGTGCCCCTCTGCACAGCCAGCTCCAAGAGGATGGCCAGGGCCAAGTGCTGGTCCTGCAGGGGGATGCTCCCTGGTCCTTTGGTGCCAGGTGCTCCATGGACATCCCTGAAACAGGAGTAGATGCAAGACCAAGCAGCATCAGAGAAAGACATCATGCTTAAAATAAAACTTAAATATTAAGTTATAGTCTCTTTCCACAGAAAATATAATCACTTTTAATATTCAGAATCACGTTTCTGAAACTTGCTACTCGAAATTACTCAGACTTAAAAATATATAATTAATTTGTAAACAAATATTTTAAATGGTACTAGTTCACATAAGATGTAATTTACTTAAGATATACGCCGTTACAAAAGCACAAAATAATTCATATCTTAGTCAAGGCATAATTAGAAAAATATTTAAATATTTTTTTCTAGTTTCAATAAAGTATACGGCTTTTAGAGTACCAACAGGATTCTCTAGCACAGAAGAAAAACCAATTTCTCAAAGTACGTGAAAATGTATAGATAAAATATCTGTGCTTATTTTTGTCTCTGATCAAAGAAAAAAATTAACGTTTTTCATTACATAATAAAAACAAACATTACTGACCTCAGATAAAAGAGGAAGAATCTCCTAACATCACCATTATAGCTAAATTTTCCAAATTCATTTATAAGCCTATTTATCAGCCTTACACATCTACTCTAAGTAGCCTTCCCAGAAGAGGTCCTCAGATAAGCTAGCACAAAGACCACCAGCTGTGGAAGAAGCCACAGTGACCTCCAGTCAGGTGAGTACACATGAGCCACAATTGTCTACAGGTAGCCAGGCCTTTAAAACTGTATTCAGCATGCACTTTTCTTTATTTAAAAAGAAAGAAAAATGAGCACCATTCAAGGTAGAAGTACACATTTTCCCTTAAATATATCAGAATGGTGGCATTTTCATTTTTATCAGCAGGCACACAATAAGTACAAACATGTTTTAAATGATTGATTGACCAAATCAGAAAACATCTGAAAAAATTATAGAAAGTTTCATTGTTTTTCCATCTCATTGGATATGATGGCTTTCTGGGTCAAATCAGAATGTTTTATTAAATTGCTTTGAAAAGCTAACCACCAAGATATGGAATCTTCTAAATGAGGATGTGCTTCAAACACAAATTAGGAAATCCTCCTCCACATGTCTTGGCTTGACAAGAACCTACCCTGTCACGACGGAGCGGAGGAATCTAGTCGCTCTTTCCACGACCTCTAGCCACACGGAGGACACTGTGCCCTCATCAAAGAGAGAGGCCTCCGGAAGCGCTCTCAGGGCGTCCAGGGACTCCTGCAACAGCTCACTGCACAGGTCTGCGTCCTCTCCTGAGCAAACACATCCAGAGACCAGGTACCACTCAGTAGCATGAACACCCAGCCCCGCTCCCACAGCCTCACTCAACAGGACACACACCACTGTCACATTTTCCCTTCCTCGCTTTTCCTCTCCATGATTCACTCCAAGGACTGAGACTGAATAAAACCGCTCCAAACTCAACTCTTTATGGTGTGGCTCTTACATGTGCAGTACGAACTCGTATTCTTCTAGAAAGTCAGTCAGTGCCGAAGGCCCCACCACTGTGCTGCTTGACTGAGGGATGGGTGTTTGCACTTACACTTCACTAAAGCAGCACACATTAAAAGGCCAAAATGGCCCTGAAGCTTCTCTTAGTTGATTTTTTTTTTGGGGGGGGGATACGGCACAGAGTGTGGGGTGGGGCTACAGAACTGAGAGGAGCTCACAATTTCCTGATGCATTAAAGAAACAGGACCCTGCTGGGAACTCAAGTTACCTGACCTCCAGGCTCTGCGTAAGAAGGCAAATGCAAAAGAAAGGGCCGCTCGGGATCCAACTCTTGCAAGTCCTTCAACCCCTTTGCCTGTGGGTCGGGAGCTGTGGACAATACAAGCAGGAGGATCGGGAGAACTGGTCAATCAAAGGAATATGCAAGTATGAAAAGAGATATACAATATGGAAGAATTTATGCCAAATGCTGCTGGAAGTTTGAAATGTTTTTACAAGTTCATAGTAAATGTCTTTCATAAATGAAGTTTTTTCCCTTGTAAAGGTAACATTTATAGGGAATTTTAAATGAGAAAATACTCCTCGAATAAACTCTGAGAGGTGACATTCTACTCAGGGTAGGGTGGATGATGACGGCAATACACAGATAAAAACATAAAGGAGAAGGAGATACTGTACTGTCTGTGGAAAGAGGCAGGTGAACCTTATGAAGACACAGTTGGAAGTCACTGAGGATACTGCCGCCAGTCATTCAGATCCTAGATCAGCAGTTCTCAACCTGTGGGTAGGGACCCCTTTGGGGGTCAAACGACCCTTTCACAGGGCTTGCCCAGTAGCAAAATTACAGTAATGAAGAAGCAACGAAAATCATGTTCTGGCTGGGGGTCACCACCACATGAGGAGCTGTCTGAAAGGGCCGCGGCATGAGGAAGGTGGAGCACTGCTGTCCTAGATGTGCACATCCTCCAGCTGCAGGAAAGGAGGGTCAAGGCCCACCTGCTTATCCCATTCTTTCCCTCTCACCACGCAAGGTCATCTTAATCAAGTGTTTGATCAGCCTCGCGTGTCTTTTCAAGTTTTAGCACATATATACTACTTAATAGGACTTGGTTTCATTTTGTGTATTTTCAAAAGTTAAAGAAATGAAACCATAAAAATCATCCTGACAAAATGAACAAATGAGAATGTTTAAAATATATAAATTTAATCCTGCTAGACAAGCAACTTATTTTAACTATATTTGACAAATGTATTATAATTTACATTTCTATGATCTCAAGGAAAAGTGCTATGTAAATAGGTAATAATATGAGATAACCTCCCCAAAATATAATGTCAAGTGAAATTAAAAATGAAGGCCACGGAGTCCCTACAAAGGCAGCTACTACACACATTTCTGTAAACACATCACAGTGTATGCAAGAGTTCTAGAAGAGACACTAAAAATTGCCACAAGGGGCTGCTTCTTGATGGTTAGGAGACAAACTTCAAAGAATTAAATTTCCTTGTTTTATCCTAAATTGTGATTTGAGTGAGAGTTTACAGAGTTAATTGGTTTGTAACTCATCAATTCATAGTCTTTTGTGACACTGCTTTTAATCCCCACAATGTAACAGTAGGGTTTCCACTTGCTCCCTGTTTACCGTTTCCTTTAAACTTTCTTTTCCTATCCCTTCCTGCCTTCTGAGCTAGAGATCCCAAGATAAATGCAGCCCTTTTGACCTTGCATGGTTGATTGTGGGGGTGAAACAAAAAAAAAGATGCAGGGCATCAAACTTAAACAGAGGAAGTTCGTTTGCAGAGTTCATTCATTCTCTCTGCACTGGGTGTCCTGAGAAAGCTCCCCCAAGAGACACTCGAAGCTCTGGCTCCCAGCATTAAGGAGACCTTCTTTGTCTCAGGAAAGAGCCCTTCCATTAAGCCTGTGAGACATAAGATCTACTAAACTGAAGGAGTGCTCTCCAAAGTACAGGGGTTGAAGCAAGAAAAAGCCCTGTCCAAATCGCAGGTTGCCAAACTTATTTTTATTTCAGGGGGAAAAAATGCACTCAGTGCTCCCTGATTAAAAATTTATATACTCTCCCCCAGAAGAATTTACTTTAGAGGCAAGCACTGAAGCTGCAGCTAGGGGTAATGGACATGTCTGATCTGAGCACACGGGAGCAAATGAATGGGGAGAGGGGAGAGCGGAGCACATCCTGGCCCACCAGGCCTGCAGGACAATATCCTCGCTCTCAACAGCCAATGCACGGAGTAGACCATATGGCTGATCCACTATGAGACACGCCGTCCCTCGCTGACCCAGGGCCCTCTGGGAGACAACACTGGAGACTCAGTGTCGGAACTGGCCCAGACTGACCCCGCGACACTGAGGCAAACCACTAAAGGCGTGCGGTAGAGCGACTGGGGGGCTGGGGGGAGCAGAGCACAGAGCCCCCCCCCCCCCGAGGGAGTACAAAGGATAGGCCCTGGGGCAAGAGCGTGGCACCCATTGGACCTGACTGAAGGACACACCTAGAGATTAAAAATTAGACCTTTATCTATTTACAGGTTTTTCTTGCTTTTTAAATTTTTTTTCTCTTAATTTATTCTTTTATGGGTCATTGGTTTTTGTTTTTGTTGTTATCGCTGTATTCTCATTTGTCACCTGTCTTGCTATGCCTTCTTATTTGGTGCATATTATTATCTCTACAAATCTATCAAGATAATATAGGTTGGATGAACAGTCTGGAAGAGAAAACAACCGGATCAATGGTTTCGGGGGTCATGGGAGAGAGGGAGGCGGGAGTAAGAAGATGGCGTTGACAAACCAAGGGACAGGGAAGCAACAATTGATACAAAATTAGTGGCAAGGAGGGTGTGATAGGCCTGGTAGGGATTCAGCAAGGGCAATGTAAGCTTGAGAAATTACTGAAACTCAAATGAAGGCTGAGCATGATAGTGGGACAAGAGAAAAGTAAAAGAAAACAGAGGAAAGAACTAGGTCTAAATACAGGCATGTATATATGTAAATATATTTATATAAGATGGTGGGGAAATATATCTACATGCATATATTTATAGGTTTAGTATTAAGGCAGCAGATGGACATTGGACCTCCACTCAAGTACTTACTCGATACAAGAAAACGTTGTTCTATTAAATTGGCATTCCATGATGCACACCTTCCCGACCCGATAGCTGAAGACAAACATGTGCATAAGCAAATGTGATGAAGAAAGTTGATGGAGCCTGGCTATCAAAAGATATAGCGTCTTAAAGGGGTTTTAAAGGCTTGCAGATAAACAAGCGGCCATCTATCTGAGAAGCATCAAAGTCCACATGGAAGAAACACACCAGCCTGTCTGACCACGAGGTGTAGAAGGGATCAGTTATCTGGCATCAAAAAACAAAAAATCATATCATTGTGTGCTCACCTCCCCAATATAATTGCTGAAGACAAAGCGGGTGCATAACCAAATGTGGTGAAGAAAGCTGATGGTGCCCGCCTATCAAAAGATAGAGCATCTGGCATCTTAAAGGCTTGAAGATAAACAAGCGGCCACCTATCTCAAAAGCAACAAAGCCCACAGAGAAGCACACCAGCCTGTATGACCACGAGGTACAGAAGGGATCACGTATCAAGCATCAAAGAACAAAAAAAAACATATCATTGTAAATGAGGGTGAGTGCAGAGTGGAGACTCAAAGACCATCAGTAGGCAACTGGGCACCCCCACCCCCTTACTGAAGGGTTGTGGGGAGGAGATGAGCCAGTCAGGATGCAGAGTAGCAACGATGAAACATATAACGTTCCTCTAGTTCTTAAATGCTTCCTCCCCCTAACTATCATGATCCCAATTCTACCTTACAAATCTGGCTAAACCAGAGAATGCACATTGGTACAGATAGCAAGTGGAAACACAGGGAATCCAGGATAGATGACCCCTTCAGGACCAGTGGTGAGAGTGGCGATGCCTGGAGGGTAGAAGGAATGTGGGGTGGAGAGGGGGATCCGATTACAACAATCTACATAAAACTTCCTCCCTGGGGGATGGACAACAGAGAAGTGGGCGAGGGGAGACGTCAGACAGTGTAACATACGACAAAATAATAGTGATTTATGAATCATGAAGGGTTCATGAGGGAGAGGGGAGTGTGGAGGGAAGGGGAAAAATGAGGAGCAAATATTAAGGTCTCAAGTAGAAGGCAAATGTTTTGGGAATGATGACGGCAACAAATGTACAAATGTGCTCGACACAAAGGATGGATGGATGGATTGTGATAAGAATTGTATGAGCCCCCAATAGAATGATTTTAAAGAAAAGAAAATGATGAAGCCAAAAAAAAGGGCAGAGTAATGGTTCTTAGTTCTGTGTGGTTCTTAGTTCTGTGTGCTGGCTGTGATGGTGACCAGTCTGCATACATAATAAAACTGCACAGATATGTGGACACACACAAATTACAACTGGAGAAATCTGGAAAAGGCTAGATTGTACCAACGTTGTATACTATCATTATGCAAGGTGTTGTCACAAAGGGGAATGTTTGTCTTATGAACTCTCTCTCTAGTATTTCTTACGACTCCATATGAATTTATGATAATCTCTTAATAACAAAGTGGGTTTTTAAATATTAGTAAATTCTTCCATTAAATGAAAGATAAACTTTATGGTAATTCCATCGCAAAAAAATACATAAAAATTTCGATAGGACTCTGAGGGACTCTGCATCTTAGAATCTATTGCCCACTTCTACAGATTCTCCTTTATTGTCCATGACAGCCGCCGGGCAAAGAGCAAAGACACAGCCATGTCCACTGGCTGTTAAACAATGAAGTCTTTATTGCCCATGCGGTTTGCTTTTTAAAAGTATGAATCAGAAATATATTATGTGGCATTAGCTAGATTGGAACTAAAGACCAAGACAATAAACTATATTTAACAGTTCTCATCTTTGCATGGCTAGATGCTAGATCTGGTTTTGTTTCTTGCTTCTTTCTATCTCCTGTACTTTCCATGTGCTCCACCAACAGTAAAAGATACTAATTTAAATACAGAAATTAAAAGTTCCACTTAGCAATCGATCAGCCTACCCTTCTAAGGACTAAAGTTTGGTACACAGCTAACGTTTTAGGAAACCCAGGGAACTTTGAGGGAACTTTGAGGGAACTTCAGCTCGTTATGCAGAGAAAACCTGCTGATTTATGCCACCATACCAAAAATTGTTTAAAAACACTGTCTTACCATAAGAGAATTCAATATGAAGGAAAAATGAGGCAGCTAGCCTACTAATTATAATTATTAGTATCATGACCTCGCTCCTATCCACGATCAAAACAAAGTAGAACAAAAATAATATAGAGCTCAGATCACACCAGAAACATTCATCTAAATGTCTGGCTAATTTTCATAGTTAATTGCATAAAATGCTTTGTAAAACAAAGATTATAGTGTGGCCTGTTATTTATACACAAATTGGCAAAGCCATTCTCTCTAAATTACAAAGCATATACATGAAAGGGCAAAGAAAAGATAAATCAATTCAGGAGAAAAAAGAATCACAGTGAAAACCTTATTTAACAGTTCTACTAAAGGCTATGTGTACTTCAAGTACCTGAAACAAGCTGACTGCACTGAATTTTATATTTATTGGCATTATGGCTTTTGCCTGCATTATATCATTACCTTTTTTTGTCCACTGGAGGCAAAGAAATATTGTTGCTTTTCCATTTAACCTTGACATTCTCCTGAAAAACAGTTCTATTCAAGGCAATGAAGTAGCGTTCTAAGACCACCAGCCTCTGCTTGAGTCTCAGGGCGGAGAGGGTAGTGGTAGCTGATTGAAAAGCCAGAGTTTGCTGTTCTTTGACCAGCACAGTAAGACATTCCTTCAGTTCACTCACATCTAAAAGGCAACAGGGGGAAAAAAAAACAATAACTAGCAAGAAATAATAATAATAATTTATAATTTATCAAAGGATCTCGAGGGGTGAGGGAGAGGGAGGGTAAAAGAAGAGCTGATCCAAGGACTCAAAATAAAGTAAACGTTGTACGGATTGTGATAAGAATTGTACAAGCCCCCAATAATAAAATGATTTTTTTAAAAAAAAACAAAAAGTAAATGCTTAGTATGAGTCAAAACCCATTTTATGCTTTTTACATTATCAGCTCAGTAATCCTCACATTCACCATCACAGGAATGGTATTATGTCTCCATTTTTTGGATGAGGAAACTGAGACACAGAACTTCCCAAGTGCTAGAGTAGTATGGCAGAACAGACTACTCCGAGCTACCAGGTTGCACGCTTCTCTGCAAGCATCAGAGTCTGCAAACAGACGCAAAGCCCATTTTCTAGACAGACAGAAAACTCTAGCCATCATTTTCATGTTATAAACCCACAGTAGATAACTGATATCCCAAGATTATGGATTTGAAGACAGTTAGATTTTGGTCCCGATTTCTTATTTGAGGGTGCCCAATAAATGGTGGCTCTAGATCACCATTTTCTTAACTTTCAATAACTATAGTTTTGCTTGTTTTAAAACTTGAAATGGAAAAACAAACCAAAAAATACATAAAGAATGGGAGTAATCTATTCTTTACCAAATGCTACAAATAGCACACCCTGTAACTCACTTTCAGGATTGCTCACAGGAATAGCTGTTAAATTATAGATCTTCATGTCCTGTAGCACTATAAACTACATCAAATCAACTGGGCATGATTCTCAGTGGTTTGGCCATTATGTTCATGTACTGATATAAGTTGGCAGATATATAATAATGTGTTCACCTCCTATAATATAATCAATCAGTCAGTGTAGGGAGAGCAAGATGGTGTGCAACACTTTCACTTTTATCTTACAAAAGGCAAAGGAGAGCGAAGCAAAGAGAGAGACACGTAGTGAATGAGGGGGGAAGTGCAGAGTGGAGGCCCAAAGCCCATTTGTCGGCCACTGGAGAGCCCCTTACAGAGGGGCCTAGGGGAGGAGATGAGTCAGTCAGGGTGCGATGTAGCACCGAGGAAGAACACAGCTTTCCCCCAGATTCTAAATGCATCCTCACCCCCAACTACCATGATCTGAATTCTACCTTGCAAGTCTGGATAGAGCAGAGGTTGTACACTGGTGCAGATAGGAGCTGGAGGCACAGGGAATCCAGGGTGGATGATACCTTCAGGACCAGGAGTGTGAGGGGTGATACTGGGAGGGTAGAGGGTGAGTGGGTTGGAAAGAGGGAACCAATTACAAGGATCTACATGTGACCTCCTCCCTGGGGATGAACAACACAGAAGGGGGTGAAGGGAGACGCCAGATAGGGAAAGATATGACAAAATAATGAGGAACGGGGAAGTGGGGAGGGAGGGGAAAAAAGAGGACCTGATGCAAAGGGCTTAAGTGGAGAGCAAATGCTTTGAAAATGATTAGGGCAAAGAACGTACAGATGTGCTTTTTACAATTGATGTATGTATATGCATGGATTGTGATAAGAGTTGTATGAGTCCCTAATAAAATGTTTTAAAAAAGAGAGAGAGAGACACGTCCTCAACATCAAAAAAGAAGACCCGGGAGCAGAGTGTCTCCTTTGGACCAACAGTCCTTGCATTAACAACTTCTAAGATCCAGGGGAGATTGACACCCAAGACGTAAGGAGATCTTCAAGGAATACCAGGCCCACAAATGCTAAGACAAGTCAAATATCTTTTCCCAGAGCTCACAGTAAGAGAAAACCTTCCCTAAACCCAGTGCCCTGAATTCAGTCTTCTAGCTTCCGAAGCTGTGAGAATAAAGTTGTTTGTTAAAGCCATACACTTGTGGTATTCTACTGTAACAATACTGGGTAAGACAAACAATGACCCATCGTTACTTTAATCACAAATGAAGGTTGTGATGAGTTGGGGGTGACTTCATGGTGGGTAACAAAAATGGATGATCCCTTCAGGACCAGTGGTGAGAGAGGCGATACCAGGAGGATGGAGGGAGGGTGGGGTGGAAAGGGGGAACCGATTACAAGGATCTACATGTAACCTCCTACCTGGGGGACAGAAAACAGAAAAGTAAGTGAAGGAAGACATCAGACAGTGTAAGATATAACAAAATAATAATAATTTATAAATTATCAAGTGTTCATCAGGGAGGGGGGAGCGAAGAGGGAGGGGGAAAATGAGAAGCTGATGCCAGGGCCTTAAGTGGAGAGCAAATGTTTTGAGAATGATGAGGGAAATGAATGTACAAATGTGCTGTACACAATTGATTTGTAATAAGGGCCGTATATTCCCCTAATAAAATGATTTTAAAAAAAAAAAGAAAAATGAGATTCTTAAGACAAAGCTGAAAATTAATACTATTTCTTCATACTTATTTTATATAATACAATGAGTATAACGGCATCTTTGGTGTCTAAAATAACATAAATAATAAGTATTTAATTTTAAATGTTCAAAAGCAGATATGAAAAACTTAAGAAAATATGAACAATATATAACCCAGAAATAAACATTAATAATATTTTGGAAGGTGTCCTTCCAAATAGCCTCTATGTCTATATATACTCAAAACTGCATAATGCATTTTAACTTTCACTTAAGTTTGTAGGGTTATCGCATTCCCATTCCAATGAACAAAGATCTATAACAATATTTAATATTTTTGTTTAAAGTGTTTAATCAGATTGAAGACATATTGTTCCATTACAAGTTTGCTGGCTATTATACAGAATACATTGGAAAGTAGGTTATTGCAGATGCAGTTAGGTTAAAATTTAACACCCTGTCATTTGAGCTACCTTTTAATCCATTTTAAATTTGTTCCAGTTTTTAATATTTTCTGCTTTCTTTTTGTTGAGGTTTTTATCTATTTTATTTTTTTATTGTTGTTAGGGGTTTTTAATTATTTTCTGTATGTGAAATCCAGGATAGGGAGCTCTACAGAGACAGTAGTTGCATGAATGGTTCCTTGGGATTGGGGCAGGGGAGGCTGTGGGGAAACGGGGAGCTAATAAGAAGGAGTACAAGGACGAAGAAGATGTTGTAAAACTGATGATGACGATGATTGTACAACTCTTCTTAATATGACTGAACTATTGAATTGTCTGACATGTGAATTATACGCCAATAAAAGTCTTTAAATTAAAAAATAAAGTAAAATTGTGCTTTGGGTAATAGAATAGAACAAATGGTCCTCACTCATGGTTCACTGCCTTAAATTCTAAGTGAGACAGAAATCATCAAAACACGACAGTTCCACCTGGCTTGCAGAAAGCTATGAAAGCCCAACTTCATTTGCAGGGCTCACACATGGACCATGCTAAATGGGGAAAACCTCAAAACATTCCCCCTGAGAATGGGAACTAGACAAAGATGGCCCTTATCACCACTCTTATTCAACACTGTTACAAGTTTTAGCCAGAACCATCAGATATCAGAAAGAATCAAAGGAACACAAACAGCGAAAGAAGAGTGAACCTCTCATCTGCAGATAACACAATTCTATATTTAGAGAACCCCAAGGACTCCATACAAAGACTGCTGGAGTTCTAGGTGCAAGAATCTCTTGCCTGGTATTGCTTAAAATATCACTGTGGTATTTTTATCTTGATATTACTATTGTTTATCCTTACCACTTCATTTAGTTTTTGTTCCTTATTGTTTATGTTGGGTTTAACAGTTTATAAAGGACAGAGGAGTGGATGCATAGCGATAAAAACTGATGCAAGGATTTTAGGAGATGTATGTTGGGGGGGTAGAGGGTGAGATTTGGGGAGTCAATAGTGAAGGTGGGATGGAGAAGGGGCACTAGAACTGAATGTGATTAAACAGCTCATTTTAAAGGTGACTTAGTCATGGGGGGGAGAAAATGTTCTGAAATTGATTGTGGTAATGATTGTACAAGTCTTCACATGATTGAACGGTTGAATTGTATGACGTGAATTATGTGCCAATAAAAATGAAAAAATATAGTTGGTGACAATTTATAATTGGTGACAATTTAGGAATATAGTTGGTGCCAATTAAAATCAAAAAATATAGTTGGTGACAATTTAGGAATTGGATTATGTGCCAATAAAAATGAAAAAATATAGTTGGTGACAATTTAGGAATTGGGTACAGTGGCAGGTAACAAGATTAACAAACAGAATTCAATTGGATTCCCGATTACCACCAGATTCCAAAAAAGACACGAAGAAAACAATCCCATTTACAATAGCCACACAAACAATGAACTACTTAGAAAAACATAACAAAATACCTATACAAAGAAAACTACAGAACATTACTACAAGAAACCAAGAGATCTATACAAAAACTATCCCATGTTCATGAACAAGTAGACTCAAAATAGTGAAAATGTCAACACTACCTAAAGCAATCTATAAATACAATGAAATTACACTCCAAATCCCCACTGCCTTCTTTTAAGAAATGGAAAAAGCTAATGTCCAATGTGATATGAGGAAGGAAGAAACCCAGACTAAGCAAAGAACTTTAGAAGAACATAGGTAGAGCCCAGCACCACCTGACTGCAAAGCCTATCACACAGCATAGCCCAATCTGGTACCATGGCAGATACGCAGACCAATGGAACAGTGTAGAAAATCAAGAAATAAAACCATCCACCTACAGACAATGGTCAAGAAAAGACCAAAAAACATTAAATGAGTAACGGACAAATCTTCAACAATGGATGCTGAAAAATTAGATCTACATCTGCAGAAGAATGAAATAAGATCCACACTTCACCCATGAAAAACGGAAAAGAAAAAGATTTCAAGATGGATTGCAGGCCTAAATGTAAACCTCAAAGCTATAATGATCATCAACGAGAAAATTGGGACACATTTAAGGGCATATTGCAGGGCACAGACAGACTACTAGGCATGATGAAGGTATCACACACAGAAGAAAAACACAGATGACTGGGACCTAGTAAAAATAAAACACTTATACATATCAAAAGAATAAAACAAGAGCCCACAAACTAGGAAAAAATTCCTTAGCAATGACACAACAGAAAAGGGATTAATCACTAAAATATATAAAATTCTGCAACATTTCTCCCAGAAGCAACAAAGCCCACACGGAAGCAGCACACCAACATGGGTGACCGTGAAGGGCAGAGGAGACCAGGTCTCAAACAACAAAGGCAGGGGGTGGGGGGGAATCACATCACCGTGAATGAGGGGGGGGGTGTGATGGGGACCCAATGCCCATCTGTAGACAGCTGGACATCCCTACAGAGGCGTAGTGGGGAGGAGATGAGTCACTCAGGGTTCAGTGTAGCAACAATGAAACTCAAAACCTTCCTCTAGTTCTTGAACGCTTCCTCCCCTCCCAATTATCATGACCCCAATTCTACCTTGCGGACCTGGTTAGACCAGAGGATGTACAGTGGTACAATAGGGATCTGGAAACACAGGAAATCTAGGACGGACGAACCCCTCAACATCAGTGGTGGGAGTGGCGACACCAGGAGGGAAGGGGTGTAGAAAGGGAGAAACGATCTCGGAGAACTATGTGTAACCTCCTCTCTGGGAGATGGGCAATGGGAAGGTGGGTGAGGGGAGATGCCGCGCAGTGTAAGATAATTATTTATAAACTATTAGGGAGCCCCCCCCCTGAAGGGGGGAGTGGGGAGGGAGGGAGAGGGGGAAAAAGGGAAACCGAGCTGATTCCAGGAACCCAAGTGGAAGGCGAATTTAGAGAATGACGAGGGCAATGAATGTATAAGGGTGCTTTGCTCAATTGATGTATTATAGATTGTGGTAAGAGTTGTATGAGCCCCAATAAAAAGATTTATTTAAAAAATAAATAAATTCTGCAACATTTCAACAAGAAACAAGAGATCCAATTAAAAGGTAAGCAAAAGATATGAAGAGAGAACAACACCAGAAAAGACACTCAAATGGTTAACACATAAGAAAAAGCTACATTTGGGCGATGTTCATGAAGACATCGATGAGATAGCACCTTACACCCACACAATAGCAAAATGCAAAGCAAACAACAAATGCCGGAGAGGATGTGGAGAGATTGGAACTGTCATACAGACCACGAGTGGTCTTGCAAACATGTATAACCATTATGGAAAGCTACACTGAACCTACAGAGACTAGAAAGACCACATGACCCAGCAATACCTCTGGTTGGGCATAAACCTCAAGGAAGCAGGAAAAAGAACAGGAACAGACATGCTTCTCTCGTGTTTACAGCAGCAAAGTCCGCAGTAGTAAGAAGCTGTAAACAACCCAAATTCCCATCGGTAAACGAATGGCTAAAGGGACCCTGATACATACACACAATAGAATACTATGCACCCATTAAGGTGTTAAATCCGTGAATCGCCCCATGACGTGGGAGGGGCTGGAATCCAAGTCGAGGTGGAAGGGAGCATGTACATCTCAAGAAAGCAATTACATTTCGGATAGTGAGCAAAATGGAAAGAGCAACCTCCCATCAAGACAAAATGCTTAGTAATACCTACATCGAAGCCCAGGGGAGAACACACCCCACACTATGTTCCTAACTGGACAACATTGACACAGATTCTATTCAGGCCCTCGTGGCCCTGGCCGAGCCCTATAGATTACTAGGACTTCAGACAGTGTCCTTTCAACCTCCTTCAGAAACCACACCAGAAAGATTCCACGTGAAACCCCACTAAATGAACTGGGCTTTTCCTCAAACTCACCTGAGGCAGATTTAAGGGACCAGCATATTCCCACGGACTAAAGGCTGAAAAGTCCTAGTGTGAAAAGGAGCAGAGCTACGCAAGACATCTCCCTTTCAACTGGAGAGCAGATCTCCTCACAAAGCCACTAAACTGTATCATGTCTTACACCTACTGCTGTCTGAACCGGATTCTCTGTTGTCCGTCCCCCTGGGAGGGGGTGTATCAGTTCTAAACATAGGGAATGACTACATCAAAACAGCCAAATCACTGAGAATCATGGTTAAGAAGTGGACGCTCAATTTTAACAATGACAGTCAACTGCTTGTCAATTTTGTACATGTACACACCTCCCAAAATCCTATATAATCTCTAAATGAAGACTATTATAAAGTCAAACTGGCACCTAACACAATTCAACAAACACACTGTGATGGTTGCGGACTGTGTCAACCAGACACTCCTGGATAAGGTAGGGGTAGGGCCCAACCTATTGGGTCACACCCTGATGATACTTCCTTCATGTCCTAAGCCTCTTTGTATAGTGAGTGAGAAACACTGGGAAATGACTCTCTCTGATCCTTCACCTTCCTGCTTGCTGGGACTTTGCCCCACCTGGGACACCCAACCCTGAGAGCTGTCAGCACCCTGCCGTGTTTCCACTGACTTTGGCTCCGTGAGACTCTGCACTGAATAGCCTGTGAGCTTCCTATTTCATGGTTCACCTTTCTGCATCACCAATCCGTCTGCAGCTATGGAAATCTGAACATGGTCCTGGCTTGCATCGGATTTAAGGACTTGAGTTGGACTAGGTTGCAATGCCTTCTTGATTAAAAAAAAAACTACTTATTTAATATAAAGCTATTTCTTACACATATAATTAGTGTCACTGGATATGTTTCTATAGACAACCGGCCCAATACACACACAGGCACAACCAAAAACATTCTAGCTTCATTTACATCTTATATTTTGTAAGTAGCAAAAAACAAAAAAATTTAATGAGTACATACAAGGAAAACATGTTCATAACAATCATCTTCCCTGTTACTGCTGACAGTCGCATGGTCACGGTGGTCATTAAAACTGGCTTCTTCCTCCATGCATTCCGTATTCCCTTTGGTCTCAGCAGGCACATCAGCTGGTCAGGGACCTGATGACCCACTTTCATTGTGAAAGCAGTCATGTCAGAAATGGAATGCTGAATTTTCCACTGAATTTAGTCACAAGGCACAGTAGTACTAAAAGATATCCTACAGAAGCTCCTGCATTCCAGGAATTCTTTTTTTTTAACCAAGATTATGTAGCATCAATGCAATTTCCTCTTGGCAATCAGGCTCAATCAATCACACTAGCTAATACATTAACTCTCTTTTTTCCCCAGAGATATGAGGAGCCCAAGGTGAGCAGGTGACATTCTTAACATCCAGTTCAATGCATCACTATTTTGTCTCCAGGTGAGAGTATTTCTCCCAAAACCAACAAATTTGCAAAGTACACAGTTGCAGCAACAAAAAGCAAAAATTTCCAAGTGGGTCACTAGACGTAATAGTGAATGGTGTCACTTCCATATCTACTCCTTGGTTTTTAGATTTGTAAATCCTGATTATAATAGAAACTATAGTATCTGGCTTAGAGCATGCATAAAATATTACCCCAATCCTTCCTTGAGGGTTAGTTCCACTTAGCTAACATCCTGGTTGGGTCTTCTGAAGGCCACTGTACAGTTCTATCAATTTCACTTCATCAGTACAACGAAAAACATGGTAAAACTCGTGATTTCTATACGCACAGGCCCATGGAAATATTCCATTTGCCTTGAATGAATCTCTTAATCCAAGGCAATATTGCATGGAATACAATGACAAGTCAATAGGCATCCTGTATGGTAGTTTGGGCAGAAGTTTTTCATGCAGAGAAGAAAATTCATAACCAGCATAAATGAATATTCCAATAAGAAAACCCTCTTTTCTGATCAAATAATAATAATTTATAAATTATCAAGGGTTCATGGGGAGGGGGGAGGGAGAGGGAAAATGAGGAGCTGATACCAAGGGCTCAAGTAGAAAGCAAATGTTTTGAGAATGATGAGGGTAACAAATGTACAAAAGTGCTTGAAACAATGGATAGATGAATGGATTGTGATAAGATTTGTACGAGCCCCCAATAAAATGATTTTTTTTTAAAAACACCCTCTTTTCTATGATGGAAGTGGTCACATATAATCAACCTGTCACCAAGTTGCTGGCTGTTTACTGGGAAGAATGGTTCCCCATCACAGACTTAGTGTTGTTCTCGGTGGCGAGCACACTGGGCACTTAACAGTGGTGGTAGCCAAACAGGCCTTAAGAGGAAGTCAATGTTGCTAAACCCATGCATAACCTCCATGCCTGCCCCCAGCATCACCATGTTCTGGAGTCCATTAAGCAACGACTGCAATGGATGGATGAGGAGTTGCTATAAAATGTTTCATCCGATCCACTTGCTTGTTAAAAGTCTCCTCTGCCAACGTCACCCTTTGGTGAGGAACTTCACTTTTTGGTCCATTCAGAGAGGTTTCTCTACATATTTCCAAAACTTCCTTATCACCAATTTCCTAATCACATTCTATCCAAGGCCTTGATCATCCAACCACATTGGCCACAGCTCATGGATCAGTTACAATCAAACATGTGGATATTTCTGTATCCACGCAAAATGAACAAGCAAGGGTAGTGCTCAATGCACCAGAAAATAAAATTTGCATCTGAAACTTCTTAAAATTTAAATAATATATTCATCAAAAGACTTTATCAAAAGAAGAAATGAGGCAACCTATAAGCTAGGAAATTATCATCAGGAATATAACAAATAAGGGTCTAATACTGAAAGTATATAGAAAACTTATAATTTGACAACAAAAAGGCTTTAACGCAATCAAAAAATATAGCTTACAAAGTTCATGTTCTACATTCTATTGACATGAGGAATATCTGAGATATAAAGGCCTGTGAGCAGCCATCTAAGATAAAAGGACTGGCCTCCTGATGTCAGCAATTAAAGAGTATGAAAGTAACTAAAATCACAGATGAAAACAAGTCTGCAAGACTAAAGACCTACCCAGTCATAACTTACTTACCCTGAAACTACAACAAGATAGTGCCTGGCTACCTACAACCATAAACCAATCAAACCAAGGGCCTAACAGATGATCCTGGTTAGAACAGGGGGAAAATGCACAAAACACTATTTCTTTAACATGGTCAGACAAATTGTAAGTAAGATTATTAGTTTTTTGTTTGTTTTTGCTTTATTTCCTCCAACCTTTTGATATGTAATTCACATATCAGACACTTCCATAGTCCAGTCATACTTAAAGAGTTGTGCATATATCACCACAATCAGTTCCAGAACTTCCTCCACCTTCCGGGACTCATTATTTGCTCCCCATTTCCTTCAGCCTATGTCACCAGCACCCCTGTAAATCCAAGAAGCCACTACCAACAGTTGTGAGGTTCACACATCTGTCCCACCCTAAGCTTCATATAATAGGAAACATAACGAGTAAAAAATTAACACAGCAAATACGCTGAAAAAGAAAGAAAAGACCCATAACAAGATTAAAATAAACCACAGGGAAAAACCTCCGTCAAGAAAAAAAGCAGGAAACGCCTCTGAGACATACTTGGTGTACCATGTAAGTCACACACTTAAACTGTAGAGTGACTTGTTTGTTGTACAGTCCCAGAGGGTGCAACCATCTGTTAGGCAGCTTAGCCTAGGGAATTGGGAAGTCCATTTACGCATGCCTAGGAGAGTCAGCAAAGGACAAAGCTGGATTTTCCAGCCGGTGGGCTGGGATGGGCGTTACACCTGGATCAGCCTACCTGGGCCAGGTGATTGCAATTCAGCCAATGTGATCGACCTGGGGTCGTTCACCACACCTCCCCCGGGAACCCTTGAAAAGGCAGGGACCGGAAGGAAGAGGCTCTTGGTCTCTTGGTCTTGTCTTGCTTGGGTGGTCTGGTCGTCTTCGTGGGAGGGGGGAGATCCTTGCGTGACCTAGCAGTCTCTGCAGGCCGCATGGTCAAAGGAATCCTATGGGTGCCGCGTAAAACCTGATGCTTCTTTGAACTTTCATTAAATTCACTTGGATCACGAGCCCGGCTTCGGCGTAAAATCTTTCTCGTGTGGAGCCAAGGACCGAGGCTGAAATCTAGTCCCGGAGAGAGACCTTACACATCCACGTTATAACATTCCCATTTTTCCAAAAAGAAACGTCATACACCTCCTCCCTGGGAGAGGGATGGCAGAGAAGGGGGGGAAGGGAGACTCCGGATAGAGCAAGATATGACAAAATAACGATGTATGAATTGCAAAGGGCACATGAGGGAGGGGGGAGCGGGGAGGGAGGGGGAAAAAAAAAAGAGGACCTGATGCAAAGGGCTTAAGTGGAGAGCAAATGCTTTGAGAATGATTGGGGCAGGGAATGTATGGATGTGCTTTATGCAATTGATGTATGTATATGTATGGATTGTGATAAGAGTTGTATGAGTCCCTAATAATATGTAATAAAAGAAAAGGGAAAAAAAAAAGAAAGAAAAGAAAATGATTAGGGCAAAGAATGTACAGAAGTGCTTTATACAATTGATGTATGTGTATGTATGGACTGTGATAAGAGTTGTATGAGCCCCTAATAAAACGTTTAAAAAAGAAAAAGAAACACGTCATACATAACAAGGACAGAGCAAGGACTTTCTACCTGCTAGGGGAATACACAAAGGATCTGTGAGAACAAGCTTGGTAAACACTGTAACCTTGAAACCAGGCTCTGATGAACATCTGAAGCATCCTGACACAGAACTGTAATTTGAGATAAATATCAAACATGCTGACTCTGAGCAAGAGCTGAAATGAATCTGACAGAAACTGCCAGAGACCCAAGGACAAACTGAGTAACTAATTAGAAGGCAGTCTGACCATCTAAAGAGCTGGGACTCCATCCCCTTTGATTATGCCTTTACAAACGAGAAATATTCCGGTAAATAAGATCCATTCTCAGTTCCTATGGGGAACTCTTTGCTCCAGTGGCGTATCTTGTTTATACTTAAGGTCCCCATGTCACCTCGAGAGAAGCACGGCTTCCTTTATTTTTGGAGTGACTCTATGCTTCAATAAAACTTTGACTTGCGTCTTCGCTGCAGTGTGGATATGAGTGTGTGAGCACTGCTTAATGCTGCCTCCTTACAAATGAGACGAAGCATCGTGCTAGTCCCCCAGGAACAACAAGCCGGTGACAAATGCCACATAAGCAGTTTCTCTGGATTGCCCTTCCAAGTTCTCCCCCAACTCCCAGTTCTGGGATCTATTTCGATTTCTACAGATTTGTCCATTTTGAACGTTTGATGTCAGCAGTACTGTGATGGTTAAGGTTGCATTCAATGTCAATTTGTCTGGGCCATGGTTCTCAGAAGTTTGGCAAGATTACTGTAGAGCTGTCATAAACCAATGTTTTTGAGACACCAAATAGACATGTGTTAAGATAGAGGTGGAATAAAACAAATGCCAACACACTTGGGGATCTCCAAGAAGCCAGAAAGCAGAAGCTGTAAAAACAAGTACCTTGCTATAGAAACAGAGACAAGGACCACCCTCAAGCCAATTCTCTTAATTCAACTTTGTAGCCTCTGCTGGGGCTATCTGATAAGCATTAGACTGGAAGTTCAAAAGCACTAGGTGTTCCAAAGGGCAAAGATGAGGCTATCTTCACACATAAAGATCTGCGTCCTCAGAAACTCAATTAAGGTCACCATAGGTCTGAATCTACTCAAATGGTGTGGGAGTGGTTACCCTCCTAAACGGGGATAAAATACATCTGTTGTTAAAAGGTATTTCCTGCACATCAGAACTAGACAACTAAAACAACAGTGAATTCTCCTTGTAAACCAGTACATCCACTCTGGAAAGCGTGCTTCCTCAAACTATCAGGAACAGAAACACCATAGGACTAAGATATCCTCGTCTATCCTCAGCATATATCCTACAAGAAAAAGGAACACAGGACAAACAGCCGTCTGCGCACTCACGTTTATCCCAGCAAGGCTCACAGTAGCAAGAAGATGGAAACAACTTGAAAGGCCATCAAGGGAAGACAGGATAAACGGGTACATACACACAAGGGAATACGATGCATCACCAAAGAATAATGATGTGAAACACTTCATGACATGAATGGATCAGATGGACATATGCTAAGTGAAGTTAGTCGATCACAAGTGGACAAATATTTTAACACATTGCGGACGAATCCAGTTTACTCGTGCTTTGCGTGCCATCTGTTACGGACAGAACATGAGATAACTCATGATTTCTAGACGTTGTCTTCAGATGCCATGTGCTTGGATATATTTTAACTACTTCGTCTACTTAGGTATTTACTGTCTGGTAAAAGCATGGACACCCTTCCCCCAGACTGAGTTTCCCAGAAATGGGCTAGTTCTGCGAACAACTGTACCCTCTAAAAGCACAGACCACCCATTTCATTGTTTCTAGAACCAGAACAGGCTGACCTTGTACAACGAGCAAACAGTCACGTAAGCCCCAGTGAGCAAAACCGCACCTTATGTCAACAATCCAGAAGCTTCAACAGACGGGGTATAAAAAACACCTCAAGCACTCCACTTTACTGTGGGCTGCTGAACCCGTCCACTTGTCCCCAATGAAGCCTGCTTCTAAAACTTTGCCAATTGGATCTTTGGTTCTGTTTTGCGCCCCAATAAACCTTATATTTGCATCAGTAGTAAATGTATCAAACTCGATTGTCTTCATGTTCTTTTTGTTTATTTAGCATTTTAGTGTATTTTGGTTAAATCGAACAGTTACTATTTGTTTGAATTGTTTTGCAAGGAGTTGTGCACTTACCATGATCAAACCTCAGTGAATGTAAAGCATCGCCTAAATCCCTCAAGTGGTCTCCCGTTACACAAAAAGACATGAAAATTCTTAACCCTAATTCTTCTAATTTTTCAAAGTAATATGGACTAGGTTGATTATTTTTACAAGTTTATAATTTCATGAGGATTATAGTTCATAAAAGAAATAACATTCTGCATACATTGCAAAATATTGTTTCATAATGTAAGACTTTTATATTCAAAAACTGAAAGCTATAAATAAATGATAAAAAGTTGATGAGATTTAAACCCATTTATAGTTTAATGCAAAAAAAAAAAAACCAGCTGAAAAAATACCTGGCCACTTGGGTAAGTTAGTAAAAAAAAAAAATCGTCTTCAATGTGTTAAGAGACCACTACTATATTTTTAAAAATCAAAGGTTTTCATATCAAAAGAAACACACTCATGACAACAAGGGGTGGGAGATAAAGGAGGGAAGGGGAAATAATAGGATAAAGGATAAACAGACTTGAAAACTAACTGCCCTCTAGTCAATGACAACTGAGAGACCCTAGAGAACATCCTATCACATGGGAAATTGAAGAGAAAGGGTGGGGCAGGGACAGGGTAAGCCAGTAAGAGGTTTAAATTGTTTAATGCAAAAATGATGATCTGATAAATATACCCCCACCTAATCCACAATAAAAAGTTATAAAAATAAGTAAAACAGTGTTTAAAGGATAATTTATAACTTTGAAGACTTGTATTAGAAAAGAAGATCTAAATATCAATGCTCTAAGCTTGTCTTATAGAATCAGAAACAGAACAGCAAATAAAATCTAAGGTGAGCAGTAGAAAAGAAATAATAAAAGACAAAGAAAAAATAAAGAAGCAACAAAAATGAGAAAAAAAGAAAACAATCCCAAAACTGGCTCTAAAAGAGGGTTGAAAAATCAATTATATGGATAATTTTCCAGCTATAATGATCAAATAAATAGAAGATACAAATTATCAATATAAAGAATAAAAAGACATGACCTAACAAAACTCACAGTCTGACTCTAAGAGTCACACATTACAGAGACAAAACCTCCACAAGGTAACAGCCATCTCATTAAGTAGTGAATTTTATGGAACTTTGACAGACTAAAAGTAATCTTTGTGAGGCTCACTATTATTGTAGGCTGCATTCCTTGGCCATTATAAATTGTTTCTAAAAAAATTTACATTAATAAAACTTCTAACAGTAATCTATGAAAATGACACTTCTTAGCAACTAACCAGTAGATGATACAATTCCGAAAGTATCTAGAAAACTGCTAACACTAGCACTTTGAACATGCCAGGCAATTCTGAAAGCACTTTCCTGTGAGAATTCATTGACTACAATAATCTTAAGAAACAGGTGCTATTTCTAGCAAGAAAAAAAGTCTGAATACATGTGGGATACAGAAGGGTTTCTCCCAAGCTGTCTCCCCCAAATATATGGCAAACATAACTGTTTGCGAATGACCATACACTTGAAGGTCATCAGAAGTAGGTCAGGGGTTGTTCTTCCTAAGAGCTATCAGCCATCTAGAGCAAGCAGACTCCACTGTTTACCCCACAACAAATAGGGCCCACTGCCTTCTGATAAGGATAGTAGTTGACTGTTTCCTTGTAGGAGACCCCAGAGAGGTCAAGCCCGCCCAAGGGTGACCAAGGTTAGGCTGCCAACATGAATCTAGGATCCTCCCATCTTGTCACATGTATACCCCCAATCCCTCCTCTTCCTATTGCATGTATTTCCCTAAACCACCTCCTCTCATTAGTGTATTACCTATAGCACAACCTCTTCCTGTGACGAATGTCCTCACCTGTAATTAGGGGGCTTGCATGTCCCCAGAGAAGATAAAAGCCTGGGATAGTCTTAAAGATCTCTCGCTCCCTCCATGTGGACCATCAAGTGGGGCTGAGGTGAGCATGCTACCATGAATTGTGCCTGACTCCATTTATTTCAATACTTCTCTTCTATCTCTCATGCTCTCTGTAACTTTACTATGATCTTTACTTATTATCACTGTACAATTGCGCCTATTGGACCCGTAATGATGTATTAGGGGCTGGTTTCCCCTGGCAAATACACACACCAAATTTATAATAGCAGTTAAGTCTTGAGAGAAAACTAGAATTAGGGTAGGTAGTCTTGCAAGATTTCCACTTTAAATTTGTCCATTTCATAAGAAAACATTCACTTATTCCCCCGACATTAAAATGATCTGAAACAAAAATGCATCCATATAAAAAACTGAATTACACTTAGTATCAAAGAGTGAACAGAGGAATTTTACTTGCATATAGAGAGAAATGCATTACAATTAAGGAATGTCCAGATCGAGCTTTACAGACTAAGGACATGTCAGGCTGGCACAGTACCTGGCTGCTTGCCCCAGACCCAGCTCTCAAGAATGGTTTTGGCCTCATAGGCGGGCACAGAAGTCTCTTCTTCATCTCTTTTCTCTTTACCATTCAGGTCTTCTTTCTTTGTCCCACTTTGGCTATCAGCACCATCATCTAGAGAATTGAAAATTAGATCTGTAAATACTTTCCCAGACACAGCATTCACTCATTCTCTTGGCAAATGTCCATCCCAGAAACCAATATACTATGCAATTGAATGTGCAATTATAAAGACATGAGTATACGAACCATAGCTATGATATGTACATTGTAATTTACATAGACAGGCATGATGGGACCTTTTTCACAGGGAAATCAACCTATCACTGAAATTCTCCTTTGAAACACGTCTTTCAAAATAATATTCTACAGACTTCCTAATATGGTTCACAACTCAAAACCTTAGGCTTTAAACTTAATTAGTTGGATTATACAAGATTTCCTTTACTGGTGCTTCCTAATGCTCATATCAGGCAGGGGTCCTCAAACTTTGTAAACAGGGGGCCAGTTAGTTCACTGTCCCTCAGACCCGTTGGAGGGCCGGACTATAGTTTAAAAAAAAAAAAACTATGAACAACTTCCTATGCACACTGCACATATCTTATTTTGAAGTGAAAAACAAAATAGGGCAAAAACACCCGGTGGGCCGCATGTGGCCCGGGGCCGTAGTTTGAGGACACCTAGCTTATATAAAGCCAGAGAAAGGAAATACACAGTAATAATTTTTAAAAAAATTTTAACTCTATTTAATGCCACGCCATCCCTGGTAATATACTCCACTAACAAATGAGAATCCCTGTTACACGGGGCACTGCTACTAACACGAATACAAAGTATAACTCAGGAACATGGGGACAAAAAAGAAACAACACTTATGACTTTGCCACTGCTGGTGAACCTGTAGGTATGTACAGCCACTATGGAAATCGATTTGGCAATATCTAAAACAGATGGAAATTGAACTACCATATGATCCAGGAAACCCCATCAACTGACGACTGGATTAAAAAACTAGTCATACATACAATGGAGTACTACACATCCCTAAAAAGCAGTGATGAACACATGAAACACACTGCTGCATGAAAAGAACTGGAAGAAATAATGCTAAACAAAGTAAGCCAAGCACAAAAGGGCAAGTACAGCACGAGGTAAGCAAAACAAAACAAAATATGCAAAAAGGGACATATGGGCAGAAGCTACTAAATACATACATGGCCAGGGTGAGGTCCAGGTACTAATACAGGTGTCAAATCCAACCCAGGAATATATGAGGAGGGAGAAAAAGAGAAAAAATAACAGAGACAGAGGTGACAGGGGAACAGGGTACTAACCCATCCAAGGGGAGGATGCTGTCTGTATCTCCTCAGGAGGGAGAGAGGGACCAGACGTCAACCTGGCTCACCAAGAGGTGAATGCAACATACAGGCATGAACCGGGGAACAAAGGTCAGCGGGGCCAGCCCCCAATTCCATTCACGTGAGCACACCCCACCCCCCACACCAGAGGAATGCACTTCAGAGAACAACACTGAAACTTCAGCTCAGGAATTGGGGTGTGTCTGAAGAGGGAAGGAGAGAGTGGAACACACCCCGGCCCACCAGTCCCTGAGGGCAATATTCTGGCTCAGAGCAGCCAGTGCACACAGAGGATCAAGGGCCGACACCATCACTAGGCAGGTTGACATGTCCCTCACTGACACATAGCACTGAGGGGGGAAAAGCACTGGGGACTGTGGGAGATGTTCCTGATCTGACCCCACCGCACCGAGGTGAACACTAAGGCTGTACAGCGGACCAGCAAGGGGAGCAAAGCAACCATGTCCCCAAGGAATGCCAGAGGTGGACTTGGGGGCCAGGGTGTGGCAGCCCAGCAGACTCGACTGGAAAACACTCATAAAGGTCAATGGACAGACCTGGAACTGTGTGAGGGCTTTTCAGTTTGTACTGTTGGGCTTTCTTTTTCTCTTGATTTATTTATTTGTTTTGTTGTATTAGCTGTTGTTGATTTATTTTTATCTCCTTTTTTGGTTATGTTTTGCTCTGCTTTGTTTTTGCATGTATTATTGTCTATACACGTCTATCTGGACAGGATAGGAGGATGAACAATTCAGAGGAGAGAACAGTGGGCCTGTCGGAGAGGGAGGGTAAGGAGGAGGTGCCAACAAACCCAGGGACAAGGGAAGAATAAGTGATCTAAAATTGATGGCAAAGTAGGGCATAAAATACTTGGGGGGGCTTGATCAAGGGCAAGAAGAATTACCAAAACCCAAATGAAGGTCAAGCATGATAGTGGGACAGGAGAAAAGTGAAATAGAGGAAAGAACTGGGATGCAAAGGACATTTATAGAGGTCTAGATACAGGCATGTATATATGCAAATACATTTATATATAATGATAGGGGAATAGATCTGAGTATGTGTATTTATCCATAAAATATTATGGCAGCAGATGGACAATGGGCCTCCACTCAAGTACTCCCTCAACACAAGAACACTTTGTTATACTAACATGGCACTCTGTGATGTTCACCTTCCCTGACACATCGCTGAACACAAAATGGGTACATAAGCAAGCGTGGTGAAGAAAGCTGATGGTGCCAAAGATACAGTGTCTGGGGTCTTAAAGGCTTGAAGATAAACAAACGACCATCTAGCTGAGAAGCAACAAAGTCCACATGAAAGAATCACACCTGCTTGTGTGATCATGAGGTATAGACGGGATCAGGTATAAGGCATCAAAGACCCAAAACAAAACATATCAGTGGGAATGAGGGGGAGAGCAGAGTGCAGACCCAATGCCAATCAGTAGTTAATTGGACACCTACATGTCAGAAGAGCCACAAGGAAGAAAAGAACCAGTCAGGGTGCAGTATAGCAACAAGGAAACACTCAACCAACCTTCTAGTTCAAGCAGTAATCAACCTGTAGGTTGGGACCCGTGTGGGTCAAATGACCATTTCACAGGGGTCGCTCAATTCATAACAGTAGCAAAGTTAAAGCTATGCAATAGCAACGAAAATCATTTTATGGTTGGGTCACCACAACATGAGGAACTGTATGAAAGGGCCACAGCACTAGGAAGGCTGAGAACCAGGGCTCTAGTTCTTTAATGCTTTAATGCTTCACCCCCCACCCAACTACCATGACCCCAATTCTATCTTACCAATCTGGCAAACCAGAACATGTATTCTGGTACAGATAAGAGCTCGAAATATAGGGAATCCAGAACAGATAAACCCTCAGAACCAATAAGGGGAGCAGTGATGCCAGGAGGGTAAGGGGGGTGAGAGGGAGTAAGAAGGAACCAATCACAATGATCGACATATGGCCTCCATCCCAGGAGGACAGACAGCAGAAAAGTGGGTGAAATGAGACAGCAGTCAGTGTAAGACATGTAAAACAAAAAAAGAGTAATTTATAAATTATCAAGGGGGCATGAGGGAGGGAGGCAGGTTGGGGGAGGGAGAAAAATGAGGAGCTAATGCCAGGGGCTCAAGTAGAAGGAAAATGTTTTGAAAAAGATGATGACAACATATGTAAAGATGTGTTTGACATAATGGATATACATATGGATTATGATAAGAGCTGTAAGAGCCCTCAATAAAATAAAATTTAAATTAAAAAAATTATACACCTAAAAAGAAAAATTGTGACTTTTAGTCACTGACAATTTTAAATTTCCTATGAACAAATGTAATGAAACTCCTTACACAGTTAAGAGAAAGAGCTAAGAACCTTAACCTTAAATTTGAAGCATATCCATCATAGCAAGATCTCAGGAAATTGTTTTCCGGCCTAATTAGAAAGATAAACCTAATCTGAGGCAGGATTTCTTTTCTTTACTTTGGGTTTGTTCACTGAGATATCCTGTCTATAACAATGTCTGCCATGTAGCGTAGTGCTCAATGAATAATGCCAGATGTAGGTATAAATGTACAGTCAACGTTTTGTTGGAGGATACAATAATTAGATCAATGAAAGGATTAGAAGACTTACACAAAACTACTAAATTACTACAACTATCAGAAAGCTAGAGAACACTCTATCCAACAATAGCACAACTTATATTCTTATGCAGTTGTACACATGCAAACATTTTCCAGAATAAACCAATCTAAGGACGCAAGGCAAATCCCAGTAAGTTTTTCAAAAAACTAAAATTATACAAAATATCTTTCCCAATCAAATTGGAATAAAGCTAGAAATAACATTTTAAAACTGAAAAAAATACAAATATGTTAACACTACAATAAAAAAATCAAAAAGTGAAAGAATTTTGGGGATGCAGTGATGGCAATATTTAGAAAGAAATTAATAATACTAAACCCAACCCATAGTCTTAAAAACTGTATACATTAAAATGTATCTGTAAATAATTTATTTTTAACAATAAAATGCAGACATATCATATAAAATTAGCTATAATAAAAATATCAGAGGATTTCACTGAATTTTCATAATTACACACCTAAATAACATGCTGTGGTAAAATGATTCCCTGTAAGCAGCTTTTTGGATTCTTTTGAATAGCTGCTTAACAAAATTTTTTCCCTAAACTCTGAGGAGTTACATTTGCTGGATAAACTGTAAGCAACTTGATTTGATGGTTTTTCTGTCTACCTTTGGATTACATTGTGCTCTGTGATTGATCTATTGTATGCACTTCAATGAGGGATTTTGGCTTTTTACTGTGCAAATTGAGATATTTATAGTCCACCTAGGTAGGACCTACTCAGAGGTCCAGGTCTTGAAAATGACAAATCCACCTATTTAAGAGGGCTTTCCAAAATTTCGTGGAAATGGAATTTTTCCACAAAGCAGAGAGGGATGAGGTCGGGAGCTTCCTAAGACGGCTGACACACTTGCAAAGGGCTGTAACACTGAAGAAAGACGCCCCTTCAAACCTTGTTGCACAGCTGGCGAGGACAGCTCAGAAGGGGCCCGTTTCACAGAGCTGCCAAAAAGAACGCAGCCAAGGGAGGTGAGCAGTTGCCACAGCCTCCATGACCTGGGCTGGCCAGCAACAGCACACGGCCAAAGGCAATGCGAGCAGTCCTCAGGGCGACTTCCCACAGCTCTGACAGTGCGGAAAGCTAAAAACCCGAAAATGGAGGGAAAGGAGGCCTGTCTATCCTAAAGGGCCCCAGAAGAGTCCAGACAGCAGGACTCCCCCTTTTCAAGGCGACAGGCAGCTAAGAGAGCTGTCTGGCACTGGATGAGAGGGGTATGTGCTCTACTTCAGGAGAGCCACCCAGACCTCCCATATGTGCTTCCAGATTCTAAGTTGTTCCTGTCATCTCCAAGTTGATTGTGATTCAAAACTGTGGGCCTTTACTTGCCTGAATCAAGGTAACAGTGAGTATGGTGTTGCTCTGTGCAGCCACGGCAATGAATTCTCACACCCCACAGAGCAGGGCACTACAAGGAAAAGGCTATCAGATAGGATGAAAAGATCCAATATGCCTGACCTTCACCTCACAGGAAGTATCTATCTTCTTGCTGATCCTGGTTCTTATCCTTAGGGAAGTCAGAGAATTGATAACACAGTGCCACACATACTCACTGATACTTAAGAGGATAAGAAACAACAAAACAAAAACCAGTTCAGTACATAAGACAAAGGCTTTCAAAAGTGTTTTATACGCTCAAAGAAAGAGAAACCTCAGAAATGATTGTCCACCGAGTTTTACTATATAATAACAAATATTTATATTTAGTCAAGGTAGGACATATTTCAAAACTTAAAAAAAACATTAAATAGAGGTCCTAGAAGCTTCAAATAAGATTTTAAAAGGACATTACAATTACAGAGAAATGGTTTTGCAATCAAAAGGGTTTCAAGTCACAAAGAACAAATCTAGTGTATAATATTACCTAGAATTTTAGTTAATAATTACGATCAAGCATTCCTGTTTCAATAAAACACTCCAATTGTTTGTTTGTTCTTTAATGAAACTTTTGCAAGTTGAAAACCACTAACTGAAGGCCCTTACCTTTTCTGGGAGTGAGCTCTCCATTCAGTGTCACCTCAGTTCCATTATATACAATTTCTCCATCTTTAACCATCTCGTTCCATAGACCACAGAGCCCATCTCTTGTGAATGCAAGCTAGCAATAAGAAATTGCAAAATAATCACACACATTGACTTTTTTAAAGAATACACATTTTTTAAATAAATCATTTTACTGGGGGCTATTGCAGCTTTTATAACAATCCATACATCAATTGTATCAAGCACATTTATACATATGTTGCCATCATCATTTTCAAAACATTTTCTTTCTACTTGAGCCCTTAGAATCAGCTCTTTTTCCTCCCTCCCCCATCCTCACCCTCATGAAGCCTTGATAAATTATAAATTATTATTATTTTCATATCTTATACCATTCACTGTTTCCCTGTATCCACTTTTCTGCTGTTTGGCCCCCTGGAAGCGGGGTGGTTATACATCAATCATTGCAATTGGGTTCCCCTTTTTCTCCCCCTTCGTCACCCCTTCTCCCCCTACCCTCATGATACTTCCATTTCTGTTCCCAAGGGGTTTATCAGGCCTGGATTCTGTGTGTCGAGAGCTCTTATCTGTACCAGTGTACATGCTCTGGTCTAAGAGGGTTTGCAAGGTAGGACTGGAGTCTTGATAGTGAGGAAGAGAAACCATTGAAGAACCAGAGGAATGTTGTGGTTTTTGCACCCTTCCTGACTTATCCCTTCTTTATGAAGAATGATCTATTTTTGAAACTCACATCTCCTCTTATTCAATCATTCATCATTTAATAGAAAAAACACCCAGAAATACATGTAAGTGAATAAAGTATAGTAAGGAATAGTGCATATATTATACCAAATTTTGTGTAAGATGTAAAAAAAAAGAAGATATCGTATAAACTCGAGTATAAGCTGAGTTTTTCAGCACATTTTTAATGTAGTTTTTGTGGTAAAATTAGGTGCCTCAGCAGATATTCGGTTCGGGTTATACTGGAGTATATAGGGTACACACAAAAAAATAAACCAAAATGAATAGAAATGCCAATATAACAGATACAAGAGGGGAAACAAATGAAAGATACTAGAGAAGAATGAAGGTAAGTCTCTGTACAGAATTTCAATTTTTACTTCTAAGCACATAAATGGCCTTCATTTTCAAAAACTTAAACCTTTTATCTAAATCTATTAGAAACAAGAAATTATCCTAAAGACATATCAAAGAGAAAAATATTTCAAGGAATTATTTCATGGGAAATGCCCTAAGGAAGTAAAAATAATCATCTTTATTCATTGGTCTTAATAATTACAGTATTAATATAATTACTTAATATACTTTGCATGCGAAAGCCAAAAATTACTAGATACAAAGATTTTAAGTACAAAGTGATAAAGATATTTAAGACACTTTTAAATTTTTTTAAATTTGAAATGTACATATGCGGAGGTACACCCCCAAAACCCTGGAATTTTTTCCTCAAAGCTATGTATTTAATTTATTTTACAAAACAACCTTATCACCTTTCAAAGTATTCTCCATTACAATTAAACATTTTGTTAAATCTGTGATTCCATTCTTGGAAACATTTTTAAACACATCTGCTTGGATGGGGCTGATAGCACCTCCCTCATTTTTTTCTTCACCTCTTCTACATCAAATCGCTGTCCTTTCAGGTTCCTCTTCATTTGTGGAAACAAAAAGAAGTCACACAGAGGGAGGTCAGGTGAGTCAGGTGCATGGGGCAAGGGAAGCATGCTGTTTTTTGCCCAAAACTGGCACGCTGAGATGCCTGCAGGGAGAGGGCGTTCATTTGTCCTTGTGAATTGGGAGGTCATGTTTTACTATGATAGGAATGACAGACTCAGGAGAAATGGTGTTGCATTCATTGTCAAAAAGGGCATTTCAGGATCTATCTTGAAATTCCATGCTGTCTGTGATAGGATAATATCTATCGGCATACAAAGAAACTGAGTGAAAACAATTTTTCCAATTTATGCACCAACCACTAAAGTAGTGATGAAGAGATTGAAGAACTCTAGCAATGTTTTCAGTATGAAATTGATCAAATAGGCAATCAAGATGTATTAATAACTATTGACAATTGGAATGCAAAAGTTGGAAACAAAGAGGAATGACTTCATTAGAAATACGTTTTCCTAATAACACAAAAGATGCAAAGGTTTCTCCAGATAGAACAGACAGAAATTGAACTGACTCCATCTGTGGGAAGATAGGAGCAAGAAAGAAGCTCAATATCAGCAGCTGAAACCAGGCCAGGGGCCAACTGTGGGACAGACCATCAAGCTCTGTATGTAAGCTGGGGTTGAATCGATCCCTGAAGAAAATGTACAGTCCACAGGAGTCAAAACACAACCTTGAGGATATTCCACCTGAATTTCAAAAACATCTCAAGAGCAGAGTTGATGCAATGAACACCAATCCAATAACTGAAGGCCTGAAGAGCTGTGAGATAGTCCCACCTAGAGAACATCGCACATAAAGACAGCAAGAGGTCTCTAAAGAGCCAGAAAAGAAAGATCAATGTGGAAGTGAGAGGAAACTCTGAAACTCGCTTTAATGGAAGGGGAAGTCTTGCAAACGGAATAAATGGTGAAGTCAAAGAAGTCAAAGTAAAATGTGCAAAGGCCTACCGTGAGAAAACCAAGAAGCAGGAATATACTAAGTAGATACTAAATTCCAAGAACTCAAGAAAAAAAACTGAAACTACAGTTAAAATACTGAAAATCTCCATGGGCAAAATACTGAATGATACAGAAAGCATCTAAAGAAGATGGAAAGAAGACTGACGATATATTCCAAAAAGAACTAGTCGACGTCCACGTATTCCAGAGGCAGGATATGATCAAGAGCCCGTGGTAAGGAAGGAAGAAGTCCACGGTGCATTGAGAGTATCACCCAACTAAAATGTTTCAAGTCGCACACCTATGCCAGGAAATTTGGAAGACAGCTTCTTGGCTAACTGCCTGGAAGAGATCCATATTTATACCCAAACATGTGTATCAGAGAAAGATGTTCCAAAAGAATTCGCAAATTGTAGAACAATCTTTCAGTATATTCAAAGGGAGCTTCCAGAGGTTCAAGACGGACATAAAGGTCATGGAACAAGGATTATCATTACTGATTATAGATGACTCATGGCTGAAATCAGAGAATATCATAAAGATGTTTACTTGTGTTTTACTGACAATGTCAAGGCATTCAACTGTATGGATCATAATAAACTATGGGTAGCCTTGAGAATACTGAAAATTCCAGAACATTTAATTGTGCTCATGCACAACTTGTATGTGGATCAAGAGGCAGTTGTACAAAATCTCAAAACAAGGGCCTACTGCATAGTTTAACATCAAGAAAGGTGGGCACTAGGGTTGCATGCTCTCACCATAGTGATTCAATCTGTATGCGGCACAAAGGGGACCAGACCTGGATGCCCCTTGGACTCACAATTAATATTGTACTGGAGGTTTTAGCTAACAGCATAATGCAAATAAAAGACATCAAAGGTATTTGGGGAAGGAAGAGGTGAAACTATCGTTATTCGCAGATGGTATAATTTTATATATGGCAAATCCCAAAAGTTCCACAAAGGGAGTACTGTAAGCAATAGAGGAGTTTGGCAGAGGGGCAGGATACAAGATCAACAAACAGAAGTCCATAGGACTGTTATACACATTGGATAAGATCACAGAAGAGGAGATCAAAAAGGTGGTACCCTTCACAATAGCCTAACACAAATTGAAATATCTAGGGATATACCTGACTGAAAGAACGAAAGATCTCTATGGGGAAAACTACAGACCACTCTTACAAAAACCCAAGAGCAACCTCAACAAATGGAATAGTATCCCATGCTCGAGGATTAGAAGACTCAAAATAGTCAAGATGTCAGGTCTGCCCAAGGCACTATATAAGTTTAATGCAATCCCAATACAATGACCTTCATCTTCTTCAAAGAAATGGAAAAGCTGATTGCCAACTTTACATGGAGAGGGAAGAAGCCCAGAATTAGCAGAGAACTCATCAAGGACACAGTGGAAGGGCTTGCTTTACCTTGCTTTACCTGACTAGCACATATTACACAGTCAGTTGTCAATACTGCATGGTATTGGTATAATGACAGATAATCAGAACAATGGAAAAGAGCTGAAGACCCAGAAATAAAATCAGCCTACAGACAATTGATCTTTGATAAGGGCCTCCAAAATATCCAATGGAAAGCAGATGCCTTCTTCAAGAAGTGGTGGTGGAAAAAATGAACTGGTGGAAATTATGCTAAGCGAAGTAAGCCAAGCACAAAAGGACAAGTACAACATGAGTCCCCTGAGGTAAGCTTAAAAATGCAAACATGGCATAGGGAAAAAGCTCCCGTACACATACATTCCTGGGGTGAGGTCTGGGCAAGGGCCAGACCAAATCCAGGAATAGAAAGGAGGGAAAAAGAAAAAAGACATGGGTAGCAGGGGACAGGGCACTAACCCGCCCAAGGGGAGAGTACTGTTTATATCTCCACAGGGACAAAGGGACCAGATTTCAACCTGATACTACAAGACGTGAATGCAATATACCGGCGTGAAGCAAGGAACCAATAGAGCCGTCTGAGGGGCCAGGCCCAATCCCAACTATGTGAAGACTCCCCCCCACCCCCCAAAGAATTTACTTCAGAGGACATCACTGAAGCTACAGTTCAGGGAGAGGGACATGTCTGACCAGAGCACACAGGAGCAAATAAAGGGAGAAACGAGAGAGTGGAGCACATCCTGGCCCAACAAGCCCCAAGAACAATATTCCTGCTCAGAGCAGCCAATGCACAGAGAGGACCATAGGGTCAGCCCCACCACAAGACACAACGTCCCTCATTGACCCATTGCACTACAGGGGACAACACTGGAGACAGAATGCAGGAATTGTGCCTGATCTGACCCCACCAAACCAAGGCAAAATACTAAGGGCATGCAAAACAATAGCACGGGGAGCAGGGCAACGAAGTCCCCAGGGAATACCAAAAACAGACTTTGTGGCCAGGGCATGGCATCCCATTAAACTCAACTGGAAAAACCCCTAAAGGTCAACAGACCCAGAACTATTTATAGGCTTTTCTTTTTTTGTCCTTGGTTTGTTGTTGTTGTTCGGTTTGTTTCCCCTTGTTGCTTTGTTTTGCTCAGTCCTATTTTTGTGCATATTAACTCTGCATGTCTATCTAGAGAAGATAGGCTGGATAAACAATCTAGAGGAGAAAACAGGAAGTGGGTGTGACCAAACCCAGGGACAAGGGAACAAGAGACCTAAAATTGATGACAAGGAGGGTGTAAGAGGCCTGTTAGGGCTTGATCAAAGGCAATATAACCAAGAAGAATTACTGAAACCCAAATGAATGCTCAACATGATAATGGGACAAGAGGAAAGTAAAAGGAAATAGAGGAAAGAACTAGGAGGCAAAGGGCATTTACAGGTCTAAACAGTCATGTACACATGTAAATATATTTATATATGATGATGGGTAAATAGATTTATGTACATATATTTACAGGGTTAGTATTAAAGTAGATGTCCCTCAACACAAGAACACTTTGTCCTGCTAACCTGGCATTCCATGTTGCTCACCTTCCCAACAAGATCGTTGAAGACAAAGTGGGTACATCCCCTTACGGAAGGGTCGCGGGGAGGAGACGAGCCAATCGGCGCAGTATAACACAGATGATGTACAAGCAGCTCATGGGAATTTTGTCTTAGTTGGGAGGTTTAAAGACCTAGTTTTCTTGTTAGGTTGGTAAGAATCAGTTTTGAAGCACAGTGACCTCAGGGACAACGGAACAAAATGTACCACCCACTCGGGCACCACCCTCACAGTTGCGATGGATGTTACAACCACTGTGTTGTTCCATCTCAGCAACAGCTTTCCTCTTTCCACGGCCCCTCTACTTTGCCAACCACAGTGCCCTTTTCCAGGGACCGGTCTCCCCGCAGAACAGGTCGAAAGTACATGAGATGAAGTCTCACCATGCTCACTTCTAAGCAAAATTCTGGCTGTACTTCTTCCAAATCAGAAATGGTTGTTCTTTTAGCTATCGATGGTACTTTCTGTATTCTTCACCAGCACCATAATTCAAATGTATCAAATCTTCAGGCTTCATTGCTTAAGCAAGCATCTTTTTGGTATTCTCTGCTTTGAGCAAAGATCCATCTGACATCATCAATGCTAAGCCTTCTTCCATGTCCTCTTCTGAATCCATCTGAATCTCTAGCGGTTCTGTCAATGTACTGCTGCAACTGTTGTTGAATGATCTTCAGCAAAATTTTACTTACATATAATATTTATGATATGGTTTAATAATTCCACATTCTGTTGGGTCAGTTTCTTTTGAATGGGTATAAATGTAGATGTTTCAGTCAGTTGACTGAAACACGTGCTTCAAGGTTTTGTTGAAATATTGCTCTTGGTGCTCCATCATATCTTGCAAACTTGTTTTTCACCAATGCCATCAGTGCAGCTTGGATTTCGTTCTTTAGTATTATCAGCTCTTGATCATATGCTATTTCTTGAAATGGTCAAATGCTGATTAACTATTTTTTGGTAAAGTGTCTCTGCGTATTCTTCCCACCTTCTTTTAGCAAGCCAGTCATGTTATTGTTAGGTGCCATGGCTTGATTCCAGCTTACAGCGGCCCACGTAAACAGAAACATGCTTGATCCTATCATTGTAGTCAATGTGTACATCGCACTGAGGAGCTTCCACTTTTCTCTAAGACCCTCCAATTTGACAAACAATATGCCCTTTTCAAGGGAGTGGTCCCTCCTGATAACTTAAGATTTCAGATGAAGTCTCATCATTCTCAGTTTTCCCAAGACAGATTTGTTTGGTCATCTGGCAGTTCATTATATATTCAATGTTCTTTGCAACACTATAATTGAAATGCATCAATTCTTCTTCTGTATTCCTTATTCACTGTCCTGCCTTCACATGCAAATGGGATGATTAAAAATACCATGGTCAGCTCAGAAACAGGAGGAAATGGAGTATGTGGCTAATTGCCCCCTTGGTCATGACTCCAGAAGAATTGAATAGTACTAACCTACCATTACTCTGATCAAAGATTCTATAGAAAAATCCTGATTGAAGATAGAAAGTACAAAACAAAGTTTCAAATTCTCATGGAAGACAGACTTTCTGAAGCCACAGAGGCTGTATAAACTCTCAAGATTATTGCTCTGATATAATCTTTAAACCTTAATACAAAAACATCATCTTAAGTATTCTTAAAATCAAACAATATTATAGCTTCACTAGTAAAATGATGTTTTTCAGAATGGTACTCTCTTAAGATCTATCTATACAAAATCAAACTGACAACAGCAACTTGAATTATTAAACAGAAAAATTATATTTATGTTAAGAAGGGAGGAAAATTTCAACTGAAGAGGTGAGAATGGTTACACAACTTGAATAATGTAATCAATGTCACTGTGCATATATAAACTGTTGAACCGATGTATATTCTATTATGTATATTCCCAACAACCACAACAAAAGTATAGTATATTTAAGATCTCTTCATTTGTTCCTAGGATATTAGAAAGCCCTTTGAAGATTTGAAAGATTAAGGACCAACCTCTGGATTTATCCTGGACAATCAAAAGGGAAATGACCAACTCTCTAAGGTACATATTGTCCTTTTCTTTATATGTAGCTGCCTCATTCCTTGTAGCCACTCAATTCAGCACTGAAATGGTTTTAGATCAAAGTGCTAAAACTCGTGTTTAGAAGTTTATCAATTATGATTGCTGAAAAACCTTCAGTAAGTAGTTATTTACTTTGTTTCTCAAAGCACATAAATATTAATATAAAAAAAATTCTAAAACCAGTTTTCCTGGATTTAAAGTTTAAAGAAATAAGAAATCACTGATCTCTCCTTTGCCAATTTTTTTCCTAAGCATTGTATCTTTATTGAAAAGTCTCACCTGCCAATGTAGCATTTCCCTCCTACCCAAGGAGCAGAAACCGGCATCCCCACCGTTTACTTAGACGCTTCCTTTGGGAGAGCCTTAGTAGCAACAGCAAGCGTTGCTTTCTTTTCAGGTGTCTGCTTCTCTGGGAGCCCCAACAGAGAATTTTCATTGGGTCTTTCTAACTTTTGGCTTCTAACTCCTCTTGGCCATTTTATCAGCAAGAGATGCACCAGTAATGGCCCTCTGGATTTGATGAGCCATCGGCTCTTTTCTTTTGAATTTCTTCTATATTAACCTTTTTTGCTTCCTTCTGTAGAGGATAGTCCATTTTATTTGATGAGGTTTCCCCTTCAAAAGAAATACTGATTCGTATTTTGTATTAAGAAACTGGAAACCTTCCACATCCAGGGTAGATCTTGTACCCAAGGCAATTGCACAGCTTGACTTCCATGACTACTGCTGAGAACTCATTCTGCCAATTCTTAAAGTTCTGGAGCTCTGTCCTATCTAATGTAACATCATTAATAACAACCTCATTCTGCACAACATAGTAAGTTCTAAATAATAGGGTCTCATATCTACAAATACTCAACACTTGTTTAAAAGAAAAGTTTGAGAGGCAATTACACTTCACTACTAGGATTTTTTACAATTTCCTAATAATACTATGTGGCTTTTAATGGACAATCATGAAGAGCATGAAGGGTATTATATAAATGTAGATTACTTTAAAGGGAAGAAATGCAATAAATGAGGAAACAATTTCTCCTTAACAAATGGTGCTGACAAAATTAAATATGCCTTTGCCAAAAAAATTACAAACAAAACCCGAATCCTCACACTAAATTCAAAAACTAACTAAAGATAAAGACCTAAATATAAAATGAATTATATAGTTCATCAACGAAAATACAGGGACAAACTTAGGTACCCTAATATATGACATAAGTATACTATCAAGCATAATAAAAAACATACAAACAGCGCAAGACAAACTACAAGATTGGGACCTCCTTAAAACGAGACATTTTGTGCATCAAAAGATTTCGCAAAGCTCTCTGGGAGATTCTGTTTGTTTGTTTTATGGGGCTGAAATCACGGAGGGTGTCGCAGAGAGAAAAAGAAGGCTCCTGCTGTTCCAGAGACGTGTAAGAAAAAGAAGAATTTCGCAGAACTGAAAATCAAGCACCTAAGAAAGAAGTTTGTCCAAAAGATGTTTCAAACGGCACAAAGGAAACTTACTATGAAAAGCACAGCACTGCCACAAGGAATACAGGCAGGTATCCAGAACTGGAATTCGAATGGCTGGGATGACAAGAAAGGCCGGTAACTTCCACATACATAGAGAACTCACGCTGGCATATATGCTCAAGATCACAGGTGTCAATTGGTGTAAGCCCATGGTTCAAAAAATGTTGCAGCTTCTTTGCCTTCAACAGATCTTCCTTCAATGGCATCATTGTTAGGCTTAACAAGGCTTGGATTAACATGACGAGAACTATGGAACCATACACTGCATGGGGGTCCCCAATCCTGACATCAGTAAAAGAACTGATCTACAAGCCTGGTTATAGCAAAATCATTAAGAAGCAAATTGTCCTGACACATAACACTTTGCACAATCTCCTGAGAAATATGGCATCAGCTCCATGGAGGATCTGATTCATGAAATCTATACTGTTGGAAAACACTTCAAAGAAGCAAGTAACTTCTTGTGGCCTTCAAATTATCTTCTGCATGAGGTGAAATGAAGAAAAAGACTACCCGTTTCATAGAAGGTGGACATGCGGACAACAAGCTTATTAGAAGGATGAACTAAGGTGTCTACCTTGATTACTTCTGTAATCTGGTCAGGTAATAAAACAGTAACTGCTTTCACGCTGGGGGGGAGGGGGACATTTCACCAAGAGTAAAAAGATAACTCGCAGCCTGGGGGGAAATACTTGGGTAATGACATAGAGAGAAGAAGAATCTCTAAAAGTTATTGAAAACGTTAGTATCTCAACAAGAAAAATTCAAATAACCAAAAATGAAAAACAAGCAAAGGACATAAAAACAAATAATTCACAAAGAAGACATTGTGGCACCCAACAAATACATGAAATGTTTGTGATAATTAGCCACTAGGGAGATGCAAATCAACAAGATATCACCTCATCACAGTTTAATAACAAAGTTGAAATTTAAAAAGTGCTGGTGAGGGTGTAGAAAGACGGCACTCACACTGCTGGTGGAGTGTAAATGGCACAACTACTATGGGAAACAGGGGCAGAGCCTTAAAAGCTGGGAACGGAAATACCCTATGGCTTAGCAACCCTTCAATCTGGCAGATCCTAAAGAATTAAGAGCTGCGCTACAAAAATGCACACACACACACAGGTTCATCATAGCACTGTGCACAACAAACTGATGAGAACCTAAATGTCCACCAGTGGAAGAACGGGTGAATTGTGATACGTACACACATGGAATACTACGCAACATTAAATAATAATGAATATGAGGAAAAATCTCGTAACATGGCTGAACCTAGAGGACATTAAGCTGACTGAAACTAGTCAATTACAAAAAGACAGTGTATGAGTATTATAAAAAGACATAAAGAATCATTCTTTAAAAGGAAAAAAAAAAAGAATCATTCTTGGATGGCTGCCAAGAGTTGGGAGCCCTCCAGGAAGGAAAACTGCTGGTTAGAGAGTAGGCGTGTAATAGCATGGGTGAAGGGAGTCAGTATACAGTAAGAGGAGGTCAGCAAAAAATGAAGGAGACAGAGGAAGAAACTGGGAAGGAGTGCAAGAGTTTAAGGCAACAGAGGTAAATACTGTCGTATACCCCCCAGAATCCCCCAATAACAATAATTTATGGGATGTGTATTGGGAGAAAGACGAGCCTGTCTACTCCCGTAAAGATTTACAATCTCGGAAACTCACAGGCATCGACTATAAGCAGTGAGTTTTTTATGGGATGTCCATGGGCACACACACCTGCTGAATGAGTGTAAGACGGAATCAGAACATACTCATGAAAATGTTAGACAGAGGACAGAAGTACAAATATGTCTATAAATGCTATAAAGAGCATAGAGATGAAGCTATGAAAACTTCTAGACACTTTAGGGTAAAGAGCTGCTAGGCCTGGGAACTCAGGTCTCAGGGGACACCAAGGCCTAACAGGGTCTACAAAAGCAATGCTCTACATCAGTGTTTCTCTGGGGAACTACCACCGCCTGCGAGGTGCTGGAACAAACCAGAGGGCACTGCAAAAGCGACAACTGCATTTTATCCTAGAATATGGTGACAACACAAAAATTCTTGATTGCCAGGGGTAAATAAGTCAAAGATTTTTTTTTTTTTCTAAAAAGAGGGCAGTAGGGCAAAATAAAGTTTGGGAACCTATGCTCTATATCCTATTTCCATGACTACTAACTGGGGACTTAATAGCTCATAAGCAGCCATGAAAGGTGCAACTGTTGATCCCTCCCACTTGGAAAGACTGATGAAAATAGCAGACCTATAGAAACAACTGGACCAATGGACGCCACAGCCATAATCTCCATGGCCCAGAAGAACTAAATGTTGCCAATGATCACCACCAATGGCTCTGAAATAAATAACCTTAAGAGATCCTAAACAGAATGGGAGGAAAACGTTGAACAACACTCAAAAAGACCAGGCTTACTGTTCAACAGATTGGTGGAGCCCTCAAGATTACAGCCCTTAGTCACCCACCCTTCAGGCCTGGAAACACAAACACCCTCATGGCTCAGTTTTCAGCCAAACAACAGAGAGGTCTACAAGAGGAAGAGGAGATTAGAGAGACATGTGTACTGTAGATTAATCAACCAATTGAGACCAAGAGACAATATTTACCCAAAGACAAAATTCCAAATGGTTAAATAAGAAAGGAGCAGGAATGTAAACAGAACACAAGGAGAACTCGAGATAAGTGACTACCACTTGGTTAGGCTTGCACTCAATGACATGAAACAGGATGTATATGGATTATATGGAAAACTGATCAGTTTTGTAGCCTTCACCCAATTAACAAAAAAAAAATTTAAGGTAAAAATACTTAAAATGATTAACTTCAAGACTTAGAAAATAACACCAAAAAATATTTCAGATATCTCTTTCTTCTAATGATAGAGTTCTAAAAAGTTTTTCCAAACCTTTTCCAGGCAAAATTCGGGCTAAATTTATAGACATATTACTGATATTGTTTTTAATTATTTACACAGGGTTACAATTACTTTATTCATCAGAACAGTAGTTTCTAAAGCTAACATTCTGTTCCCTTGTGTTACTGATGTGAAACGCTGAGCACTCTTTATTACTGAGGCTAGTCACATATCCAAAACTAAGAGTTCAACGGAAAGAACCCTTCCATCTCCAGAAGCAAAGAAAAACAAAAGGTCTCATAAAATGAGTCAGTGCCTGAGGGCATAATAAATTACTGAGTATCGTTTTTTCAATTTTTTTTCCTCCTAGTTTTTTTTAACATCTCAAAAACAATTACTAAACAATCACTAGAAATGCTTAAGAATAATGCAGACATCTTTTAGAACAATACTATGCTATATGGAAATTTTTTTTTGCAAAACTACAGTTGAAGTTACTGGCATGTATAAATAACTGTCATTAAAATAGAGCCATAATCACTCTACAAAATTAGCCGTGAAAAAGCATTTAATTGGAGAGCAAATGCTTTGAAAATGATGAGGGCAATAAATGTACAGATGTGCTTTACACAATTGATGTATGTATGGATTGTGATTAAGAGTTGTATGTGCCCCTAATAAAACGTTTAAAACAAAGAAAATGGATATAATAAAAGATTTCCTGTTTTAAGAAATAAGTCTGCTTCTCTAACATAAGATCCCATTTACATTCCATTACGTGTATCCTTAAGAAAGCCTTAACCAGAACTTTAAAGATGGAAGCAGGAACACACCAAGAAACATGCAAGTCAAAAGCGCACCTGTATGTCTGTTTTCAACCATTTGGAGTCGAGTCTTGCCTGGGCAACCAAGCAGAAAGAATCAGAGGGCATCTTCCCTCCAGTATCTTCCCAACTGTCAGACCTGCAAGTAAAACAGAAGGGCTGAAAACAGTTTTTCTTCATTTCAAGAGGCCCTCCCGCGAGGTTTCCTGTAGTAAAACGGAGACAAAAACAGGTGACGATGGGGAAGAAGTGAGGGTGGGGGAGTGAAAGAGGAAGGAAATAAAAAGAATGGAAAGGGAGGAAGACAGAAAAACTACCTAATTCCAGGATAGGTAAGAGTTACACACTGAATTCTCCGGACTTCTTCAGTACAACGCGGAGTCTTTCAGGGCCGATGGTCACAGGAGAGCAAATGACAATGTCATTCCCCTTCCCTTAATCCAAAAGTATCCATAGGCGACGGGGAACACCTCATCTCAATGACCATTTACACCTTCGAGTATCGGCTGCTTTAAGCCAGGATCGGCAAATACGTGAAATAAAATAACCAAGATTCACGTCTGGAAAGAAAATTATTTATTAGAAATGGACAAACAGGAGAAGACGCGCGAGAACGGTCTGCGCAGGACCGAG